>NC_072854.1:46879425-47189425 GCF_028858705.1 Grus americana
ACTAAAATTTAACAGTAATAAAATAGTCCATCTTGCCTTCATTCCATTTTACCCAGGAGATTTAAAAACAAGCATAGTGACCAATTAACAATAAGTGATTGTTTTGGTACAATGGTACAGTGGATATGGTAAAACTGTTTCTTCGAAAACAAGTTTCCAGATACTTCTAAAAGATTTTATGTAAAGTTCTTACAATGAAGTTTTAAATTGTTTATTTGACATCATTAGAAATTTCATTCCATTCAATTATAATGTTATGGAAAAAAGTCCATACATGCTCATTTATAATAAATATTTGTTGTTGTAAATTACATTGAATTTTATTTCTTCCTATTTTTAGTAATTAGGCACAAGAGGAGTTTATGTGCTTCAATTTGTCTCATTAGACTCTAAATTAGCATTAATAATTATGCAAATTACTATACAGTGTCTGTCGCCCCCTCCATTCTTTAGTGCCATGAGCAGGCAACTCCAGCAATGCATTATAATCTATCTTTATCTAGTTTATGCATAGCGGTCTAATATTTTCATTGCTGCTCTATCGAATTAAGTGGCATAGCCCCCCATGTTTATCTGAAATTGTGGGGCTAACTATAGAGATGGGAGATGTTAATTTTTTAATCTAAGCAGTCAATAAACAACCCTTTACAGCAATAAAAATGGCAAAAATCAAAAACATATTTATAATAGATTTCAGATTTTGTATTTCAGATATGAAATACGTTATTTCATATCTGCTCCTTGCATCAACAGCTTATTTTTATTTATTCAAGTGAGTTTTTTAAAAAAATACTTAAATAATGTTTATTCAGTGCCTTGAAGATAAAGGACTGCGTAAGTGCTTCAATATTAGTATTAACTTAGAGGTTCAGTCCAGCTAGGATTTTTTTCTGGAAAGCCAGTTCAAGTAACTGTTTTTTTGCAAATTGCTATAAATTTTAAAAAGGCACTGATCATTGTGTCTCCCATTACTATCTTTTGATTCCCACAGCTCCAAAAAGATCTGTCTTTATAAGTGTAATCAGTTCTTATTTTTCATTTCAATTGTGTGTGTTTGTACAAGCAGTACATGTAAGCCTGTAGCTTAAAGATTTTTTTGCACAGTGATTCCATCTCCCCACTGTGGCAAAAAGTGCTGAACACTTATTAATTGTTTTCTGTGCATTTGTTTCACCTTTCTCCCCTGGTTTTCGTTAGGTTCTGAGCTCATGCCCAAAGCCCTCTCCACCAGGATAGTGGGAGGCATTTGGTGGTTTTTCACACTTATCATCATTTCCTCGTACACTGCTAACCTAGCCGCCTTTCTGACAGTGGAACGTATGGAATCCCCTATTGATTCTGCTGATGATTTGGCCAAGCAGACAAAGATAGAGTATGGGGCAGTTGAAGATGGAGCCACCATGACTTTCTTCAAGGTAAGCTTGATATTCTGTTTGAAAAGTTCCTATATCCCAATTGTGGGGGGAAAGTTTGTGCACCTTGCTGAAGAGCAACGGATATGATTCCTATTGCTGTCAAAAGCAGCTGAAAAAATCACTTTTTTGAGGATTTGCAAGATAGCAAAGGAAGCAAATGCAAAACCTTTCATGGGAAATAAAAGGCAATTTCTTTGATGATTCTCACTTAAAGAATTTAATTTATAGCAGTGAAGTAGGTGAAGAAACCTGAACACTTTGCTCAGACAGATATATAACTGTGTACAAGGATGGATTTTGTTGGATTAGGAGTTAGAGTATCAGTTCAATAGCATTATCCTTAATTGTAGTCTTTGTTCAAGCAACTGGACTACACTAATTTGAAATATAGTGAAATATGCTGATGGATTAGAGACAAATCTTTCTTTTTGAGCTTCATCAAGCATTTAAGTAGTGCTTAAATTAGTGAGAAGTATGCATGAAGGGAGAGAGGATGGTTTGTTCTATAACTACTCGTGCTTCATAGCACAGAGGCGTCTCAGATCTCCCAGAGAGAGGTCTTCAACAATATTTGTCTGAGCTTTGGTATATTTTGAAGACTTTTAGCTAGTATATTCTGGTTTTATGAATTATTATGCTGTCACTTAAAGCTTTGCTGAGTCTGTTACATTGGCGTTTGAAATTAGACAAACTGAGGTCCAAGGTAACCTGTAAACTGGTGCAGAAATTGAAGAATGTGTACTCAGTTCCTCTCATCAGATTCAGAGAGTACAAAATTTATTATAATTGTGTCAAGGCTAAATAGTCACTATTTAATCTTATGACCTCAGAGCCAATCAAAGTGTACATATAGTTTTAATTTTTAAAAATAATTATAGGGCTTTCAGCTTCTGCTTGGAAATAAAAATCAATTCAGCTTCAGTATCTCGGAATGTTTTAGGCTTCTTAACTTATGGTATACATTGGGAAGGTTCTGAATATTTTCCCCAGAATAATTGTTGGAAAAAGAGCTGATGAAGTTAATAGAATTAACTAATCAATTAGAGGTCTCTTTTCTGATGTCAGGAAATATGTGAAGCAGTTAAAAGAAACAGCATTGAAAGTTTAAAGACTGAGGTTTTTAAGACAGTCAAAATGATTTAAGTCTCAGGACATAAAAAGATGACACAGGGTATTTATTGAGTTACCAGAAAACACTACAGGGCTTTAATTTCATTTTTGTCTGGCAGAAAACTTTGTTCTAATTCAGATTCAAACTGTGGACTCTAAAATATTAGGAAGCAAGTTTATATTACATTGTCTTTCCTTCTGGTTGCCAGAAGCACTTTTCTCTGCATCTTCTTAACTTCTAGTTTTCCTTCTCCCCGCCCTTAACATTCTTTCTTATTTACTGTTTTTCCTTTTTTGTATGAGTGTAATCCGTGGGGCTTTTAAGTGCATGGAGACTATTTCTCTTTCTCCGTATGTTTTTATCCTCTGCATATTAATATACTGCTCCCTTTTCTCCACAATTCTTTTTCTGCTCTCTTTCTTCTGTTTCTATTCATGTAGATATATTTTCTGTTTATCTAGTATATTGTATCCAAGAACTGGAGAGGACTTACTTCTAATGAAACAGCAATTGCATATCCTGCACAGAAGATTTTTGTTTGCAGTTGAAATAACCTAGACTTATACACAACAAAGTTATGGTGTCAGATCACATAATTTGGCATTGCTTTTAGTACATTAATGAATTCTCCTTCTTTACTATGAATGAAAAAAGAGAAATCAGAACAAAACACAGGATGTCTTTATTCAGCTGATACATTTTAGGCAAATTAAGGTTTATTCAGTTGGACAAATATTTTCTGGGCTTTATGTGTGGACAGATCATGGTTAGTAAGTGAAAGGCGTTAATACTTATGAACTTCTGTGCCAGCTAGCAACCAAACGATTACAAATATTTTTCTGATATTTACTATCTTATCTAGTAGAATGTAAATTAATTAGTTTTATTTACCTAATGAAATAGGTCCAAACTTAAGCATTGGAAGAAGCTACAACTATTCTTGTAGTTCAGCCAATAAGTGAAAATCATGCTCAAAAAGAAAATAAAATGGAAACTATATAATTTCATTTGATTCATTCAGTGTCTGAAGCAACTTCCAGGTGGAAATTAGAGTTTGCTTGATGTAAATGCTATTCACTAGAGCTACCTGTGTAAGGAATATAATCTAATTATATATATATTCCAGGAAAGATAAACAAAAGCATTTGTATACAGCCTATCTATTAGAGTAAAATTTCTAGTAAAACTAGGTATTTTTACCTAATGAGGTTGAGTTATCAGAGAACAGAATACTATAGTTCTGGTCAACACAGTATATCTGTATTTGTGTGTTTTCAAAATATACTTCTATTTTGTATAAGCAAATTGCTTCAGGAATGTAATTTCCTTACATGCAGAAAATGAAAATGCAAGTAAATATTTTAAAATAAGACTGTAAGAGGAATCGCCTTAAAAGGTGCTACTAGAGTTGAACAGCTCATTGGTACAACTAATAAGCAACAATATAAAAAGCACTTAAGAGCAGGAAACTGATACAGAAGGATAAAAACTATCAGAAAAATATCTTAAGTGACAGAAATGACACTGGATATAGATAGTATAGCAAAGTATAGATAGTACAGAAAAGACAAGAGTTGTGTATTTTTTCTGCATTGTGTGTGGAAAAAACAGGATAAATATTCATATTTTAAAATTTCCGGTTTATCAGTAAGCTAAAGGAGGGTTTTAAATGGTATGTATTATATTCCCTGATATATAGATAAGTGAATATCAAGTAGGAAATAACACTGCCTTTTTGTATGGCATTAGGGAAACTATTAATGAACTATTGTGTCCTGTTCTGATGACCACACTTCGAAAATATGTTTAAAATTGGAAAGGGTTCATTAAAGGTGAAAGCATGACTGTAGGTCTGGAAATAAGCATTGTAGTTAGAGGCTAAAGAAGATCGGTCTGTTTAATCTCCTGGAGAGAAGGTTAAGAGGTGACTTGATCATGGTCTGTAAGTGCCTTAATGGCAATGAGACTTTTGACAGCAGATGACTGTTTAATCTAGCAGAAAAAGGCATAATGAGATCCAATATTTCAAAGCTGAAGTTAGGCAAATTCAGACTAGAAATAAGGTGCATATTTTTAAGAGTGAGAGTAATTAACCACTGGTACAACTTATCTAGGAGTGGGTTGGATTCATCCATCACATGCAGCTATTGTGAGGAAAATAGATACAGCATTGCCCAAACACGTTATGCTTTTGATTTAGAGGCTACTCAATGAAATAGATAGCCTTCATTATACAGGAGCTCAGATTAGATTTTAGTAGTCCCCTCCTACTTCAAAAATCTCTAAGAGTATGACTTCTAGGGGAGGTTGCACAAAGATGATTGAGAGAATACATTTATCATCTGTGTGTATGTTTTTCCTTAGCTGCTTTGTCTTGTTTTAATGAGAGTGGATTGAGTAAAATAGTGGCATTACGTTACAACAAGAAATGAAGGCACCAGATGGTTTCCTAATGTTAAATGAAATTATCATATCTTGGTAATAGTTATTAGTTCCAATCACAGTGAAGCTTGGTAGCTGCCCATGAGACTGACAGTAATTTCTGCATAAATTATCTATGTAGCAGTCCATTGAATTCTTTCTTAAAAAAACTTTGGAACCTGGCCAAAGCTGTGTGGTGCTAATACAAAAGAAGCATGGTTTTTGAAGGAGAACCTAAATGGGAATCAGACCAACAAATTAACTGCTAGATTAAAACCTGCTAGAGTTAAAATCTTGGAGAGCATAGGGAATATATGTTGAAAAAGCTGTTAGCCTTTTGAGTCAAACACCTCGGTGAAATAGCTTCAATGAAAAAGGAGAATGTTGTCTCCAGAGGTTTATTAGGTCCTCCGGATCATTGTATGCCTCCTCATGGTCTGAGAAACATGACATAACAACTCCTTTTAGAAGCCAGAAAGTAGAGGAAATTTTCAATGCTTTCTTCTCTTAATATCTACTTATCTAGTCTGAGTATGGAAAGGAAGTAGTTTTACAAGTCTGTTATATGCCTGGTGGGTCTGGTGGGCCATTTCTTTGGGAAAAATAAAGAAAACCTTAATATTATCCAAGAATTAGAAGGAAAGAAATGTGAAAGTAGATTCTAAGCCATACCTGCTGCTGGGCTTGTAGTTTCCACTCCTGATACATGTTTTGGTGTGTCTTAAATTGTGGACTTTTTCTTAGTTATGAACTTCTCTTCCTTTGTCTTGACTACTTTTGTCACTATTGACCATTTTCAAGTTTCAGCAGTCTGTCTTCGTGTTTGGTATAAAATAAAAAGCCTTTATTACTTTCATGAAAAGACCTTATCTCACAGTAGCTGTTCTTGGATAAAAAAGCTCAGATTTTTCATTGTCGCTGATTTCTGTGGTCTCTCAGTCTATGTTTCTCAAAATCCCATGGTCTGTTTTCTTGCTGAATGACAGTTCTGAAATTAAGAACAATGTTAATTCCACCCTGCTTCTATTTGTACCACAGTTCCCTATCCTCACACACAAAAAACTACTAAAGCACATATGCTTATATATGGTCTACAATGTTAAGACTTTTTTTTGGTGAAGTTGCTGTGTACCTTTGTTTTTCTCATAATTTTTCATATCTGTATTTTTCAATGTCAGAATTTTTTTCTTTCTATGTTTTTCTACAGTACTACGCACAATAGAACTTTTCTCAGTTATGGTTACTAGACATTTGCATACCAAATAGTAAAAAACAAAGTAATTTTTCATTCTCTAATAGCAGTAGATTAGTGTCATTACTTCTGTATCACAAATTAAAGGTCTTCTCAGCTCTCTGTGAGAGTCGTATATTTTATATCCTTGTTTTGCTGATAAGGAAGCTGAAGCACTAAAAGGGAATGCATCTTTTTCAAGATCACTTGGTGAAAGGCAGATAGGGCACTAATTCAGGACAGCTGACATGTATACCTTAGAGTGATTTGATAGACTACTTATCATTTACATTTGCTAGTTTCTTTTCTTTTCTTCTTCAGGACCTATTTTTATACTTCAGCTCTACTTTTTTACAATATCCTCCATTTCTCCCTGCACTGCTTTTTCTCCACCAAGAGCCTTTTCATTTCCCCCTCTCCCTCTCGCTTTTTACCCTAGCCATTTTATTACCACCTCCCTCAGGAAATTTTTTGGGGAAACAATTCAGTGCTTAGTTTCTATCTTCCTCTTCCAAATTCTCAGCCTATTGTTAAAGAAAATACCATGAATCTCTACCTATACATTGCAAAATCTTAGATATAGTCCCTTAAGGCTGAAAGAAGGAGTTGTAGGGGAATTTTCCCACTGCTTGCAACTGGAGTACAAGTGACAGATCCCGTGACATAAATTATAGTAGAAAGAATAAAGATATGAATGCCATTCATTTGTCATGAGTGATGTTGGCATTGGCATGCATAAAGACAGTATAACTTCAGTGGGTTTTTCAAACCTGAGTTTGAAAATTGTAATAGGTAAATGATATTTATCGGTTTAATAAGTATGCGTGTACAAGCACATGTGCATATACACACATAGAACCTTTAGTTGAATGCAGCAAATAAAACATTATGAAGTTTAGCAGTGCGTATCAATTATTTGGTGGAATCGAAAGATGAAAGAAACACCACTTCTGAGCTTCTCAAATATCCACTGACTGACAGTGACTAATGCAAAACAATTTTTTTGAGTCCCAGCCTCGATGTGCTGATCTGGATAATGCTGAAAAATAATTGGTAGCAGATACCACAGATACATGTTGAGGTTGCTTTAAAATTATTTCACTTTTTAGATAAGTTGCATTTGAATGTAACAAATACAGACTTATGCAGAAAAACAGGAGGCACTTTTGACTAAAAAGGGAATTGAAAATAAATACCATGTAATTTTTTTTTTTCCTTCTTTTTGATCATCATAGTTTTGGCCTACCTGCTAGAAACACGTACAGTTGAAATGCATTATTTCCCTTTTCCCATGTTACTCCCTCTTTGCAGGAACACCTACTCAGTTAACCACTACTACTTTAAATGTACAAAAAAAGCAGGCACAGTTGCAAACCTGTAAAGCAAGGTCTGTGGTTGCTCCATCCACTTGTAAGAACTGAATCTGCAGTGACAGAGTCTGTGAGACTGAGATATGGGCTTTGTCCAGAGACCTCAAAACACCTCTGCCTGACTGAGTTCTAGTTATTTCTTTAAAAGATCAAGGAAGCTAGGCAGAGGTAGGTAGGTTAGATGATGCATTAACACAGATGAGCAGCAGTGCATTTGAATTCTAAATGGAAGAAATTCAGATAAATTTGGTACCATTAAGTTCTTTGAGGTGAACTGTCTTTCTTTTGAATCTGAGGGCAGAAAGCAGAACTAATTCACTTAAAGGGCCTCATTCCAACCAACACTCTAGGTGCTGGGACAAAGTGACTGAAATGATTTTATGCTGCCTTGACCCTTTCCCTTTCTCCGGGGTTGTCAGAACCATTACTGTTTCTGCAGTAAATAAGAGCATCTGTTTGTCTGTCTGTTGCATCTCAGTGCTGAGGCATGAAACTAAAAATATATGGAATGTGGTAGAAATCCACTACCTTTGCACCCTTGCCTTTGTCCATGCCCGTGACTTTTCCCTTTCCACATTCCCCGTTCCTCATTCCTTATACCTTTTTCCCATGTTCCTACATTATGGGATGAAAAATATTGATACAAGTACTAGTCAACTTTTCATTTCTGCAAAGATTTATACTGCATTATGCCATATATCAAGATAGTAAGCACTCTTAATAAGCTGCTGGATAACATGGTATTCATGAATAATAATGCTCCAAAATCACAGGATTCATATTTATCATTTACACCTGTCTCCAGCTACAGCTCTTAGAAAGCAATGAAACATGTACAAATGCTTTTCGGGGTCCTCTCAGATAAATAAACATAAATTTCTAGTGAGAACAAGATTAGTCATTCACAAAATATTGAATTAAAGTGTTAACTTATGAATTGGGTCCCCACTAGTTATTTTTGAAAGGAAGTTGAAGAGAGACATCAAAAATAAATTAAAAGTTGGCATTAGGAAAAAACCTTCTCTGTCTTTATATCAATTAATATTTTCCACAGCTCAGCATCTGTTTCTGCCTTACCCCAAATATTCATAGGGGAAAAAGTTTTATGCTAATCTCCCCACAGAACACTCAGGAGGGCTAAACTATGTAAAGCCTATCTGGCTTTCCTGTTCCATAAGTATTTCTCAGTGTGAATATAATGTAGAGCTAAAATGAACATACCAGCAAGAAGCTGACATTTGTATTATTTTTCAAAATTGCAAATGCAATATACATTAATTAGTGCACGTGCATTAATAATCCATACTGTTGGTAAATGCTGGAGTTTCGATAAAGCTGGTCTTTCTCAGTGTATAACGTATGGTAAAATATAGCAAGATCTAATTGCCACTTGGATAGAAACACAGGATAAAAGAAATCAGAGCCCAGAGGGGGGAAAAATTACTAATTAACTGTACATTTGTCTGTAGAAAGTGAAGCCTGATATAGAAATATTATCCAGACTGCACTTTAAGTCCTAAATTGTGTCAGGATTTTTTACCAGCAAAAGACAAGAATTTCTACCAAATATAGCTGATTCAGAGCAATGTTATAATCTAGATATGTGAAAAATAATTTTTTTAGTTAAGAGAAACCCATTCTGTCTTTTTTTTTGGGGGGGGTAACATAGTGTATACCTCTGAAGACAAGAAAAGTAGGGGCTTTTTCCTTTGAAGTCAGATGGAGTTTAATCACTACTGATTACTGCACATTTCTTCTGGTTAAATCTCTCGATAGCTTTCTTGTTGTGTTTTTTTGGGGGATCAGCTTAAGCCAATCTAACTGCGAGTAGTCCAACCTCTTCCCCTGTCTTCAACCTCAAGCTCTATTGGCTCTACATGTCATGGGGCTGGGGCAAGAGTCAGTCAAGGTTTCTGATCCAACTGAAAATGTTGCATGTTTACTTTTCAGTTGTGAAGAAAGCTGCTCTGGCTAGAATGCTAGAACTGATGCAAGGGGAGTAGAGGGTGTCCCTTTCCATGGCAGGGCGATCTTATGTCACCCTGCTAAATGTGAAAGCCACTGGGAATTCACACTCTTCAGGAAGTGAGTTCTGTTGCCTAGACGTTTGGAGGTGTGAGGATCAGAAAATCAACAGCAGTGTAATTGCTGATTCTTCCGGAATGTATGTTGTCCTTATGTACTATTGTAGGTTTTGTCTTTACTTGTAAGCCACTTTGTTTCCTTTCTCTCACCTGTGTGCTTCACTTTCTCGCCTCTTCGGGGCCTGTAATGACACTGACAGGATCAGTTGTAAGGGAATGACTGAACTCTGGGTTCTGAGCATAAATTTGGTTGCAAGGCTTTTTCCTCAGAAATGCATAACCTAATTGCTACCTACACTTATCACCTTTCTCTCCTTCTCCCGCTGCTTTCCTCCAGGAGGCAGGGC
The DNA here is from genome assembly GCF_028858705.1 of Grus americana. Taxonomy (NCBI): domain Eukaryota; kingdom Metazoa; phylum Chordata; class Aves; order Gruiformes; family Gruidae; genus Grus; species Grus americana. The sequence continues at coordinate 46,889,405 of NC_072854.1, forward strand.
AAGAACACTTTCCTTTTCTCTTTTCAGCTTTTTTATCTTTATGTCTGTATTTAGATCATGAGTAAGGTGAGAAAGAGAACTGAACTAGATCATAGAGAAACCTTCAACTGCAAACAGCATTCTGTATAAAAGACTTCAGGATTAGGGTTTGTTTAGGAAATTGAGAATACATCTGAGAACGTCAGTCTGAAAAAAAAAAAAAATCATCTTGCTTTTCAAAGCAAATAGATCACCGAGTAGCCATGTAAAGTTTGCAGATTTGATCTGTGACTCATTCTGGGAATGTGATTCAGAAACAATTCTCCAGAGTGAACTGTCTCTAGATTTAGCTAGTTTTGTGTGAGATCCTGCCACATGAGCAACCTTCAGTGTTGAGTTCCTGCCTACTGAAGCAGCCTGAAAGCCTCCGTTCATTAGCAGAGGTGAACTCTTGGTTCCGCTTGTCAGTTTGTATGTGATACTGCTGCGGTGTTGTCCAACTGCATTAACATTGCTTTGTGTAGAGAAATATTTCCAGTGCCAGAATTGTCCTGGACACCACCTAAAGTCTTATTTTACTGATGAATTTCTACTCCAGAGTTATTCATTACTCCAAATGGAATGCTTGTTGAGATTGGTTAAACCATCCTTTTTGCAATACACCTATGGGAATAATTACATAAGCTTTATTGGATATGGATGCCTTTTAAGCATTTTTCAGCATCCATGCTTTAATTGAACTTGTATTTAATGTATTCAAGATCTTAATCTGTACATAAATAGGTAATATAGATTACCAACTTATATAAAAAAAAATGCTAAATGATACTTTAGTATCATAGAATCATAGTATCATTTAGGTTGGAAAAGACCCTTAAGACCATTCAGTCCAACCATTAACCTGACACTACCCAGTGTCCCTAAGCACCACATCTATGGGTCTTTTAAATACCTCCGGGGATGGTGACTCTACCACTTCCCTGGGCAGCCTGTTCCAATGCTTGATAACCCTTTTGGTGAAGAAATTATTTCCTAATATCCAATCTAAACCTCCTCTGGTACAATTGGAGACCATTTCCTCTTGTCCTATCACTTGTTACTTGGGCCTGGCCATCCTACCAATTTTTTACCCAGCAAAGAGCACACCTGTCCAAGCCATGAGCAGCCAGTTATGATCAGAGTAGCCTACAGATCGGAGGATTATCTGCCCATGAACATGTTGAACCAAAGATAAGCAGTATATTTCTTAGTATATTTTTATTTGCTCATATATGGCATGTGATCTTTCAATTTACTCATCAATTTATTATATTGGAAGTTATGGTTTGTTTGGGTTTTTTTCCCCCACATCTTAAAAGCTGAGACAGTCACTTATAATAATGGTGATGACCATAAATAATGTGTTCTTTTATGCTGAATTTGACTTAAGTTCTCGTAATAGATATTTAAATGTAATTGGCAACCAAAATCCAGATAAGTTATTATGTGAATTCTGTTGTGAATCATTGTGATTTGAGGGGAGCGTGAGAGCTTTTATTATATTAATACATACTATTAGTAAACTGTTATTTCTACTTAGAAAGTAGGCATTGTGAAAATTAACACATGTAATTAACACAATTAAATGTAGCATCACTTACCTTAAAATATTTGTATTTGAGTAGTCTATCTTTGCATTTGACAGCTGAAATCAGCTTCCCCTCAATGAACTATAAAATACAACAAATATCCTGGAGGCCTTTGAAGACTTGAGTCTTTAGTCTTTCTTTGAAGAACTCTTACTTTCTTGTGCAACAGAAGGCCAGTGGTAACACAGAAACTTCTGTTCCTCTTTCCATTGCTCTCACTGTCTTTCTGTTTCTCTTTCATTTTATATTTTTTGATACAAGAGACACCTTTCTTGACTTACAAGGAATCTTCCATAACTCTTAAGAAGCTTCAGTATGACATTTCTGATAGAAGTTTCATGTACTCTTTCATACATTTCCACTTTCTACAAAAGGAAGATGCATCCCTAAAGGAACTTTCTGTGATGAAGGACTACCACCAAATATATTCTGTGATTTGTTGGGAGGGCTGTCTAGCTCTTCTTTCACCCTTTTACCTTATCTGGCAAAGAAGCTCTAAGAATAGGTCCTTTGATACTAGAATTTCTATCTAAGTCTGTTGAGGTAGTTATAATTTCAGTGTATTTTTATTCATGTTGAATTGCTGAGAAATTTACTCAAAACCAACAGTTTGGTTCCTTAATGTATTTTATGGCTACACCTAGTATTTCTGATGCAGCTTTTGTTCCTTGAAGTACAGAGACGCTGAGCACAGTTCATTATAGATATGCAATCCAACAATTGTATTCTAGTCAAGGGTTTTCCTACACATAAAATCAGAATTTAGCAGAGGAAACACTGAAATTTCAGTTACAGCTGCTTCTTCCAGTCACAGATGCCTCATACAAGAAATCTCTCTTCTGAAATTAAAGAGATTTTTTAAATTATTTTTTATTTTTAATTTTTTTTGTACAGCCTGTTCATAATGAAGAAGATTTGGTTGTCTCAGTGGCCATCTTATCAAATTAGATCATCAAAGATGAAAGGAGGATTCAAGGGAAACTATAAGTCTTGTCTCATAAGCAGTATAGAGGCCATTATTTTTTATCTTCTTATTCAGCTAATAATGGATTTCTGGATTAATTTACAATATAGAGCTTGATATCTAAATACTCTAAATAAATTTCTTAAAACTTCCACAAAATATTAAGACACTTAGTCTTAATTTTTGTATCTTCAATTTTCTTTTCAAAAATATAGAATTACTTTGATAAGTTGAATCTCTAACTTTTAGTGGAATAAATCTAACAAAACCACTAGAACCTACAAATGTTGCACTTGTAATATCGTGATTTGACATGTTTTTTGTTATTTTTACATTTATTGACATTAGTGATGGAATCAAGTAATTAAAAACCTTCTGTTACTATGTATTTGTCATTCAAATTTTTAATATTCTATTTTCTTACACTATATTGCATTACACAAACCCTATTTTAATAATATTATCAACTATTAATGTAGCTAGTTTCACTTCATAGGTAAAATGTGTAACAAAGGTAATTTATTATTCTTTTATAGATATAAGAATTGTAAAATGAAGCATGACATCCCTAAAATGATAATGACTAAAACCAAGAATAGGGTCTATCCCTGAATTTTCTCAAAATGTGTAGAGTAGGACTGTATTAGCTACAGATTGGTAAATTGGTGGATTGGTAAAGAAAGAATATCGACTGTTGATTGAGACAATTTAATAGGAAGACATAATAAGATCATGTGTTTTGGTCTCAAAGCCACAGAACAGACCCCCTCAGATGGTTTGTTTTACTAGGAAAGATGTAGTTTTTGAAAAATGTGGGGCGGGTTTCTCCTCACTCCAAAATGTCAATACCTGCTCTCCTCTCAAGAAGTCATCTAGTTGCCTTTTATTGGCACTGGAAAGAAACTGAAAGGCACCAGAAAGCAGTTCTTCCGTACTACCTTAAGTAACTGTCCTAGAAGGACAGTGTTCTTGAGAGTCACAGAACTTTTCCCATTGATTATGGAAAAGCTTTGATTAGTACCTTGGTCTAGATTTTTTAATGTGTAGGTGGCTACAATTATGTAAGGTGAATCCTATACAATTTCTGGTTACTGTGTAAACACTAGGCAACTTTCATATATGTATAAACTGTAGGGAGAGGCTGTGATTAAAAAATATCTAAGTATGCAAATTAATTAATTTTACAACGAATAATACAAATAATACTAATTCCATAATAAAACTGACTTAACTAGCACTGTGGGGATATTTATCTTATTTTAGATTATTGGTTTAAAGGCTGTGAAGAGTTTCTTTTCTTACATGTTGGTACTGAAATGAATACAAAAAAACAAACAGAAAAATAATAGTAAGCCGGTGATTGCAAAAGCCTGTCTTTCAAAAACAAAGTAAAAATAAAAAACAGTAAACACAATCTGCCATTTTGCTTTGCTCATGTGATTCCATATGCTTGATCATATTAGAATTTGAGTACATTTATCCTCCACTAGCAGGGCAGATGTTGCTGTGTCAACTGCTGTATAGCTTGTCATATTTTTACATTCATAAGTCAAATTAATTTTTTTTTTAATTAAATTAGGGTGACAGATGCAGGTTTTTGATGTGTGCACCAGTAACATGTTTGCATTGTTTGCATATTTTGTTGGAAGAATGTGGTAATCTTGATATATTCTATGCCAGAATTTTCATGGAAACTTTAAATTGAAGGGTACAGTTCAGCAAATTGGATCAAGTGAATTATTAAAGCTCAGTAGGTGTTAATCAAGAAATGAAAAATCTGAGAATATATACAGATTATAATTTCTAAAACCACTTCAAGCTCCAAACATTTTTATACTGTCATCCTCTAAGATAGTATATGGGTTTCCAAAATTGTGATATGCTTTAGTTTACAACTGTTAGAGCAACTCTTAATGGATTTAGAGGAAAGGGACAGTTGTTTAAAGTTGTTTGCTTGTTTGTTTTTCCTGGATTAAAAGAGAATAGCAAGAATAAGAAATCAAAAGAATTGGCATAGTAAATTTTTAGAACATGGAATCACCTTTAAGCCTGAATGTGACAACACTGCAGTTATTGATTCCTGTTTCTGTAGTTGTATTTAGTTGTATTTAGTTCTATTCACATGTTTAGGTTTCTGCTTGCATACGTAGGCTGATACAGCAAAACTAACAACCTTTTTTACAGAAAAAATAAAATTTGCCCACATCCAGAACAAACTATATCCTCTAACAGATTCCGAATCATTAATTCTCTTTTGCAAATTTTATTATTCTATACTTTTGGGCTTCTTGGTAAGAAGGTGAAACAAGGAAAATGATTAAAGCTAGACTAGACTAGACTAGACTAGACTAATTTCATTTGGAAGGGACCTACAATGATCATCTAGTCCAACTGCCTGATCACTTCAGGGCTGACCAAAAGTTAAAGCAAATTATTAAGGGCATTGTCCAAATCCTCATAAACACTGACAGGCTTGGGGCATCGATCACTTCTTTACGAAACCTGTTCCAGTGTTTGAAAGCTGTCTTAAAAATTGTTGTTAAAAGTCATGATACCTGACACAACATTTTGAACTAAGAATTTTGAAGTGGATTATTTAGAGACTAAAGTAAAATGTATAAAGAAATCTTTATTAGAGAGTAACGTAAAATACATACAGAAATCTTTATATAGTGTTTCAACTATATTGTACCAAAGGCATTATATGTCTCTGTCTTGTACACTTTTAGGCGATATTTTTAGTAGTAAATAAAACAGGCCAGGACCATTTTTAAAGTCAAGGTCACTGGGCTAAAGTCTCTTTTCCATCAAAATTAGGTGATCATGCACAAACACCCTGTTAGGAGCAGTCTTTGGTATGTACTTGACACCTCCTGAGCTGTTATCTTGGGATGGAGCCCAGGTATCATTTGGGAGGTTATTCCTTAGGACAGGCCAAAACCGTTGCAGGCCCCATGCTAACAGATGGTATGGACAACTGTAGGCCTCTGTCCTGGCCCTGTTTTATTAACTGTAACAGGTGAATCATGTCTTGACTTGGATATAAGTTAGTGATAATCTTTAGCAGTTTTGCTAAAATATTGTCAATAGAATGAATTATGTCTGATTCTACTCTTTAATAGAAAAGCTGACTGAAGAGGTGAATACTCTCTTCTTTTCTGTCCTGCTCCCAAGTAAATTTCTTTTTGTTATTTACTTGTATTGGTTGAACTTAAAGCAAATCAGTTGTGGGAGTAACCTGTTAAAATATTTGTACAACCTGAAAATCCTAACTTGGATCTATCTCCTTATTTCTTTTTTCTATGCTTCTTTCATAAATAAATTCCCATTGATTTCAGTAGGTATTAGGTATTTCAATAGCTTTGTGAATCTAGGCTTAAAGACATACAAGGCGGGGGGAAGAAAGAAAAAAAGAGGTAATTCCAAGTAAAACTGTATACAGGACTAATTGTGGCCATTTAAGCTTAAAGAATCTGAAGTTTCACAAAAAAAAAATAAACAAACCAACAAAAAAACCCCACAAACAAACAAACAAACAAAACCCCCCACTTAGATGATACACATCCAGAGGCTTGAATAGAGAAAAGCCAAAGTAAAATGCAAATAAACCACCAATGGTTTAATAGTTTCAGTCTGTTTGGAACCAAAACATTATATTTGATCTTTAATTTAAATATGCAGTGCTTTTCTTTTTGTCATGCTGGTGTTTCCCACAGTATTATTAATGAGGACTATTAGATAATTTATATTACTTACCATTTTAATTTCAAATGAAATATTTCATTAGTGTAATATGTGTCAAGAAGAAATTATTTAATGTTACTTGAAAAAAGAATCTTTGATGTCTTTATATTCAAGGACAGCAAACCAAACATACTCTTTGTTCTGATATTCTCTAATGTGCATTACTGATTTGTAAATATATGTTTGGATCATATTTTAAGTGTCGACTAATTTCAAGCTTATCTCCATAGTGAATACCATGTATTTTGAGATGGATTTTTTAAGTGGGACCCAGAATGACTCCTCATTTGCTTAAAAAATTCAAACCCAGATCTACTTTGCATAATTTTACATAGGCAATGGTTCAGTATAAAAGGAACAAATGCTCTTCTTCTCCACATACACACATATAAATGATGACTACATGTTTGTTTGCATAATTTGCACACAGCGTTTCCCCTGAAGGTATAGGAAGCACACTGCTATTTTACTGCACTCCTTTTGTTGAAGAGGAAGTGGTGTCATTGAATAGAATTGCCTCATCAGACACTCTACAAAAGTGCCAAGTTGTAGCAATCAATAGGGAAATAGCAGATGTGAAGGTTAGTTGGCATCAAAGAATATGAGTGGAAGACTTTCCTATGGGAAAGAAAGGGCTTCATTACACTTTATCTATACTAAGAATATTGGTTCTATCAAGCTTTCAGAAAATTAGAATATGATGGCTTTCATGACTCCAGCTCTGAAAGAGTCATTTTAACAACAGTTAAAAAGTTACATAGATATCCATCTGGGGAACTACACTTAGTGACCAGGATTTTATTAGTTATAAACTGGAGCGTTGCAATTGCTTCTTCCTCTGAAGAAAGCAGATCCAGTGCTATGACTCTGGGACAAGAATTGGCTCCCTGTGTGATAACTATATTATAGATGAGTGTAAATGCTGCCTTTGGAGCATGAAACAAACATGTTATCATTTCTCTAGAGCATAAATATTTAAAGACTTTTGTTCAGAAAGTTCCTTGTTCTGGGGCTAGTTTGGATATTTATATTTGTTCCTTTTTCTGAACAGTATAAGCAACTTTTCAATGTTTGTCCACACAGGAACTGCTGCAGAAAACCTGAGTTTCAATACATCAATCAAGTGGATGCTCTTTAGAGAGATTGTCCCACAGGGAATGGCAAAACTGGAGAGTCAGTAAACAGAGTGATGTTGAGCCGGCAAGTCAGTGGATCATAGATAGTATTTGTCAGTATGAGAGCTTACAGTTGCTGATAGCAGTTGAATGCTTTTCTGAGCAAGCTGTAAAAAGGAGCAGGTGTTAGTGAGGATAGAATACTTGGAGGGAAATATTCACTGATGGATTCACTCATTCATTCACTTTGCAAACTTGTGAGATACTTTATTTTCAAGAAGGTGAATTAGAAATTTTGTGTGCTTGAGACTGAACATGGGGGTTTTTTGCCTTAAAAAAAGAGCCCAACTGCTTAATCATATATCTTTCTCTAAGAATACCCTAGTTACAGGGATGGATACATGGTTCTTATAAAACATTGAAGCAATTTTCTCACCTCACCAATCTCTAACTTAAAATACTGTTTATTGGAAGTTCTGCCCCTAGTCTGCTCATTTAATACTTAGAGCAAATTATATTTATTGGCAATGTGGAGGAAGAGTCGGCATTAATTATCTAATAGTGCTTTTCTCATTGAAATCCAGCATGGACTGAAAATGAATTGTCCCTGGTCCTTGAGCGGTGTTCACACTAATAACCAAATAAATGCACCAGAGCACGCACTGAATCGAAGGTCGCACTGACAGTTTAGATATTTAGTGCCAGAATGGAATTTGATTTGCCGAGCAATCCTCAGTGCTTCAACTTCCCATGCCTCCAAAGTTCACAACAAGGGGCAGAGCTGAGGGCTTTGACATTAAGAGCTTAAATGAACATCACATGGTATCTGTCGAGATTGCTCTTTCGTCTTAGAATGCTGTGTAATGACGTTTACAAGCAAGATGCTTCTGCCTCCAGTGCTTACAGATGTGTTTGGCGGCAAGAGAAAATTATTTTGCTTTTGGCTTTAAAGTGAAGCTGAAGCATTCCTGTCATGCAATAGCCCAAGACCAAATATTTTGTACCTCAATAAGCATAGCCAAAAGCATCATAAAAATCTGTTAAATCATCTCCTATCTTTTTGTGTTTTTGCTGCTCTCGAACAACAATTTATCAAAGCAAGCAAAACAGAGATAGCAATAACATTTAGAGCTGTATCTAACATGTGAAGTCAATTGCAATCTGGACTTTATTAGGGTGTTGTTTTAGGTGGTAAATCTGTATTAGTAATGGAGAAAATAACCTTATTTAACTACACTGAAAAAGTTAAATGTCAGCTTCCTGAAGTTATGAAAAACTTTGTTATGAAGTTTTGAAGACCTGGAGGCTGAAATCTTCAGCCTTCTTAGTCTAATATGAGTGGACGTGGGCAAAACTTTTTTTCTATTGCTGTATTACAAAGTTTCTGTACCTGCTCAGAAGCAACGACATATCCTTTCAGCCAACCGTATCTCCTGTGTGCACTGAGATTCAGGGTCAAGTTTATCTGTGAGATGGCCTGTGAGTGAGTACTCTGACAGCTATTCAGCTGGTCTAAAATCTGTTCCTTTAATCAAGGTTGTTTGAGAAGTATAATGACGCCCCTTGTATATCTTTAGTTCACTTACTGTATCTCTTTTATAAAAAAGCACTGACTGTCGTAGTTTTCAGAGTGGGAAAATATGGTGTGAATAAATGTAATATGGTGCACATTCTCTAACTGTGTTTGCATAAATCCCATTAAAATTAGCATTTTGCAAGCTATCATAAAAAAATGAAAATAAAGAAAATCCTGATAGACCAAGATTAGTGACAATATTTAATTGTCACTACAGGTAGGTGTCTTGTTTATTAAATATTGCGATTTAGCTAATTAGACTATACAAACTGATTATTTCTCACTGTAGGTCTCCTGACAGTTTTCTGAAAACAATGAGCATTTTAATTGATTACCAAAACAATAAAGTCAAAAGAATTAAGTTAAATTTCTTGTCCCCAGGAACTACATGTTTGCAGTAAAAGATTAGGAGTAGAGCTGCTTCAGAGCTCACCTGCAGGAAACTTAACACAGGGATACAACCAGGTGCCATGAAGAAAAACGTTTATCGGAATAATCTGATTCTGCAGTTAGTGTAGGATAACTTTTTATCATAATCCTGAGTCTAAGAAAATATTTTCATAATCCTGTTCACTATCAAAACAATTGTATCAGGTGAAACTTTGTACAGTTTACTGAGGACAGTGGTTTTATTGCTGTCTTTTTTTTTTTTAAGCCCTGAAAATTGTATCCCTGTGCAACTAAGTCCCAGTGAATTGTACTGAAAGTTTCCAGTTAAATAGATAGCAGATCATTAATTTGTAATTGTAGCATTCTATGTACAGTTACCAAATGTTCTTTCCTCTGAAATTTTACTTAAACTAATACATTCAGAGATCTGCTTTGCCAGAATGTTTTCTGCTAAATTGGTCACCAGAAAATACATGAAAATTTGCTGCAGGATGTTCACAGATTATTGATGCAGAAATATACAGAATGAACACAGCAGTGCTGTTGCTGGTGCCATCAAATGCATACCATTAATAAGTTTGGGGTATTATTAAATTCACTGTATTTTACTGAAGCAAGGAACTAACAGCAACTGGGATTTGAAAGATCTCAAGGAACATATAGATTCTTTTATATGTTAATTTATACTTACGAGGCATAGAATAGTGGTAGAACATCTGCTGAGCTAATTTCCTTCCCCTAGCTCCTTTGTGGCAGCTACTGAATCATATCACTCCTTTTCAATTGATAACGTTCAGCTCTATCTTCCAGCTGTCTTTGCGGTCTTGATTGCTCCAGGTCAGTTTGGTCTCTTGGGACATTCTGAAAACTGTATTCTTAAAGTAGAGCTAATGCTTGTGAGTAATTGTGCTTTAAATTCTGCTATTACAGAAAATTATTTTAGTTCTACTGTACTGTCAGAAATAAAATACCGAACACCAATGCACTTTTTCATGAAAATTGTATCTTGTTCTCTCATCTGTTTACAAGACAATTATACCATGTTTGTTCCTGTGTTAACTTCAGAGACTTGCAACTCAATTACTGGCTAACTATTGTATTATTGTGATAATGGCTCCTGTTGTGGGTTTTTAGTTTGATTGGTTTTTACTATCTTACATTTGTTTGTCTCCAATATCCTAGGCACTGTATTAATGTGGATGTACATTAAAGCCATAGTGCAACTGATATAGTTAACATCTGGGTGAAATTAGCTATAGGTGCTGCAATTCATAAAAGGCACAGAATCCTGAATGGAATCCCTGCCATTCACTTGATGAGATGATAAGAGGCAGTAGATGCTCTGAAGCATCAGTGATTTAATTTTCATGTGGTGACAAGACTTTCCCTTTGCAGTAGAATCCCACATTTTAATGTGATGATCTGGTTACCATTTTCTGCAGTAAACAAAGTTATTCAGCTTTCACATGTCCAGACATCTTCCTGTCATGGAAAGCTTTTTTCTGCATGGGCCATCTGGGGTTTTAACAGCTTGCTTGCCTCCAGCTCTTTTGGTTAGTTCCTCAGCTTTGTATTAATGCAGTGAAGTTTGTACATGCTCAGTATACAGAAAATATAGAGCTGTTTTATTAAAGAGACAGTACAAAAAACCCACCTCCAACCTGTATTAAAGAGACTGTACAAAAAAGAAAAAAAAAAGGGGGGGGGCAAACAAAAATAATCAAAACAACTAACAAAAAAAAAGACCCAAAAAGCCCCAATAACACCCAAACCAGGAAAAAAACCCAAAAAACAACAAAAGACAAGACATGAAGTAAATTAAGATTAACACTTAAAACTGGTGTGTGGCACCCTGAACCTATAACTATTTAATCAGTATCTTAATTAAACCAGACTTTGACCAGAAAATCTGAAATTTGGATCTTAGTTTTGAAGTTGAAAGCTGGAGAGGGACTGTTTACAAGGGAATGTAGTGATAGGACAATGGGTAATGGATTTAAACTCAAAGAGAGCAGATTTAGATTAGATGTTAGAAAGAAATTCTTCACTCTGAGGGTGGTGAGGCACTGGCACAGGTTGCCCAGAGAAGCTGTGGATGCCCCATCCCTGGAAGTGTTCAAGGCCAGGTTGGATGGGGCTTTGGGCAACGTGGTCTAGTGGAGGGTGTCCCTGCCCATGGCAGGGGGGTTGGAACTAAATGATCTTTGAGGTCCCTTCCAACCCAAACCATTCTATGATTCTGTGATGTTCATGATACATGGAACTAGCCTGTTGAATCTAACTTAAAATATGCACCTTTATGTTCACAAAGTCTATTTTCTGTCTTAAACCACCACAAAACCCAAAGGAATCAGGTTGTATGATTTTCTAAATATTGCAGTTAGCAAAAATAACAAAGAATCAAAATCTAAATTAAAAGAAAAAAAAAAATTCTGCCTTAGAAATTTATTTTTTTTTTTTTTAACAAATACAACTTACTTTCTCTTCTGTTCCCATTGATGTTTTGGTTTGGTGTTTTGGTGTTTTTGGGGTTTGTTTTTTTTTTTTTAATTTGAGGCAAAGTTTACTGCTGAGCAAAAATTACTCTTCCATGCTGACTGCAATTCACAGAAATAATTCCCTGAAACAAGGGATGGTCAGTGTCGGAAAGCTTTGAGTCTTATTCTTTCAGGTAAATTTGCTGTTTAAATTTTTATCCCTGTTAACCAGGTTAAATTACCTGAAGTTTTCAAATTTTTTGAAAACTTTCTGCTTCTTTCAGATGTATAAATGTTAGTTTTTATTTAAAGATGTGCTAATATCAAGGGATGGACTGTCCTCACTGAAGTTTAATTGATTTCAAATTAAGGGAGGAATTTCCCTGCATTTACAAGGTTACAGATCTGATTTTAAAATTTTCTCTAAAAAGGAGGATAAGATTAATGAAAAACAATTGCATTTTTAATAATACGATCTTTGAGACAAGAGTTGCCTGTTAGGCATTATATTAAAAATAAACAGTTTCAAGTGAAAAGGGAACTATCCCATCTCTTTAATTGCTGTGATTAGCATCATCCTCCTTAAATGCTTCAATTTAGTCACTGCTTTTCTTTCCTAATGCTATATTTATAACAGTATAGTTTTATCTGATAGGCTACAGGGTTCTTTTAAGACATTGATGTTCAATTATTTAAATGTAAATGTTTCTTATTACAGTTTTATACTCGAAAGGTTATATGTAGCACTGAAACAACATTTATTAAATTTGTTTGAAAAGCTATTTTCAGACTTCACTGTCTCAGCTGATTTTTTTGCTTTTTATTCCTGAAAAACAAATGTAATTAGACCATTCTAGAACCTGGTTTCTTGAAAAATTATCATAAAACTAGGAAGATTGAATTGTAGAAGCACATGCAACCTATAGTACAATATATTTTATGTGTGTCCTATGTCGTCATGCTTAAACTTAAAAATTGGTTATTCAGGCTCAGTTATATTTTTCAGAAAATAAAGAAGAAAATTCCCACATTCAGGTATGCAGCATTGAAGTTTATCAGATTTCTGCCTAGAAATAGTTTTAATAGTTTTAAGGAGGAGTTACTCTTATCAGAAATTTAAAATAAGCTGGATATGTAAATATTAATAATAGTGCTGTTTTTGAAGTGCTCTCAGATAATTTGACATAAACAAAATGATTATTGCTTTCTTAATGTTTTTATCATGTCATATTTCCTCAGGGTTTTTTAGTGCATGACTACAGCTGATGATATAAGCCTGTAAAATAAACCTATTATTTTTAAATCACAGCTGGTGGAACTACCACAACAGGTCTTTAATGTTGATTCCTCCCCAACAGCAGGACTCCTCTGTTGGACATTATTGTAAAGATGTAACATCTATGTTATACTTTTCCATCTGCCTAGCATTGATATTTATCACAGACAGCAGAGAAGTAAGTGCTTATTAGGTGGCCCTAGATCAGAACAGTACAATCCCTTTTAAAGTTCAGAGAGAACACATCTTTGTGATTATTAGGTTTCAGGCCCGAGGTTTAGGAGTGGTATTTTATTCCTCAGAAGGTTTCCCTTTAAATTAAGTATTGTGAAACTACATGCAATGTTTTTTCCTCATTATATTTCTAATCTCTGTGATCCCTTTGTGTCATTTCTGCACAATAATGAGGTTGTTAAATACAACTAGACCTAACCCTAAGCCCTTTGGTTGCTTATGCTGAGTCATCTGTCGTTAGTCCTATGGTCCTTTTGTTTTAAGTTCTTTTGTTATGGTTTAAAGCCATCAAAGCCACGGTTAAAAGTAATTATTTTAATTTATTATGAATTTTATGAGACATTAATGCTTAGCTTGACATATACGCTGGCTTCCCAACAACTCTCTCATAGCATAATCTGGTCCTTCCTTTGCTTCCAGACCATAGAATAGCCAATTGTTATTCTCTTTTAGATCCTGATTTAGTAGGAATTATCCAAGGCAAATAACATATGGCTAGTGATATCCTACAATATGCCGTTCTTTAGCTCGCACAGATTCACAGATTGGTGAGGGTTGGAAGGGACCTCCGGAGATCATCTAGTCCAGCCCCATGCTAGAGTGGGTGACTTCATTTCATTCCAGCCCTTAGGAATGGTTGACAATATCTAAAATTCATATTTATGCAAGCAACAAAAAAAATCTGCCTTGAATTAAAATGAAAAATAAAATTATTTTTATTCTCTTCTTTTTTCGGTGGAGAGGATGAGGGGTGGCAGATGGCCACATAAAAATCTGTTTGGACCCAATGACATATTTTCCCACTGGATAAAATTGAGAAGAATCTTCCAGAAGGTGAGGTAAAAGTAGAAGGCAGAAGACTTTCCCCTCCCCACTTCTCTCTTTATTTCCTGAGATGATCTGAAGTCTCTGTGAGGCGAGAGGTGTGTGGACAGTGAGAGTGCTCAGCATCCCTTATTTCCTCATCCTGTTCCAGTCTTGCTGTCTAGTGAAAGTATCTTGTCCTTGCAATTTAAAGGTCTCAGAAAAGCAGTTTCCATATTTCAGTGGAAAAAATCTTCAGTTTAGTAGGCCTTGTTATCAGATTCCTCTGGAAGAATTTATCTGAAGTCACTCATCTTTCTGTCGTTGTCCATGTCATTCATCTTGCCTGGCTTCCAAAGACAGAAGCTAGTCATCCAACCTGACCAAGTCTTTTAGTTCACTTCTGTAGTTAGTGTAGGATCAGGATAGCTGGCAGAATTGTTCTCTGGAGATAACCTCTCTTTTCTCTGGAGATAACCTCTCTTTTCTTTTTCTCTTCTCTCCTCTCCTCAATATATAGTGACTGTCTATGAATGTCTTAGCTTAGAATAGGTGAGCAACTTTTAAAGGTCTAAAGCAAGCAGCATGATTTTCTCTCTAAATATATTTTTATTCTATTTTCAGTGTTATTTTCATTCTAGAATTGTGTTCATACATTTTGAAGTTCGGAAAGTTTGTAAAAACTCTTTTACCCCTTTGAGGTATATGCCAGTTGTATACCTCACCTATGTTCTTTAAGAGTTCAGATATTGCATGTCCTCTTTCTTGTGCTCTCTTCTAGTTGATCAAAATTTTATCTTTAGTTTTGCTGGTTACCAACTCAGTCTATAAGAATTGTTAAAACCATACCATGCCATATTAATCTCTGTTTTAAATATATTCTCCAAGTGCTAACCAGAACCAAACACGTTTTTCTTATAATAAACAGTGCTGAAGGAAGTAATCCTGAATTTATTACACAGTGTTCTTATTTTCAGATAAACTGTAGTGTTGATACATTTATTACAGAGTATTAGTAATGCATTAAATATTTATGGTACTCCTCCCGAACCTACCTATCTATTACTCAAATGAAATTATGTATCCATCATTTCTCCTCCTAAGATGCCATCTGTTCCACAGATAACTTAGGTAACTAATTGCTGCTTTAGTCAAAGTACAGCATTTAAATCCTCAATTGCCACCTGTCCCTGCAGTCAGCAATTTCCTTAGTTTCCTGAGAAAGTTTGCTTCTGATGTTACATAGAAATGACTAAGTCTGCCTGTTCTGAACAGCTAAGTGCCTACTTCTAAGTACCTTTGGGGGCCTAACATTCCTCCAGGGACTGGTCTGGAAACAGGATGACTGCATCTTCCCTTACTCCTACAGTGACAGCAGTGCTGTTATAGCTTGGTTTTAGTTGCTGACTCAGTTTGTAGAAAATACATTAAAAGGAATATCTGATTATTTTAACGTTGAGATATTCAGAAGGGAGAACTCTCTCAGTTCATACCATTTAAGACATCCCATTTTTTGTGGATTACTATGAATGGAAGAGCAAATAGATTAAAAGATTAACATTCTAACATAAGAGAAGGGAAAGAAGGCACTTTACACACCTGAAATATCAGGGCTTCCTTCACTAGAATGCGTATGTGTTTCATTCCAAACAACCCCTTGTTACTTAGTTTAGTCAGGTGGAATGTAAGTTTTCTGTCATTTTGTCAATGGGATACATTCAGGATGGAAAAACATTCTATACCACTTCTTTCTGCATCCTATTCATACTCTGTTAAACATAAATTTTACTTTAGTTAGTCTACTTTAATTTACTCTATTTGTTTCTGTTTAGTAACTGGAGTAGATAAACCCCCTCTCCTTCTTGGTATGTTGTCAAAGGTACAAAGAGGCCATTCTACTAGGAACAATGAACATGAATAATTTTTGTTAAAAAAGAAAGCAAAAAGAAAAAAAGACAAAATTGCCACTTCAGAGTAAGCTATGGATTTCAGACAAACTAAAGTAGCTTTAATTTGTACTCTGCCTATTTGAATAAGGTATTTAACATAGTAATTACTTGAGTATTCATGTTCAATAATTGCTATAGCACATCTGCAAAGAGTCTAATTCCCCTGCCTTAGTATCTGTAAAATATACAGTATGTTTTCTGATAATAATTTTTAATCTTCTATTTAGTAAAAATAAACATGCAAACCAAAAAACAAAGGTCCAACAAGAGGTGATTTAAAGTGTATATATTAAAATACAAAACAGTAATTTTGCTTATTGCTGTGACTTATTACATTTTGCATATTACTGTGATGATGCTGAAGTGCTCATATCACCATATAGTAGAAGTACCCAGTTAGTTAAACAAAAAAATGAAGAAACCTCCCAGCTGGAGCTGATTATTGCCTCCATTGAGTGGATCCCTAAAAAGAACTGAAGTGAGGGAAAATACACGGTTAGCAGAAATGAATCTGACCTGTGCCAGAGAGATTGTTTCTGGACTTTTTCTTTCTTGGGGAGAATTTTCTTGATCAATGCAATTAATTACTAACCTAGGTTAAGATCTGAAGGAAGCCTTTTCTGAGGACTTAACATTTAGTTTTATGAAGTAGCTAAAATGTTTTTGCTTAACTCTTCTAATGAAGTAATCCTAGTCAAGCAGCTGTCATGTCCATGGTGAATGACTTGTAAACACATTTTAACACTAGTAATAAAACAGTGCTTCTTTAAGTTTTGTTTGGAACTTTTCTATCTTTCTACAATATAGCACTTACATAGCACATATAGCACTTCCATTCGTGGTTGTCATTTATACTTCAGGGATGGAGATTTCCTTTTACACCCCAAAGTTTGATCTTACACTTCACACATGTGATATTAAAAGATATCAGCAGTCCTTATGACTACACCTGACTTGTTACATCTCTGTTGATGTTCCATTTTTTCAGATGTTCAGGATGCTAAAGAATGATGTTAGTTGACTCTTCCTTATTGTTGCAGTATTTCTCACTGCCATTCATTAGCTTTCCCCTGAATATGATCCCAGAAAGATAAGCTGAATAATCCCTATCAGTGACATTTAATGACAAAATGGAAATGCCAATAAAAATTGTAGCAATGGCTTATTATAAAACCAGATAAACAAATCATTAGAATTACCGGCTGTACTACTTCCTATTCACTGTTACAAAGTAAATTATTATCAAGCAGCTGCCTATTCTCTCATGAATCTTAAATTTCTATTTTTAAAGCTGTTTCCTGCAACATAGTATGGTCTGTCCATAAAGAATATTTTGAAGATGAAGGTCATTCGCTAAAGAAGACAAACTGTCGGATAAGATAGTAATAAATATACATTTAAAAGACCATAAATGAAGATAGATGATATAATTAAAAGCTAATTATGAGGGGAATGCTTTAAGGGAAAAGAGCTTATCTTTCCCCAGATCTTACTGTAGAGAAACATATAACGTTTAGTACAGCATCTTTCTCTCTCCCTGCCTGAGGTTATCATCATGACATATGGGAGATTATCACTAGTTACGTGCCTTTTCAGATACACTGTTAGATGTCTGTGCATTCTTTGGGATGTCTCCAAAGCCTGTATCACAGCAGGCATAGTAACCTTGTTCAGATTACTTTCTTTGTGCAGAATAAACTAATCAAGTCAGGGACCCTTTTGCCTCTCTGTGGATAGCACACACATTTGCAAGGATTTGCAATGGTCACAGGTAAACTCCAGAGTAGAAGAGATTCTTGGTCTGTATGTGGCTGACAAAACAGATGAGTTACAAGGATAAACAAGACCAGTTAGAAATCAGTGTACTGTCAAACACAAATATATAGACTGTAGTGGTTTAGATTAAAAAAAAAAAAAAAAAAAGTAAAAACCCCCAAACAAAGTATATTTCTATGCTTCAGCCTAATTTCTACTTGCAGTTTTTTATTTTTTTTTTTTTCTGAGGCCTTGGAACTTACCTAGTACCCTTATGATTTTGAGAAAACTCTGATTTTCAGTAACTATGATGTGTCACCGTATAGATCAACTGAACTGCTCTTTAAGAGAAAATGTGCAAAAGATGGGTATGTTGAAGTATTTTTTTTCTTAAATGTTTCATAAAAATCAACTAGTTCCAATGAGCGTGTGAGGCACTGGTTTTAATGTATGTATGGGATTTCTTTGGTTGTTGTTTATGCCATGGATGAGTTCTGTAGGTCCACAACAGTTACACAAAGGAACAACAGTGGTTTCTATCCCTGGGGCTGTTCCTACGCCACACACAGTCTAAATTATGACAGCTGGTTGGTTATGGCTCCCAACAGTGCTTTGTTATCAAGAAATTGCCTGAGCACTCCAGTACTCCAGCCATGCCGAGTGACCATATGGAAGTTAAGAATTTGGCCTGTGATTACTATTGCCATCATGGTATGCCAATTGTGAATTCATTCTCCAACACTGTAGATCCACATCAATGACTTCACATTTTTTGGACACATTATAAGTTTGTTTCTGTTTATGATGATCTTCTAATTACTTAAGAGAACATGTACTGAAGTTAGTTTAGGGTTATTTCTAGCTGAATGAAATCTAGAACAGTCTATTTTTATTGGCTCTTTAGACTTGATTTCTAAAACATATAAGCCTTGCAACTTTGTCCTAGAAAGGCATTAAAATGTCTGTCTGATGAGCTGAAATAATACAAACCTAGGAATATGCTCTATGCTGTTGTAGTTTTGACATTAGAACAAGCAAAATTTCTCCCATATGGATACCTCGAATTTAAGTAAATCAGAGCAAATGGCTAAAATATAAGAATATAAGCATGGCCACCACTGAATCATTTAGCTCAGCATCTTGTTTATGACAAGTCTGAGGTGAAACATGAGAACATGGTATAGTGATACTCTTCTGAACTGGCAGTGATTTGTAGCTCATATCCTTCTTGAGATAAAAGTAACATCATTATGTTTAGTAACTACGTTGCCAAAATAAGAGGAAGCAGAAAGCAGAGACAGGAAGAAACTATAAAGGAAGCAATTAATAAGATATCAGACCAGATTAAGTCTTCAGATTTAGTTGGATCACAGAAGTATTTTATGTTAAATTCAGAAGTATTTTTGCTAGTTGGAAGTTTGCTGCTTTATAGTGACATATTTGTCCTCCAAATTGCAAATCACCTAAGTACGCTTTTTGTTTTGTGGTAGAAATGCTTGTCAGCTTAGTCACTGGTTTTGCCGATGTTTCAGGGATAGTAGAAACAGGTCTATGAAAGACTTAATTGGCTTGCAAGTCTCCATTTTCAGATACAAAACCCCCAGGAAATTTTGATGGTGGAGTAAAAGCTGCAAGACTAATTCAGTGAAGGTAAGGTCTGGAAGAATTATGAAGGGTCAGGCAGATTGTGCCTCCAGGAGGACTTGGCAAAGGGAATAGGATCATTCCTGACATGGAAGGGAGCTGGACAGTTTGGCAGCTAAGGTCAGGCTTTGTACATCACTTGCCTGCTGCCTTTATTCTGGAAATGGTGCGCAGAATCTCTCCCAGTCATTATTCTGCAGCCAGCCCTGACTGTGGCCTTGTAAAGGGCTCCAGGAATGCAGCCTTGCCTCATCCCTGCTGTCAGCTTGCCCCAACTGCTAATAGACCTTATCAAGCTAATTTCATGATGTAAGAGGTTAGACCTGCCTTTTCCCCCATATCTTGCTTGGAGAGTTTTGGTTCTAACAGAAGGGGTTTGCACATCTGTACTGTTAAATGATGTATTGAATTAAAACCCATGTCGAGTAAAAAAGCAATGTGCATTGCAGCAGAAGTATGTATAATGTGTGAAGCTTAAAGTAAAAAGCAGCACCATATACTTTATCTTTACCTTTTAGCTTGCAATCATAGCCTACTGATAATTAGACTTTGAATATGTAAGCTGTTTATTACATACTTCATTAAGTATTCTGTTATGAAGTTATTTGTGGATTTCACTGTGAAAAAATATATCAGTATATAGATTTTTTTTAAAAGTCCTGTAACTTTTATACATATCAGCTGGTGGTATGCTGGTTTTTGGACTTACCTTATGGTAAGAGGATATAAAGCTGTGGGCTCCCTTGGCTTCAGTGCTCACTTCCTCTCTTCTGAGAAGTGAGGGGGGAATGGTGAATGGAAGTCATACTGTAGGTAACAGTCATTATTACCTGCTTCCCAGTGTAGCTCTTTACTAACAGGATGTGAAAAGGGTTGCTTGGGAGAAGATGGTTTTACTCTGAAGGGGAAAGACCCATGACTGTGAGTTAGCATGTGTATAATCGCTCCTCTGTCAGCAGTCAGTTATTTGCTTTTGCTACCTAAGTGGGCTCTCCTAATGATGTGAAAGCTGTATTACAGTAGCTTACCCTGTTTTTTCTTTTGTTTAGACCTATTGCACTCTCAGGCCTGAGTCCAAGGCTAGAGTCCAAAACTCCTGAGTTCAGCCTCTGTTTATCAAGTGATTTTATTACCAATTCAGGCCACTTAGTACCTCTTTCTACTTCAGTTTCTGTGTTAAAAGAAAGGAGATGATATTTGGTACTTCAGTGGATGATGTTAGGAGTAGTTTGTATTTGTTTAGTGCTTTGAAAAAAAAGGTTTTTAGTGCTTTTGAAAAAAGGTTTAATTTTTCATTATTTTCTTTCTCTGTCTGATGAACCTTCTCAGCAAAGACTGAGAGTGTTTTTTTGCATTGTCTTCCCTGACCTTCCTTTCCCACGTTTTGCCTTCTGAACAAAGGGTCACTACCTTTCTTACTTAATTATCTGTGAAGGCTACCCTGTAAGGAAACAAGGTGAGCTGGATTCCTGCTCCTTCCTCCATGTGTGGGAGGAGCAAAGGCTGAAGGATGCAAGGAAGATTTCACTGGAGAATTCTACGTCAGGAATTTTCTCCAATTCTCACAGCCATTATGAAATAAAAATATGCCTCTGCCCTTGAGGTTGGGAGGCTAGTACTGTGTGTTCTGTCATACCTAGAAATCAACTAATACTTTATAGAAATCCCAGGAAAAAAATATGTCATTTCTTCCCCCTGACTACTCTCTGTGAACTGGGGAAAGTTTACAGATTTTCCTTCATGCTGTGATGGGCCATTTAATTTTCTGGTTTACAAGCAGGTGGATTAAATTAAAAAAAAAAAAAGAAAAAAAAGATAATGTGAAATAATAGCAACATTTTTTAAAAGCAAGGACCATACTATTGTGTTTGTGTTGTCAGGAGAACAGTTCACAATACCTTTATTTTCTGCATCACTTTAATAGAAAACACGAGACTAAATTACAGGAAAGAGGGAGGGGAAAAAAGACATGAATGTACTTACGGAAATATATTATTTCAGACTACTGTAAAACTGGGTTAGGCAGTTAAAATGGAATCCTTCCACAGAAGAAACTCATCTTAACAAATCCTAGAAATGTTAACATAAAGAGATTGCAATGCTGATATCATAGCTTGTCTTCTCACCTATGTCTCCACAAAATTTCTTTATTCCTCGGTACAGTGTAAGGTCTTTTACATTAAAATCCATTACCTCCTCACAACAGGCTAACTTTGAGGATTGCTATGGAAATTAAAAATAATACAGGATTATGTGACAGAGAAAAAAAAAATTATATGGTAGATTGTCATCAGAAATTACTCTAATTCTAGCAGACATGAAAAAGTTATTTTAAGATGGATCATGAGAGCATTTATTGCTGCTGAGGTCCTGGAATTTACATGACTCCAAATTAATAGTGTATATTATTTGTCTCCAGTCAAGATTTTTTCCCCAGTTTCATTCTGGAAAAAAACCAAAACAAAACAAAAAAACCAACATAAAAACATTTGATGCTCTTTAGAAACTTATTAAATTGAAGTAGTAAGTTTAGCAGAAATGAGAGTGTGAAAACCTCATCAGACAATTCTCTTAAAATAATTCTATAAAATAATACAGTTGTTTAGAGGAAAGGGAGTCTTCAGTAAGGAATATGAATAAATGTGTATATCATTTCCCATTTTCATTTCTTATGAGAGGGAATTTGGACATGGCAGATATAAATCTTCCAATTTTTATATTTTGGAACCCTCTTTTTTCTCTCTCTCTTTTTTTTTTATTAATGCCATTTGTATACAAAAGTGTAGATTGAAGAGTAGTACAGACCTGTTAGACTGTCATTCATCAACTGTCAGGTAGGTATCCTCACAGTATCATTTAATTCTGATTGGCAGCTGTTAGGTGCTCACCCCTATCTCATTTTTTCCCTTAGAAAATTGCTCACTTTCAGCTTATTATCTCTCTTCACTCTGTATCTCATACCATTAAAGCAGTTTGGCAGTGTCTGGCAGAAGGAAGCTGGAAAATGGGTAGCCTGCAGAGCGTGTCTTCACTCCAGCTTTCTTGCTGCTCCTGCCACTAGAGCAGCTATTCATAATATGGGGAGAAGTCTTGATGATAAAGCCTTCTGTCAGAAGAGTTTGACTTATCATTAGCTAATTGATATCTGATTAGATGGAGTTTCTCTCTCCCTAAATTAATTGTGAGTAGTTGTTTTGGTTTTTAATATGTGAGCTTTGTTTTCTCATTGTTGTGGGGTTCTTTTACGTTATGTGTGTTATCTGTGGTTGGCCCTGTATTGCAGACAAATTACAGTGGCTTTTACAGGCTTTTTGACAGCTGCCTATATTTAGCATTGCAAGCATATTTCTTATACTTCTCTCTCTCTCTCCCTGTCCCTCACCCCGCAATTACCCTCTAATAAATACTAAATCAGGAGTAATAGGAGGCTTATGATCTGATAACTACAGAGAGAAGTAAGCAGGAAAATCCTCAGGATGCCCTGCACAGTGGTCCTGATTTTACCATGCAAGAGCCGATGTAGCAGTCAGAGGACTATGATGTCAGCTGTTTTTAGAGGAGCTCATATCAAAATGAAAGAGAGGTTAAGATTATTTACTTCATTTTTAAGACTGTTCATTTCAGAATGAAAAGTGTGGATTATGAAGTTCTCAGAAGTTTGAAATTCTTTTATATGATTTTCTCTGAAAGACTAAAGGGTATTATTTTGTAGGTTGCACAATTATAGAAATAATATCATAAGAAAGATTCATCAATTTGTTTTCCAAGATTCAAGCCACGCAATGAAAGAAAATGTGCAGCAACAAAAACCCTTGCTTGAAGAAACTTCTAAAATTCATTTCCATTCACTGCATTAAGTTCATGGTAAAAAAGAATGAAAGCTGAAGGCTGATTAAATTAGTATATTTCATCTTTATTTCCTTTTTAAATCTTAGAGACTGAGTAAGAGGGGAGAAAATAAAGGGAGAGAGTGCATAATAATAATAAAAAACCCCAAAACACACATTTATGCACTCAAATTATTTCCCTCTGATGTTTTCTGATGTTTTTAATTAATCTTCCCCTTTTGGGAATCAAATTTTCCTTCATATGTTTCTTTTTGCTAGCAGGGGAAAGGTAATAGCAACATCACGGGATTAAGCTCTCTGGACTCACACAAAAGTACACAAAATATGATAGAAATACGATGCTGTCAATTGTAAAAATTAAGCACTTTGAAAAGGATCACATATGAATTGTGCTCCTTCTGTTTTTCCTGACAAGTATCAGAGCAAGACTTCTAAGCCTTTTTAGTTGTAGGCTTTCCATACCAGCTTCCAAATGTTTGTCTGTCCCCTTTAAACATTGAGACAACTATTTATTATAACAATAAACAATATCTATTTATTTTCTATGTTAGATTCTTTGTGCTAGAATGGAACTGATCCAGCCTAAACTCTGATTTCCCGTTTGTTCTTCCCACTACATGTTAACACTTGCTGATCTTCTGATTTGATTTAGCATAACACAACATCTTCACACAGACACCTGCTACCTTGATTTCAGTAGGCAGCCATTAATAATGAGATAAATATATCCTGTATGTTATAGTATGTGTCTAACATTCTCTTATAAACATATTAGGAAGAGCTATGCACATTAATGCAATATCTACCTGTGAAAATACCTAAATATCTGAGTGCTTCTGTGTGTATTAGATACTCAGGCACCAAAAACTTAGGCTCCTGCACTCTCTGCAAACTGTTACCTCCATGCTCAAACCATCTCGAGGTGACAAAAGTATTGCCTACTATGCTTTAATATTTCTGAACATAAAAAAGAGACATGTAAGAAAGTATATTGGAATATGGAATATGGAAAGTATATGGAATATATGGAAGTATATTGTTGAATAATGCAGAGTTGCTTATTTGATTTTGCCTTAGCCTTTTTCTTTTCTTGTGTATGTTGCCTTTAGTCCTACAACAACAGGGAGTTCCAGTCCTCCACCTTGTCTTTGAACAGGTATACCCTGAAAGCTTAAAATGCATCTTAACAATAACAAAACAAAAAAATATGTTACTCAAAACAAACAGAAGAGACCTAAAATTTATGTAATAAACCCTTGTTAAAAATTATTCTTAAACAAAATCTGAAATATTCATAGGTGATATTGGCATTAAACAGATAAGTTTCAGCTTTTTGAGGTGAGAAAAGTCTCTTGGCTTATTTGAGTAATTTTAAAATACACTTAAATATACAATATTAATTTTTGTTTGTGAACATGAAATAAAAGCAAACTTCCAGGAAAATTTTCAAAGTAATACTGCACCATTTCTTCTGATTCAGCTTTCATTTCTCCATAGATTCTTGCTTTTATTATTATTTAACACCCTTTTACTGACCTTCACCACTGCAGTACCTCATACCCTAGCAGGACTTCAGGCAGCCAGATTCCAGCAGTTTGTGAAGTACTTCAATACCACACTCAGTCTTATGCCATGTCTCTTTAAAGGGTCAGATTTGGTTTTATGGACCAAAGTTTATCCTGCTGTTTGGAACAATATCCTGGGATGCTGTAACGAGTATTTTTGGCCTGAGCTGCCTAAACTGCCTTTGAGGCTGATTTTTTTCAGGACACAGAAAAGAGAATCAAACTTATTCTTTGGGTACTAGACTTAGGCAAAAACACAGGTTTCATTTCCTTTTCTTCCACAACCTGCATTTTCCTAGTAATGTATTAATCATAGTGCTTATCTGAGCTGATTTGTGTCATTGTCTGCATCTGCAGTTGGCAATAGCATTTGGTGTAAAATCAGGTCTCCAGAAGGAGATTCAGATTCCAGAACTGATTTCTTGCACTTTTCCTTTCCTTCTGTTTTCCCCCTAGATTCTGCTAAATGTAGCAGAAAAATGTAGCAAATTGTCACTCTTGAAAATTCAAATTTTTAAATGACCAACAAACAAGAATATTTCAAGTTGCTTTTAGTTTCATAAACATGCAGGCACACGTTATGTTCATGTTGATAACACACACATACACGAAATCCCAAAATAATTTGAGTCTTTTGAGTCAGGTCTGCATCTAAATTTTGGGAAGTTTGTAAAATTTGTTTTGTCTCAAAGTTGCTTGTATTTATATGATAATTTAACTGGTTGCTTTTCTCTTTCTTTTTACTACCTTTGGGAAAAATCCTTTTGCTGTAACAGCAAAAGTACTGGGGCTGAAGAAGGTATTGGGCCATAACCAGCAAGCTTTATTTCAGGCAAATCATAAGGGAAAGCTTAATGCAGTCTTTGGAAAAGCATATTTTTTTTAAAATAAAGGATCAATAATAATATTCATAATTTAGGGCAATATTTCTCTGATGAATTCATAGCTCAGGTGAAATGTAGCTTTCTAGATTGACATCCTTTATGAACTATGCTATTCATTTGATCTCACACAGCAATATTAGATAACCTAAGCACAGTGTGTGTGTGTATGTATATATATATATGAATCGGATGTGCACAAATATATGCATTTAATTTACTTATAGGGTCATATAATTTTGCTTTAAGCCCTCCTCTTGTAGACAATTTTATTATTTCTTTGTCAATGTTTTTCAGGCTGTTGCAAATTTAATACTACTTTCAAACTGAAATGTCCTGGTAAACCAGAGGCCTCTGCACAGTCACATTTTTATTACTTTTTATCCAATTTTGAAATCCATTCTTTGTTCCATTACAGACTTGTGCCAGGAACTGATGTCACCATATGTGACAGCTACAGCCTCCTTTTGGCTACAGCTAAGAATGGGTGTAGTAGTAATATTGACAGTACCTAAATAATTGGAAAGCATATGCAGACTGATAGTTTGTTATATCTATGACTATATAGAAATTACAATGTATTATTAAAAGATAACGTTTTAGAAGTCCTACATAAGATATACATGATTGTATAAACCTAGTTCATCTCCTACATGTCAGAGACTGGAACATAGAAACAGTTCTCTCGCACTCTTATAAAGTCTCTGCCTCTTTCAGAATGATTCAAGTCTCTTTTTTGGTATCATAGAACACACTGCATGTGTTTGTCCATATATGGGGACTCTACTGATATATATAATCCAAATTAACAGGCAAGTACCACATTTGATTACCTGTAACATGCCACATAACCTCATACAGGAGTTTCATAGAATCATAGAATGGTTTGGGTTGGAAGTGACCTTCTAAGAACATCTAGTTCAACCTCCCTGCCATGGACAGGGGCCTCTTTCACTAGAACAGTTGCCCAAAGCCCCGTCCAGCCTGACCTTGAACATTTCCAGTGATGGGGCATCCACAACTCACAGGTTCCACTGTCTCACCACCCTCATTGTGAAAAAAATTTCTTCTTTGTATCCACTGTGAATCTCTTTCAGTTTAAAACTATTGCCCCTTGTCCTGTTACTGCAGGCCCTGGTAAAAAGTCTCTGTTTTTCTAACCCCCCTTTAAGTATTGAAAGGCTGCAATAAGGTCTCCCCAGAGCCTTCTCTTCTCCAGGCTAATACCTGAACACATGGAGCTTTGTGGAATCTCTTCTGCTCCAAGTAGATGCTGGCTGGAGCTCCAGTAGCCTTCACCAGATTTGCCTTTGTTTGAGTTACTGGAAGTTTGTAAGCAAAGATTCAAAGTCCAAACTTGTGTTCATGGTTTTTACATTGTCATGACTAGGGCCTGAATACAGTAAGAATATGCTGCGTAGGTTTGGTTTTGTTTTGTTCATTCAGAATTCTCTAAGGCTATGGTAATCTACATCCATACTGCATCTCACTAGCTAGTATCAGATGTTAATCCATGTGCTGCAGAGGACAAACTGCATGCGTATGACAGTTGCTGATTTATCTGCGTTCAGCCGGTAGAGGACAGGGTCTTATATATTTGTCTAACATGTTAGTTTATGGCTAAAGAATTAGACGCATGTCTGTCTTCTTATGTCATTCAGGCTAGGACCCCCCAGACAGGGTACAAACCTGTTTGAGTATTGTATCTACACATTCCTGTATGAATATGATATACAAATATATAAAAGTTGTGCTTTAATATTAGGGTTCTTGAACAAGTAAAGAAAGACTTAAATAAAAAGAATTAAGACTTTAAATGAAGCAGATCTGGTTTTAAATATAGAGGTTTCTAAAATACAGTTGTATATGTGAGACACATAGTTTAATTCTCCAGAATGACCTGTTATCCCCTTAAAATAAATTACTAAATATCACTTTTCTGTAACTAATTATAGTAATTTTAAGATGTTAAAAAGCGACATTAGTTTTTAAACAAAGCACACTATCAGTGCTATTTAGGTACTGGCCATTTGAGAGAGGCATTGTTGTTTGAATGTCTTTGATAACAATTGCTGTGCTAAATATTCAAAAGTTCTTTATATTAAAGCTTACAGTTGTATCCAATCATCTTGTGGTCTAAATCTATTAAGTACTTATTATGACTATGTTAAAGAAAATCTGAAATATTGCAGAAATATTTATTCTCAATTTGCTGATACTTAGCCAGGACAAAGTTTAAGCAATAAATATTAACAAATGCTACATTAATAAATAACAGATGTATTTGGGAAAAAGTAGTTTTTAATGTGAAAGCCTACACTTCTTATCTTTTACCCAGATGCATGTAATGAAAGTGAAAGCATTTGTTTTTCTGAAACCACTAATATGCACTAATTTTTTTGAATACAATTCTACTAATATTTTTCATTAAGCATTATTTTTCATGTATTTTCATTCGGCTGTCCTCTCTTTTAATCATTCATTTTGCATTGATTGTCTTCTCTCTCAGAGTTGGAAACCTGTTTGTACCCATATTTATAGATTCCAATCTCAGAGCCAGTTACCTTGGAAACTGTTTAAAGTGCATCTTCTTGACTATTCGTTCTATCAAATCACTGAATTGCCTTCCTTCCTCTTTCATCTATTGCTCCACAAAGCTTAGTACTAGCAAACAGATATGCCCAGCTTATTTCTTAGTATAACTCTCAGCTACTCAACGTGATACCGTACAGCAGGTGTCTGCTCATTTTCAGGTACTCATTAAATGTCTACCATATATATATTTTCATTAAGAGCAAATAAAGAATATCTAGATGGCCTTTTCTGCTAACAGCTACTGTTGCAAGCAGCAAAGTTGCACAGCAGTGATGCTAAGTGTAATAAGAGAGTCTCTCTCTTCAGAAAGCGGAGTGCTTCCCTTACTCACTCCCCCTTGCTGTGATGTGGAAGCCACCAAAGTGAGTATGGTGAAGAAAATTATTTACTTAATAACAATAATTATTTTGAGAATGACAGTCTTAGAATAGTATAAATAAAGTCATTTGACATTTGTCAAGAATCGGAATTCTAGTAATACAGGTGGAAGGTTGTAGGTTTTTATCCTCATCTGGTCTTAAATGAAATATCTCTGTTGAAATTCTAAGTATCTCAAGATTAGTGTTTTAGTTCTGTCTTGATATCTCTCTGCTTTTCTGTCATATTCAACCTGTTGAAAGTACCAACAAAAATAGTGATGTTGATATTTTACACTGAGTGGCAGGCAACTGGAAAGGTGCTTATGTTCACAGTCAGGTAAGCAAAGAGAATTTCTTTTTTGTTAAAGGCTCAAATTGAATGTGCAAGTGAGAGCTTCACCTGTGTACCCTTTCTATCAGAACCAAATGAATTTTATGTCATCCTCTGAATATTTATACATTATTTATAGGCATTGACAGAGGCATTTAAGGTTCATCAAGAACATAAGAATTGTCGAGGTTAAAACCCTTCAGCTGTTGCATCTTTCTGAGTTTCAAAATCCTGTGAAATTTAGAGTTCATGATGACAAAAAATGACACGAATCCCATCTGAGGTTAGTGTAGGAATCCACAAGTTATGCATCTGATTGAAACTGGGTATTCATGTTTCTATTGTAATTAATGGAGAGAGAGAGGAACATTCAAAGGGACTAAAGACTCGTAAGGTACAAAGATCAATGCTAAAGACAGGGAGAATTAATTACTGTCATGGATATGGTTCCTGTCTCTCTGCATTGACAATATAAGGAACCTGAATACTGGGTTTAGTTTAGATGCCTGACTTTTAAACACCTAACATGAGATGAGATGAAACTAGTCCTTTGGTCCTAGGAGTGATATGAGAAATGAGGCTTTGGCATTGCAGATCATTTTGTCAAACAATGCCAATTTGTCAAAAGCAAAAATCTTCTTAAGATTTGTTTCATGCAGACTTTTATCAGAAGGAGTAGTCAAGTCCAGTCCAACTTTTGTCTCTAGGAAGTTGTTTGTTTGGCTTTTTTATCACAAATATCCCCAATATATATGTAAATATACATACACATACACACAAAGTGGAGACTTCTACTCAACTTCCTTCCATCAGGTGTGGGGAGTGGGTCTGTCATAGAGACTCCTCTTTCCTCTAAAGGGACTAAATTGGTCAAGAGTGCTTGCTGCTGTGGAGGTTCACCATATTTCTTTCTGTCTCTCCCTTTCCACCACTTACCTCATCATATTAAATTAGAATAATGAAAAAAAGTTCTAATTGTCTTCCTTCACCTGAACAACAAATTACGCTGTGTCAGTATTTTTTCTCAGAACAGATTGTATCTTGATATATTCAGATGATCTCTAGCTTTCTAGCCACAGGTCATATATTTGAAAGGATAATGAGTAGTTTACTTCCAAAGAGTTTTCAAAGGAGATAGTTTCAACCCTTCAAGATGACCTCCTTCTTGCAGATCATTGCAGATGTATAAGGAGATACTGATTTCGTGATACCATTGGGAAGAAATGGGCAGAAATGTAAACAGACACAAGAAGGTAATTTGGCTAGTTGGACATAGCAGACACCACATATTTCTGAGAATCATTGAATATAGGTCCCGATATTGTACACATTCACTGCAGTTAGTATCCAGCAAAACTTAAGAATTTTATTGCAAGGCTGTGATATCTTGTACTGCAAGTACTGCAAGATGTTCTTCTAGATCCAAAATGCCTAACTCCTTCCTTATCTCTTCCAGAAAATATAGGAGGCTCAAGAGAAGCTGCTACATAGAAAGGGTTATATCTGTCAAGCCTAATTATTTAGTCTACTTCAATTCTTAATCTAGGATCTGTGAGAAACGCCCTATAAAAATAAAAACACACAGAGATACATACATATGTATATATACACACATACAAACACAGAGAGAGGAATGTATCTATATCTGTGTATAAAGATTTATGGAGAGATATACTGTTCCTAAGGACTAAGGATTGGCAGATTTGGGGATTTGAACTAGTAGGAGTACTGCAATGAAGAAAAGAATGCAGCCATAAAGAAAAATCATTAAAGATAATCTCCATATTCAATGAGTTTGGCTGTGTTTTTATGCTCTATTTAAAACTGTTTCTAGAGTTTACGTCTTCTTTAATGAGAAGAAACAGTAGTTCTAAATGCCAAGAACCCTGTTACTTGAATGTCATGAGTGGCTTTACAGTGGGGGTGTTGACAGGGAGGTATAAAGAAAAGGAAAATGAAGATTTTCATTTCATGGCAACTGATTTTCTGAAAATAAGTAATGTTTTAAAGAAAAGAAAAAAGCTTTGTCTTGGATCATTAGAAAGGATTTTAGGGGCTGTATGACAACAGCATATTGATTATCATTTTACTCTGACTTTCTTGCCCTGAAGAAATATTTTATATACCAAAACATTTTCCTCACACTGCATTTCAGACAGAGACAAAATCTTCATTGTCATGGATAGACTATTTGGGAGAAAATGCAAACCAAACACAATATTCCATTCAGGTTAATTGGAACATTTCACAAACACAGCTTCATAGGTTTTTTTTGTTGCTGTTGTTGGGGGTTTTTTTTACATTCCAAAACAAAATAGCCCCCACAAACCTTGAGCTATATCTCACCTTCTAAATCAAGCAAAAATAAAAAATAATGATAGGACATCTTTAGAAAGCTAATATATTTTTTAGTTCAGGTTTTTTTGATTTGGGTTTTTGGTTTGGTTGGGTTTGGTTTGGTTTTGTTGAGTCCTATCCGGGCTGAAGGCTTCAGCTTGCTCATTGAGAAAATGTTCTTCATTTGGGGTCATGAACACTAAGGATGCTTCAGAGAAAATGTGGTAGCTGATTCTTTAAGAAAAAAATGCCTTCTTCCAAATCTAGACATACCTAGGCAGATATATACTACTACTCCAGAGTAGTCTCTTCTCTGATTGTCAAAGTAACATAATTTCTTATATTGCTTAGAAAAGGGTATCAGAATATAAAGAATGTTCACAAACTCCTGTTTCCATAAATACAATTATTTTCTAGGAGTTCTAAGCCTTCTTTCAACTTCTTTCAGTTTCTGAATGTCTGACTATATATCTTGTTTCTGGTGATATCTTTTCAGCCACAGTACAAGACAGACATGGACCTTTGAGAGTGGGTTCAGAGGAGGGCCACAAACATGATCAGAGGGCTGGAACACCTCTCCTGTGAAGGAAGGCTGAGAGAGTTGAGGTTGTTTAGCCTGGAGAAGCGAAGGCTCTGGGGAGACCTTACTGTGGCTTTTCAGTACTTAAAGGGGGCTTATAAGAAAAACAGAGAGAGACATTTTACCAGGGCCTTTTCACATTGGGCATAAGGAAGAAATTTTTTTATGAGGGTGGTGAGACAGAGGAACAGGTTTCCCAGAAAAGTTGTGGATGCCCCATCACTGGAAGTGTTCAAGGTCTGGTTGGATGGGGCTTTGGGCAACCTGGTCTAGTGAAATGGGTCCCTGCATACGATAGGGAGGTTGAACTAGATGTTCGTAGAAGGTCTCTTCAAACCCAAATCATTTTATGATTCTATGAATGAATGAGAGCTGTATTATCAATCCATATAATGTTTTAGGCAATTTGCACCACAGAGTCAAGAATTGAAGGCATAGACTGCTGGTTATATGGACATGGTTTGCTAATACCAATGATTTACTTTATTAAATAAGTGTTTTAATGAATTACCGAAACATTTAGTAGAAAACAGAAATACAGTCCACGACATTCAAACAAGCACTCTAAACATAAACCAAAAAGAATAGCAGAAATTTTGCCTGTGTGATTATCATGTCAGAGGGTCCATAATATTTATGTTTGAGTGTTCACAAAAAATGTATCTTTTATTTCTCACTGATGTTTATCTGTGACCTTTGTTTGCATTCCATTCCAAACTAGCCAGCTCAGGTTAGAATTCTGTTAAGGATCTCTGATTTAGATGTAAGTTTTTGATATTCTGTACTTGGAAAATAATATTGTCCTCCACATACAGCTCCTCACAGATATAGAATACCTATAGAAATTTCCTTTTTTGAAACATCAACTTCTATACCAATTTTATATAATGGGTGCAATATATACACAATTAAAGTTTGAAATACATAATGTTTAGGTCTTCCATTTGTTTTTGATGGTAATTTTAAAGGACAAAATTTCCTGCAAATGTATGAAATTTTAATTTTCTTTCAGAAAATGAAGGTCCTGAGACTTCAAAAACAAATATGAATTAATTTATTTAGACACAAGTATTAAAAGGACAATAGTTTTAGTATCAATTTCTGAGTGATTATTAGAATCAGGAGAACTAAATGAAAATTAATTATAGCTTGCAGGATATTTAAGCAACATTTAAAAAAAATAAGATGGTTTCAGTGAGCTGGTGTATTTTATATCCATTGATGAGTGTGATTCGCTAGCTTTCTTGTCTTTCTTAGGATAGTATATTTGTTTTAATGGATGATAAAAACAAAGAAGCAGACTAACTTATAACCTGTAAATCAGTCTAGGACAGCTGTGTAGACAGTAAGAAATAGCTTTATCATTGTCTTCGAGGACGTCAAAAGGTTGATCCCAAAGACAAATAAATTTATGCATAAGCTCCTATTAGTCCCTTCTCCATCACTTCAAGAAAATGGGTTGCCCTGCAATCCAGAAGAAAATGTACTGCACTGTGGCTACGGTATTTGGTATTGCTTAGATAAAGCCTGTTTAAAGGGGGACAAAATAAGATTGCCATAAGTCTTTTGTCAGCTTCCAGGATGATGTAAATTCATACATATCAAAAAAGACTCAAATAAAATAAAATAAAATAATAATTGAAAAATAAGCTGGTCAAAGCAAATGCTTAACACATCTCTACTTTAGGCATTAATCATACTATACGTGAGTGAGGATCAAAACAGTTGAGGTGAACAAGGAGCATTTTGGTGCAGACAAATGGCAAAAAACCCCAACAAATAAGCTAGTGTTTTAAAACACATTGAAATTTTTAAAGCAAGACATAAAGGTCACGAAATCAAATTCAGATTGCTATGGCACAGTGAGCAAGTTTTAATGAATTCGCACTAAAGATTCTTAAGGCAAGCACTCAAGACTGGCATATTGAGATAAACCATTTTTTCTAATCAATAGGAAGAGAGCTAAGGATAATTCTAGAGAAATATCAAAGGGAATTATGAAAACTTGGTTTCGAACAAGGAAACTGAGCTTCCTAAGACTGATTTTAGTAACTTTTCTACAGAAAAAAAAAAGATTTTTTTTCAATGATTGACTTTTACTTATATGTTGGGGGCAGAAGGGATAGTGTTTTGTCTTCTCAAACTGTTATCAATATAACACCTGTAAACAGTAGAGAAGGTAGAATTAAAATAAGAAGGAAGAGAGTCTCAAACCAAGTCATTATCCCTAGCAAGCAAAACAGTGTAGTGATAGAGATAAACGGAGATAGATGGTTACTTTTTTGTACTTGAAGATGTAGGCAAAATAGGTTTATAAACAAGATGTCTTCAGTGTAGCAGAAATCCACTTTGTCTCCAAAGCATTATGATAAGTATAAAGAGACTTTTCCTATAGGCTATTTTAAGTGCCTTTACTAGACTTTAGAGGAGAGATCAACACAAGGAAAGGACAAGAAATTGTTCTTCTATATCCTTGGTGAAGGATATCTATCTAGTCTAGTACAGACCAGATAAGTGGAGACTGAGGAGGACTAAAAACTAGTTGAACTGCCAGGCTCAAAGGGTTGTTATGAACAGCTTGTAGTCCAGCTGGTGATGAGTCACACACAGTTTGCCCCCAGGGTCAATATTGGGTCCCATACAGATTCATTCATGACCTGGATGGTAGGACAGAGTGGACCCTCAGCAAGTTTACAGATGATACAAAACTGGGAGGAGTACTTAATAGACCAGGTGGTTGTGCTTCCATTCAGAAGAACCTCAACAAACTGGTGAAATGGACAAGCAGGAATCTCACGCAGTTCAACAAAAGAAAATGCCAAAACCTTGCACCTGGGAAGGCATAACCCCATGTACCAGTACAAGTTGGAAGGCTGACCAGCTAGGCTGCATTAGGCAGAACGTTGCCAGCATGTAAAGCAAGGTGATCTTTCCCCTCTATTTAGCACTGGTGAGACACAACTGGAGTGCTGCATCTAGTACGAGAGACAGTGTTGTACTGGAGGAAGTCTAATGAAGGGCAACCAAGTGCATTAAAGGATCAGAGCATCTGTCATTAGAAGAGATGCTGAGAGAGCTGGGTTTGTTTAACCTGGAAGAAAGAAAGGTTGAGGGTGGGGGGCATAGATTGATGTTTATAAATACCTGATAGGAAGGTGTAAAGAAGATGGAGCCAGACTCTTCTTGGTGGCGTCCAGTGAAAGAAGAAGAGGCAATGGGCACAAATTGAAATATGAGAAATTCCATTTAAACATAAGAAAAAACAATGTTTTTACTGTGAAGTCAAGCACTAGAACAGGTTGCCCAGAGGGACTGTGCAGTCACCATCCTTGGAAATATTCAAACCCTGGACAACATCCTAGGCAACTTGCTCTACTAGACTTTGTTTGGAGCAGGATTTTGGACTAGATGATGTCCAGAGGTTCCCTCCAACTTCAACAATTCTGTGATTCTGTGATTGCTGTGGTAATCCGGGACAATGGTGTATGTGCCATCCTCTCTACAAGTGGGAACTAGACTCCATACTGTTATTTTCCTTGCATGTTCTATGTCCATTTTAATTAATGCATCCTAAATGGGCCTTGTTTGCAAGAAATCTACAAAAGAGCATTCAGGAAGGTGGCAGTGATTGCATTAATAGCACATAATGAGCTGGTTCTCCCTTCCCTTACCAGCTTCAGTGTCAGCAATATTCCTTCTGGAATGGAAGATGAGCCATTTCAAATTTGTAACCTTCTTTAACTCTAGCTAGACAAATATTTTAACCGTCAAGCTTACAGGTTGCTCAAGTTTTTTTCTGAGCCTAACAGTGAAGGAAATACAAGTCCCATTAGGATAATAGTTAATAGCAGGCAAAACCAGAAGAATCATGCTATATGATTAGGCAACCCTGGAGTAAGAAGAGCAAATTAACAAGTTACTGGGATTTTCTTTATTCTTGCATTTTATTCAAAATGAGAAAATCAAATGGAGACTAATTATAATGCAAAGAAAATGCTATGATTGTAGGACTATTGCTTGTATATAATTTTTTGTTTGCTGTTTCTTTCAACTTAATCATTTCTGAGTTAGCTCTTTGGATTTAAAGGCAAAAAACTGTCAAGGATACTACAATATCTGGTTATTATCCATTCTTGTAGGATAAAGTTAGCTATAGAATACGTTTGCTACAAAGAAACCCAGTCCTAGAATTACAGCAAATATTGCCGTGATCTCAATAGACAGAGTGTGCAAATTGACAGATGTTATCACATCTGTCATGATGAACATAAATATACTCTTCTCAGATATCTTCAGTAAATTGGCATCTTCCTGGAATGTTCAGTGCAACTTTGTCAGATAAACATAAACCAGAATCAAATTATAAGAATATAAATGCAAATTAATAAGAATATAGTACTCTGAGAAATGACTTTGAACACATTGTGTTTATGTACACTACTGAAGTTAACTATTGCTAAAATGAAACAATAATAGTTGATTACTGTTGATTATTTTAACCTTATGACTAAGGTCAAAAGATGTTTATAGAGCTATGCACCTTAAACCAGGTTATTTTTCTTTATTAATTTTATTGCTGAGGGATGATGTTTATCATCTATCTATAGCTGATTATTGTGAAGTGAACTAGTGGTGTATCAGTCCAACTGCTGACCTAGGTCCCAGTTAGAAAAAAACTATTATGTTAATTGGTACCATTTCAAGCAACCTCAGCAGATGACCAGTATTCAACACAGAGATTAAACTATTCCTTTACTTCCCCAAAAAGTTTCATCCACTTTGTCTTGTTGGAAGCTGCTTGTACTGTCACTACTTTGGCTGCTTGTCTTCTTGGAATACGCAGAGAAATCAGGTCTGCAGTGTTGCTACTACACATTTGCCAACACAATGACTTTCAAACTCATAGCTGATCTCTGCAATCCTATCTCTGAGCAGTGAAGGGTCACCTGAAACAATATAACCACAATAACACATTGTCAGTGACATCAGTAACATGTGCCAAAATACAATCACAAGCACTGTCAGTGCAACTATTTTAGTCAAACTACATGGAAACTAGAGAAATGTAAGTGGTATGGTCTAAAATGTAGAATAAATTCTATTAGTTTTCTGTACCTTCACTTTAATTTTTTTGGCCATTGTTTTCAGTCCTATGTGATGTATGAACAGCAAGACATGAACAGGTATTAACTTTTACTATAGTAATTTATTACATATTTAGTTATTATTCCTTGAAGGTTTATAAAATAGTTTTTCATAGATTAGTTTCCTTAAAATTTCCTAGAATGGAATTTTCTGACTTTTCACAAATAGTTTAATTAAATCAACAAAATAGGGAATAATGTCAAACACTATAATCCCAGTTGTTATTTGAAACTGCTCAGCAGAATAGTTTGGTAGCATCCAGAAAAGGTTGGCTTGTTTTGGTAAGAAAGTTAGCAAAGCTATTAATATAAATTTAGCTAAATTTAACTTAACGAATCCTCAGACTTCTTCAGAAATTGTGTTTCCCTTTAGCTTTTTACTGGATGAATAACAGAATCACTTTTTGATGTCCAATTGATCAATTTACAGACAGCTTGACAGGGGAAATGCAGAATCTGCAGTATGTGGCACAGCTACACCCAGCAGTTCCATGGAGGAAATGTCTAGAATCCATAGCAGTTCTGATAAGGCCATAAAATCGTTAACATAATAATTTTCTAGGAGTTATGATATGACATACTAGCCCATACAATATTTCTGTAATGGCACATGAATTTCCACTACAGCATGTTAGTATATAATGTCAAATATCTATTCCTCCTCTTGACTGTATTTCAGAAGTCAGATGTCACATTCCATACAGTAATTATTTGAAGGCATATTTGAAGCATTTCACTGGTGATATAAAATTCTGTGCAGCCCCCCAAATTAATAGATAATAAAGTGTAATTGCTTTTACCATTTGTAACTATAAATGCACACATGTAATTTAATATTTTAGTCAATAATAAAAGTTTTCTACTGCTGGAATTAGTAGAAATTTTTAGTTAGAAAGCTTAAAATATCATGAAGGCATGTATGGACATCACATGGTATGGTCTTGCCGAGTACCACAGAAAATTTTTGTGCCAGCTCAGGAATTCTCTATAAAAAATCATTTGATCTGTGTACTACTGAGAGTCTTAAACGATCTTTGAATTCTCTGTGTTCACTTTATCACTGAAGTTTCATATTATCTCTCAAGTAGGATATGTACCTGCCATATTTGATCATGTAGCCAAAAAAAAAAAAAAAAGTAAGGATGGATGGAAAGTTACATTGGCCTAACTTCTTATTTCCTTGTCCTAGCTGATATGGCTCAATGTTACTATCATTTTAACTTTGATTTCTGTCATTGAAGATGACGTTTAATAAGACTACACTTGGACCTATGTTTGCATCATCTATGCACACAGCAGATAGTGAAAATTGGAATAAATAAGAGGTTACAGTAATTTTCACCTTGATTTTTCCAAGAATTCAGGGCAACTAACAGGAATAAAAAATCCACAATTTTCAGGCTGCAATGCTCAGGCCACACGATATGACAAACTCTTCCCAGTACAGACCTCGCTGTTGTCACAGAAATAGGTATCTGTTCCTACAGCCAATGTCAAATGTGCTCAAATTAAAATTACTTTTGCAATTTAAAGTTCAATATGTAACCTATTCCTAAAGAAGATATAGTAACCAAGGTTCTACTGAAACCACAAACTGTCAGTTTTCATAGGTAGATTTCAAACACCACAGCTGTTTGTAAATACACCTACACAGGTGTAGGTAGATTTTAACCACCACATCAGGTTTCTACAGTTCATATAGAGTAGTGAAAATATAGTTCATGAAGTTTTCATTGATTTAGCTTTTGCTTTTCCTCTGCAAAATATAAAAAATATTGGAATTTTTGATTCAATAGTTTCAGAAGACCACACACAATAATGCTTCTAAAAATGGTCTTGGTTGGGTTTTTTGGGGAGGCTTTTTTTTTTGTTTTGTTTTGTGTTGTTTTTTTCCAGGAATGGTTCTGGGCAGTTCAGTTATGTATTAAGACCTTTGTAATAAGCAATAATAAAATAAGTAGTTGGCACAGAACTAGCCTGAGAGATCTTAGAATTGTCTTTGGCTGAGTTATTTAACAGAAAACACTAACATAACTGATTTAAGTCACTGGTCAAACTGATAAACTGGTGATGACCTTTCACTTCCTTTTTCTTTCCTTGGAAATTCCCAATTAGTTTATTCCAACTAATTTTGAGCACTTGCCTCTGACAAAACTAGAATACACTGTTTAATATACTGGAAAGAGATTCCCTTCCCCTCTGTTCTGCCATACACTTGCTGTTCTGGCTATTCCAAATTATAAAAGAAGCGGAGCCTTTGTATAACTTCCTTAGTCTCCAGAAGCTATACTATATCCCTTTCTCTGTTAAACTACATTACCAGCTGCGTTTACACTGCCTATACTCACCTATTACAGATGTCCAAATTACAGTAGGCAAATAAATACATGAATGGTATCTTACTCTAACTTTGGACATGTTATCCAATTTTGTAAGTACTGCAGTTTTCCACATCTACTTCTGAAAAGTTGAGTAGGAACTCTATGTATCAATGCTAAACAATTACTCAAAACTACATCTTATAATTCTGCTATTGGTCATATTTTCTGTACAGATCACTTATCGTACACATGTAAATTCATCTACGCATGTAGATGAATTCTTCGTGATGTATTCTTCAGCAACCAGTTTGGCTGAAAAGTTCCCATGTCTTTTATTGTAGCATTTCATCTGAGATCTTTTATTTTTTTTTCTTATTTTTTAATTTTTTTTAACCTCTCCATTTTTGGAGGAAAGCAGCTCCTTAAGTGTTATGTTGCTTATCTTCTCAAGTATGTTGTTTAGGAGACTACAAGTGTTTCATGGTAAAACTGCCAGAATTATTCCAAGACCTGACAGATTTGCTAACAAACAAACAGTTCTTCTGATCAGTATCCTACCACTCCTCTATACCTTTGATATGAACCACATATGGCATCAATCCTGTTTGCCTGAATTAACTCCAATTTTCTACTGACCAAGGTCAGACGATTACAGAGAAAGACTCAGCTGTTCTTAGCTAGCACATATGGTCCAGTGTTGTTGGTAATTTTCTTATTATAATAAAAAGTACTGAATGCTAAATCCAAATCCCACTGCAGAATACCTCAGTGGTTGTTTATGCTAATATAAAGCTGGCAAATATTTTACATTAGCTATTTTGTAAAGAAATACTTGAAATTATTGTCTATTTTGGATGTTGAGAGTTTTGTTAGGTCTGGCAACTGATGGTGGAATTTATTGGAGGAAAAAACCCACCAATCTGTCTGTGACACTAGACTGATTTTGATGACTATCATTACAGGCAATAACTCATGCTAACACTGCTGCTTGACAGGTGCCAAAAGGAAAAAAGATACAATGGAACTTCCATTAAGTTTTTGAAATCTGTGAAGAAAATGTAGCAATATTTATTCCTAATTGTTTTGGGTGACAAATTAGCAAATAATAGTTAATGGGTTTTCTATCCCTTTTCCTCATTCAAAGAGATCTTGAATGCTATGAGTTTGATTTCTAATGCTGCCTGATGAGTTTCTTTCAAATCACTACAGCAACAGAGTGTTTTGGGCATAGCGCATATTAATTTTGCTTTGAACATTGCACAAACATCTTCCATGCCAGTGTAGATGCTGTGAGAATACAATTGTTAAATTCATGGCATTGTGACAAATTCTTACTCTATTAGAGATAAATATTTAAAGTAGTATTTGTGAACTTCATGCTCAGTCCCAATGGTGAAACTACACACTTACTGCTTTTATAAAAGGAGATTGCTTTCAGACACAGTGTAAATGAAGTGTGGAGTTTTGTACTGCAGTTTGTATCTGAGAATAGGTAGAATGTGCAGAAGTGGATTTATCTTTACAGAACATGCAGAATATAGGATCTGCTTTAAAAACAGATTAACTTTGTTTAATGTCTTATTCCTACTTATAAATGAAGAAACCTACAGAAGTATGAGAAATATCATGCTTCTCATCTTCCACAGTATTTTACAAAAAGAACGGTTGTGACATTAGTTATAATTCAGTAGAGGACTATAAATTGTTCTAGTATAAAAGGCAAGGAAGTTTTCTGAAGTCCATTAGTGATTTTGGAGCTATAAAATCCTGACTTATTTCCAGGTCAAAGCTGATAGTGAAAACTTATTTCAATAGCATTAGGGTTTGGGATTTTTTAACCATAAATTACTTTAAATATTTAATGTTTGTTCAAAATCTTGGTTTTTAAAATAAAAAGTCAGCACAATCGCAGAACAGTAAAAATGTCTTTCTATGAGCACTGCATTTTTCATTCCTTTTGGCTCTATTCTTGGCAGAAACACCTTTCCTACCTTTTTTCATTTGTGCTCTATGGACCATGAAAACTGCCGTTATGGAGGAGAGAACGCTGTATGCATTGGTTTTATTGTTTTTATGCTGACACAACAAAGTCTAAATTGGCTGGTTCACTTAGGGGTTTTCAGGCCTCAGCAGTTCTGTAAAAATAGGGGAAAAAGGGGAAAAAAAAAAGGAAAAAAAAAAAAAGGAGAAAAGAAATACCCTGAGGTCAGAGTCAATGAGACCAGTCTGATAAAAAGGAGACTGTTTTTTTCACTTTTCTTTGATGACTGAGAAAAAGCCAGTCTCATAGTTCTAGGAGACAATAAAGAAAATACAGTACTACAAAGGTCATTTTTATAACTAGTTGCTAATCTGGTAAGAAAATAAGATGATACTC
The DNA here is from genome assembly GCF_028858705.1 of Grus americana. Lineage (NCBI taxonomy): Eukaryota > Metazoa > Chordata > Aves > Gruiformes > Gruidae > Grus > Grus americana. The sequence continues at coordinate 46,931,278 of NC_072854.1, forward strand.
AGAATTCACTTGAATTAACACAGTCAGTCTGTTGGGTGATAGAGGACAGCTAAGCTGATTTAAACCTGGTCTGCTGTCCAGCACAGGTGGAGGAATGCATAATATTTTTGGCATACTTAAGTTGCTAGTGATTAGCACGATGCTCTGTAAAAGCTATGCCTTAACGTATAGCAACATATGTGAATGCAGAGTTTGGAATGTCTATGGCATCATATTATATCATGGAGGCATCAGGTGCAGATATGCAGTTAAGACCAAATTGCTTTTTATGCATAATGTGCTCAGCTATGTCAAAATCAGTAAATATACTGCTTCCGCTGCCTCAAAAACAACACTTACTTTTGGAGTGTACAATTAGCTAAGGCTTACCGGAAACTATAAATTATTTCAGTCATTAAAACAAATTTAAATGGACTATTTAAACCAAAATATCTTGAAACAGGACATGCAGTGATACTGTGTAAAGCCAAAAAATTAATGAGATCTGATATCTTGCATTCTGATTCCCCTAGCTGGTTCTGCTATTCATCATTATTTGCATACTTTCCTGTTTAGCTCAGAAATCCCAGTAATGGATCAGGATCCCATTGTTGTCCACTTCACAAACATTTAGCAGTTTGAAGAAAACAGGACCTGTTCCAAAGAATTCAGATTCATATTAAGAACTGGGAGAGGTGGATCAGTGTACACGGATATTACAGAAACAAGAAGTAGAAAAAATGCACAACGGATCAAACACATCATTGGTCCTTTATAGATATTTGAACAGTAGGAATTAGCCTTTACAAATTTCTATTTGGTGACAGACAGTTCAGGAAAGCAAGCAGGCTATTCATGTTTATTTACAATTTATTTTCATTTATGCAAGTGTTTAAATTCTTTCAGATTGCCTTATCTTTGAATTTCCCTGTACTTATAATGCTTGAGGAAAATTACAGTGTTCCCAAAACATTCTTTGCCTTAGGCTGTTGGTTTGTTCTCTCAGCTTTAAGCTTGTCATACTACGATTTGAAATGTATTCAATTAATTAACTTTGTTTATCTCTCTATTAATGGTACTAATCCTCTGTGGCCTAAAATACTGGAGACATATCCCAAATGTGTTAGAACAGCTATGAGCCAGAAGAGGGTCGTCTATACAGTTTGCTTCACATAAATTTGACATCTAGACTTCTTATGTTTTGAAAAAAATCTTGAGATACATTAGTGCTTTTGCTGCTATTAAGAACATCAGAAATGTATTTTCTACCTTATTTCACAGCTATGTAGATTTAGGACATCTGTCAAAACAAAATGTCAAACTTACAAAAATGAATGAGTGAATAAAATAAATGTATTATATGAACAATTCCGCTTGGATTTCCATACTGGTGTTCAGGTTTTCCAAAGGGTCATGTATGAAACAATTGGGATGAGTCTACTTGAGTTGCAAAAGACTGGAGGGTGAAAAAGACGGGAAAACATACATTTCTCTGGCTAATAATGGGCTTGCCTTTGGTTTGATGTATAAACTACATAAGTTCACAATGGTTTTGGGGTTTCTTTTGTTTGCTTTGTGGTGTTAGGTTTTTTTCCCCAAACAGGAAAAAATGTTTTCTTGAAATTACTCAATGTCAGAATTTGAAGAGTCTCCAGAAACACTACTGTATGTAAATTCATACTGATAAAGAATCATAGAAATCAATGAAAACTCAAAGTTGAAAGGGACCTCTAGAGTTCCCTTCCTCTTGTTGGAGGGAATCTGCTTTCCTAATTGAAAGAGAGGCCTTAGATTAGCTTATTCAGGCCCATGTTAAGTTGTTTCTAATATTTCCAGTGATCTGATTACTTGTCTGGGCTACCTGTTCCAATGTTTAGTTGTTCTCATGGTGAAGAAGTTTTTTCTTATATCCACACAGAATTTGCTTTCAGCAGCTTGGGCCACTGCCTCTTATCCTGTCATCATGCACCCTAATGAAGAGAGTACCTTCAACTTCTCTCTAACCTCTCTAGGTAATGGAAGAACATGATTAGATTCTGTGTAAGCCTTCCATTCTCTAGATTGAACACCACCATTTCCATCAATCTTTCTTTGTAAGATCTCCAGCCCTCTGATCACCTTGGTGGACACTCTCCAATTTTAACATCTCTTTCGATCTTTGAGGACCAAAACTGGACAGAGCGTTCCTGGTGTGGCTTGACAAGTGCCAAGTACTGTGGTTTAATCACATTCCTTGTTCTATTGGCTATAGTCTTGCTGATACAGTCTGCAGTTTGCTTTCCTGCTGCAAGGATGGGCTGCTGTTCAGCTTGCTGTCCTCTTGAATCCATAAGTCCTTTTCAGCCAAGATATGCTCCTGCCAGTCAATTCTCAGCCAGTACAGATGCTTGAGATTACTTTTTCCCAGGACAGACTTTGCATTTATCTTTGTTAAATGTCATGCAATTCCTGTTATACTAATTTTCCAGCTTCTTGAGGTCTCTCTGCATGGTAGCTCTTTCTTCCAGTGTATCTACCTCTCCTCTCTGTTTGTGTTGTCCACAAATTTGGTGAGGGTGTTTTCAATACCTTTTTCTAAACTGTCTATAAAGATATTGAATAGTATCAGGTCTAGGACTGAACCGTGAGGCACTCCACTCGTGAAAAGATGCCAATCTGGCCTTGAGCTATTAACTACCCACCTTTCAAGATCAACATCTCAGCCAGTTCTCCACTTGTAGGTGCTTCATCTGTCCAGTCCATATCTTACCAGCTTGTCATCAAGGAAGTTGTGAGATACCATATCAGGCACCTTGCTAAGGCTCATAGAGATGGGTCTTTATGAATGCACTTTTCATACGTCATTCTTTTTGTCAATGCAAACACATAGATGATGAGCTTGGTGAAGTAATTCAGAAGTGACATTTCACAATCTGTGTATTACAAAAGATCAGAATAAATGAGACTTAAAATGAGCCTTTGGCCTTAAAAAACCCCATGAATCAAACAAATTTTAAAAAGTGGCCTGTGTCCACTAAAAAATCAAAGCTCAGGAAAACAAAAGTCACATAGCTGTTATAGGCAGTTTCATAAATGGAAAATAGCGTAGTAGGATTAGGAGTTGTGGGGGGGAGGAGGGGGTTTGACTTAAAGATTGCCATGGTTTAATTCTTATGTGGGGGAGAGTGCTTTCATAAAATATATAAGACCGGGGCTTATGACTTTTTTTTTTTTTTACTTATTTTTTTCTCAAAATTTAATCTTAATTACCTTTAATCTTTCCTTTGTTACTACAGCCTCTTTTTGAGTTTAAATATTGCATGGGTGAAAGCAAAGCTGAAGCATTGTCTGTGACACCCAAATGCTTTTAGAAGCCAGGAAAGAAGTTGGATGCTATCATTACAATAAAAGTCTCCTGTAATGGATCTGTAATTTTTCCTTTGTAGAAAAATGTCAGAATTTGCCTGCCACATTTTTGCTATGCATTTATCCAATCTTGTCTTGTATTATGAGGTCTGCTTCCACGTCCTTTGATTCTTGTTTATTCTGGCATTCCTTCAATATCCTGATATTTTTCTAACCTTGCGGTCCAGAGTCTCACTGCTCAGATATTTGTCTTTCCTAGCCAGTGCTTCAGGATAGAGCAGTAACACAGTACTAATGATGATTCCTTCCAGCCTCACATTTGTACATAACATTAGACTAACTTAGAGCCTTTGCCATGCTTCCTTTTGTGATCCCTGACATGCACAATTATCTTCCAATGATCTTTAATTTATGAACTCTATGTCACTGACTATCCTCTGAATGTCGTTGCAAGAGCTACCATTTTATGCACCAGGTAGATGAGTTTCTTGATTTGCTTAACCTTTTCATTTCCATCTTTCCTGTTAGTTAGTTCTCTTTCTTTTATTACAGTGAAATTCAAATGTTGCAAAGTGTAGGGAGCTTTCTTACTACTCTGCATTGTCTTCAGCATTACTGAGGGAACACAAGCATGATAAATCATGTCACTACAAGTTATCTTATACAGACATCATTTCCAGTTGATTTCAAGTTAGGTTGGATTTCCAGACAGTGATTTCCAGTTAGATGAAACAATATGGTGAAATAACCCAGTTAAAATAATACACTTCATTGGTGGAGTATATAAGTTGATTAACCAGATTGATTTGCACGCAGTGAAAAAATATGGAAACATAATGTAAATTGCAGCATCTGCTTCTATCAGTATGAATGACACAGTCATAACCACAAGAAGCAGTATGTACATACCGGAGCGTCACTCTCTTTAGTTCAATGTCAAATAGGCTCCTGATGCTTTTGATTGTTCTGGCTTCTTGATTTTAGTCACGTGAGTCTGCTAAGTAGTTTGCGAAACACAGAGGAAAACCATTTGTGGTTGTATTTTCCTGAATCAAATGCTGGTTTTTTATTTTCAGGTAATACATTCTCCGATGTGCGTAAAACAAATCACATACCCTCTACTATACACTTTTTTTTTTAGTAAGAATTTTGAAATGCTAGTTAGAGTTTAGTGGTCACAAGTAGATTGGCTGTTTTCCTTGGCATAATTTCAGTTATGACATTTAGCTTTTAGTGGTGGAAGAAAGCAGTGCAAAGACATTGTAGTGTTCTGCCTATATGACAAAACTGAGAGATCACTGCGCACTTTCTACCACCCTTGTTAGCTTCACACTGGTGAGCCATGTGCACTGACGTTCTAGGCTTTGTGTTATCTTCTACAGTCTCACTAATCATGTGTAGACTTTTTTTTTTACTATTCTTGTTTTAATTGTTCCAGTAAGTGAGCTATCCTATGCAGGAGTTTTCTCTGGTGGTTTTTTGTTTGTTTGGGGTTTTTTTGGGGGGTTATTTTGTTTGGGTTTTTTGTGACCTTTGGTCCTTCCTTTTCAGTAATAGCTGGGGCTTTATCCTAGCCGATTAAATCAGTCATCGTACTATGAGCACTCTGTCCTTTAGAGGATATTGTATTTTTACACGTGCTCTAATGCTTCAGTAGAGAACAACCATTCCCCCTGCTAACATGTTTTCATCCTGGATTTTTTTTTTTAACAGAAATATAGAAATGCTTATGTATTACAGTTCTTTATTCTTTGTTTATTTTATATTATAGCTGATTTGGCTTTTTCTCCCCCCCCCCCCAACATGCATCAGCAATGTGTATCTAACAGTTTACTAAAATTGTTTTCTTTGCCAATTTTTTATATTGCTCAGATTATTTGTAGTGGCTAAAATGTTTGTTTTGTGTACTGAGGTAAAGATTGTATGTCAAAAGAATTAAATACAGGTTCTTGGTAAAATTTTACAAATATTGAAAAACATTCATTTTCCATCCTTTCTGTATTACATAGTAATTTAGATTCCTACAGAGCTGATGTGTATTGCTTAAGGTATGTTAAGCTACAGTGCAATATTAAATGCTTGCAAGAATTATTTGATTTTCAAAGCAAATCCTACAAGGAGAGACCATATCTGTTTGATCTTCTCTATTCTATGCATTCACAGTATATTCTGAAGAAAAATGATTTCGCCTTTCATTTTGCAATCAGCCACAGACTATGTTTGGTACAGTAACAATGTGTTCATGCAGAGACCTAAAAGTCTTCAGTTTTGTTAGCATTGACATTAGAGTTAGTTCAAATGCTTGATTTTCTAAGTCCCCAGGCAGAGTGAAATAACTCTTAGATTGTATCTCAGGAGAGGGACAAAGTCATCTTTTTTTTCTAAATAAATGTTCTCTTTATTCCACATACACTTCTAATTCTCCTCTGGGGCAGAATTTATGGCTGCCAAGATGAACTTCAGAAAGGTTTGTAGTGTCAATCTTTGTCTAGTATCTCCACCAGAGCTGATGGCAGAGTCATGTTTATGGCTGACATTAAAAGATGAAAGACTCCTTAAAAAGTCTGATTATAGTAGTTCTTATGCTGTATTTCTACATTTTATTTACTAGGCAAGATTTAACATTATTGAACATTTTCTGATACATCTTGAGTTTGAAACATTATTAAACAGACGGGGCAAATGTAATATAAAATATTCAATACTTCTAATACTTTCAACTTAACCAGTGGTTATGATTTCTTAAGCACTGTGTTTTAAAAAGATGATGGAAGGCAATATCTTTATTAAAAGAAGCTGAGGTGAAAGAAAGGAGGCAACTCCTCTGTAGTTGCACAGCATCACTTTGTCCCAAACTACTGCCTCTCCCTATCATGACAGTTTGTTGCTTGCTGGAAATATTAAAGCAGAAAACACATGTTCATTTTTAGGACTTTTAGTAGTTAATTTCTGAATGGCAAGCTAGTATTACTGTGACCAGAGTGTGATACTATCCCTTACCTAAAATCTTTCTCCAAGTATTTTTGCAGTGTACCATGGATAAAATGTTTGCTGCCCTCTCCCTCACAACTGTTTTCTCCATATACTGCCATCTGTAAGTGATTTGATTACTTCAGGTTGCCACATTATGCATTAGGTTTTCAGAATTGCTCAAGAGTCTCTGACTGAAATAAGAGTGAAAATTTCAAATGTGTCAGAATCCACAGATTGTCCTATAACACTCACCAACATTGTTGATGAACTTGGCTACAGTGAAATGCTTGATAGTTTTCCACTGATTTCAAATAATTGTAGACCTGCATCCTACAAAAACCATATAAACTATAAAAAACCCCCGATAAACAACAGATATTGTGCATTTTCTTGAGAATCTGTCCAGCTGGTTTGTTTTACACAGATCAGATGAGATGTACAGAAGAGATGAAAAGTACAGGCACCCTTACAAGAATGCCTTGGTGAAACCTGACACGTAGTAAAATATGATGAGAGAAATGTGCAAACTGAGAATTAGCTTTCACTCTTACAAGCATATTATTCTTATTCATGTTGCATCTACTATTTGTCTTTCAGAAATCCAAAATCTCCACTTACGACAAGATGTGGGCCTTCATGAGTAGCAGGAGGCAGTCAGTACTTGTCAAAAGTAATGAAGAAGGTATCCAGCGTGTGCTTACCTCTGATTATGCATTTTTAATGGAGTCGACAACCATTGAGTTTGTCACACAGCGGAACTGTAACCTAACACAGATTGGAGGCCTGATAGACTCAAAAGGTTACGGCGTTGGAACTCCCATGGGTAGGTGATACGCCAACCATTTGTTCTCTGTTCATTAATCTTAGTTGCTGTAGTAGCATAGAAAAGCTCCAGTATGCTTGCTTTCTCTACATTGATAACATTTTTTCTTGTTCTTTCTTTCCTACCTGGGGAAAACATTAGATATTTGATCAACGTTTATGGATTTTATTGAATTTTCTAAACAGAAAAAAACAAGTTAGTTTATAAAAAATTGGACATTTTCTTATTATATATTTCTCTTACAAGGTGCCTTCCATATGTTCAACAACAACAACAACAAAAAATACTTTTCATAGCACTTTATTTTGTAAAAAGTTGTTTTTAAAATGTTAATCTCTTTAGATAATGAGGTGCTAAGTAGTACAAGGCTTGAATTAGCAAATGGGGATAATACTTCTATGCTGAGAGGGCTAATCACTGAGATTCTTAAAAGAGGAGGAATGATTCCATAACATACCACATACAATTCACAGACAACAGAAATACTGAGTTAACCTTGTGGAATATGGTTCTGCAGAATAATTCCAATCCTGTAAATATTTTCCAGGTCAGATGTTCTTGACTAGGTACAAAACTTTAGTTGAAAGATTAGAAGCTAACTACAGACATTAGTTTGGCTGCTAGAATGCACAGGATGGGATTCAGCAAGCACTGAGGTGCTGAGTTCTCATTGACTGCAGTGACTTTTGAAGGACATGAGCTGAGGATCTGGCTTTAGATTTCAGAATAGATGGGAATAAAAAATGGTGTGATGTAAAGACTCTGTCAGTACTGCACAATGATCCTGCTTAATATTGTAAGATCATTCTGCTGACTTCTTTGCAAGGCCAATATTTATTTTAACTTTATTTTTAAGAGTGATTTATCGCTTTGTGATTAATGTGAATATGTTTTATGTTTTCTTCAAATAGATCTTACATTTAGTACTGATTTTATCTGTGTTAAAAATCTCTATGGAGAAAGTCGTGTTCATTACTTTAGACCAAGCACATGGTAAGGATGGTTAAGAACAAGCACATGGTAAGGATGGTTAAGAAATAAAATTTGCTGGAGTATCTTGGATAAAGAGGTATCTAGTATTATCAAATGTAGGTTTCCTTATGTTGTAGATATGTACCGTAACTTTAATAACATCTTTGTAATTTTCATGATTTCAGTAATTCACTATGAAATGGACATCTCCTTCAGAAATTATGATTCTGTTCTTTCTGTCTTTGAAGAGTTAGTTGTTAGGAATCTAGTTTTAATCCATATATCATTGTGGCTTCTTATATTGCTAAGTATGTTCTGTAGGCATATAAGTGTCAGAAGGGACTGGACTTCAGTCCCGCTTCTCTTTTTGCATTTCATATTTTCTGATATATAAACCTTTTGTTATTTTGAGGGTGAAAACTCCCTTCCATTTAGATTTTGTATGGGGATAATTAAATCTTGGTGATAGTTTAAAACCCTTGAATAGGCTACATGCAAACTGGTGAAGCATCTGAATCATGCCCCAGAAATCTAAGTGCCCATGGAACTACCAAAGTGATAGCAATCAGAGAGACTAGGCTATTTTACAAATTATTTTGATTATGTGTAAATCAGAGAAGCAGCATAAACAACAGAGGAAACAGATGAAAAGCAATGATAAAGCCAGAAACAGACTTCTAGGGTTAAAGATTAGAGGATGAAGTATTGGATGTAAGGAGGAAGCAAGTAAAAAAAATCTTATAGTGGAGCGGATAATACAAAATAAACTCAGGCATTATAGCTAATCCATTTCTACAGGAAAAAAAAAATAGTCCTGAGTCTTTAAAAGAACTTATGACATGGTTAAATCTACAGAAGTAGATTTCATCATTATTTAATGATTGTGGAAGAAATTTATAGACACAAAATTGAGTAATATCTTTTTAGAGTTAATAATCCTAAGAGTAACTTGTCAAGTGCTTGGAAAACTACAGTGTAATGGTTTCACAAACAAAGCACATGTTACTGCTTGTGCCTGTTTGGGAAGCAACACGTCTATAAGCAGAGCAATACAGAACTATTCGCGTTTGAAGCAAGGTATCTGAAAGATACAGATGTCATGTCTCCAAATTTACAAAAATATCCAGTTCATCTCCTGAAATAGTGGCTTGAATTTGCAAAAATATTTGCATGTAAGGTTAAATTTGTAGAATACCGTTGTTACAGGCCTTATGTCAAATACAGTAGAGTACATGTGGTTACTTTTGGAGAACAGTATCAAAGGAAGTAGGTGCAACATATCTTGTTCCTTTTGAAGGCTAATAGAAAAATAGTTAGTGAGAACATAATTTGCTTGAGTCTAAGTAGCTACAAGCAGAAGAGCTAAAAGCTTTCCTAACAGAAAAATATGCTATCAGAGTAGTTTATGGTAGGATAATCACCTGGAAAGTGCAACAACCCAAATATAGCACCAGCTTAGAGTAGTACAGTAAAAGCTCTCTGTTCATGATGTGAAAGTTTTAAATTCAGAGAAAGTAAGTTCCACAAGAAGAGGAGGAAAAACCAGCAGATCAGGCAGTGTATAGGTATCGACTTCCTCCAAACACATTGAAGAAGCAAAGTCTGAGTTTACATGATTATTTTAATCCTTCTAAAAGCATTAGTGAAGTAGGCAAAGTTTAGATTGCTAAAATGTAGCCTTGATGAAGGAAATTGGAAACAGGGTACTTTTGGCACAAAGTAGGATCAGTGTACACCTTTAAAATCAATGAAATACATTGACGTTTGGAATAGGTGCAAGGTAGCGTTCTGTATGATATCTTTGCTGTTAGCTTTATTTAATGTCACATATGACACCTGCAGCACTGAAAAATAAAGTAGAAATAGTGAATTCAATAAGGTATACATACAATGAATTCTCATGATACATGATTATAAATTAAGGTAACAGTCTTGTATATACTTGAATTAATTTTCAGCCAGAGACATCTGGTGCTAGTTTAGAAAAACGTCGTTTATAGTGAAAAGAGAAGGGAAGAACAGACCTGGGATGAGATGTTTGATAACAACTGATACTCTGGAGCAGGTAAAGGAGAACCTATTTGTAACTGGGGTTGTGTTTGTTTTGTTTTATTTTCCACCTTTCCAACTTTCTAACCAAGAGTGTAATGCTTTGCAAGAGCATATTTGGTTTTCTTTCTTCCAGTTTGTACCTCCAAATGCCCAAATTTTGTATTGGCTTTATTCTGGCATATCCTATTAGGAGGCACTATTTTACCAGTCCTGTGTTCTTCATCAAAGAATCTGGCAGATGGGAAATTTTTTGTTAACATGCATAAAGCTCGAAGTGTGAGGTATAGTTGATTTCTAATAATAAATTTATGAATATGTATAATGTACAGTTTTCTGTTAGAAATACATATATATTTCTTTTAGTGGTTGGAATTTGGCTTTGTGTGGGCATACACTTCATCATCCAAGGTTGATATTCAAGAGAGGGAGGAAGGGAGGGAGGGAAGTAGAGAAAGGGAAAGAGAAAGAGAAAGAGAAAGAGAGAAAAGACACAGAAAGCAAATGAACAAATAGGGATGGGAGGGAAGAGAGAGGACAAACCCTCTGGGTATGCAGAATAGCTTCCACTTTTAATGACAGATCCTCTAAAGTGTTACTTATCACCTCCAGTAGTTTTAAATGTCCCATTTCTTCATCATTCATGATGAAGATAAAGGTGCTTAAAATTGAGTTTGTTCTTGAATAAATCCCAGTTGGGATAAATTTATCATGTTTATGATACTTCCACATGCTTACTGTCTTCTTATCAAACATAAATTATAACTTGTTTTCAAGAAAACCTAGTCTATCCAGCAATATACATTTCACGTCCTAAAGAAACACAGTTAATATGACTTTCCTATGGTCAACATAATGTAAAACACAGTAATATTATGTGACAAATGCTATTTTCCATAGTGAGTATTTATTAATATCATTGTTAATGTGAAGTGAACCACATGAAAGGTTAGAAATTTAGTTTCTATGCACTCTGTATTAAGGCCTTAATGGTCTGCAAAGCTACTTTTCACTTTTTTTTTTTTTTTTTCACTTTTTACTGTCCAAATGGAAGAAACATATTTGAAATCACCTCTTGGAAAAAAAACAAATCTTCATCTCTCTGGGGTGGTTTGAGGTTCTTATTTCTTTTCCAAATTCCTGTTTCTCTTCAGCATGTTAGACAGCAGGCTACTTTCCATCTGGCTTGGGCAGATTTTCTGTTGAATTGCCAGTTGCTTCTATGTTGAACCTGGAGTACATAAATGGCTGACAAGTGTATATGTCAAACCCATTCCATATGAGCAGATCTACTGAGCATGCACCTTTCAGATGTTCTGCACTTAGGTGGCAACTCAGGACTATCATGTATACGCCAGACAAACTCTGCATGTGTGGAGATACGTGCAAACTAATGCCTCTGACATTTTGAAAATGAAAAATGGTAGGTGTAAGTAATCCTAAAAATTTGCACGTATTTCTTCTAACTCGTAAGAAATACAAAATAGAAACTGGTGTTTAGGCGATATGGCACATATAAGAAATTAGAGCTAGACATTTCTCTACTGTTTCTCTGTGATTGTTGAGCTGTGGAAAGTTGCAGAATTAGATTAAGAGGGGGCTTTAGCTGTATAGCAGTGATATTCCTATAATATCTGATAATGGTGAGATAAAAGACAGGTTGAGAAAAAGGTGAAATACACATTTTTAAATCCTTTCTTCCAGTGTAGGTATTACAAGAAAATAAATTGTGCTATTAATACTAATAATATTTCAGTTGCAAAACATAGTGAGCTGAATCTGTTACATGAGTCTTTTCAGTTTTACTAGGTTTTTGACGTACTTTTCCCTTGCTGTGATCAAACTATGACTTTTCCTACTACAGCATATCACCGTTTGTGTCCCTGATCTTTCTATACCGATGGACTACCAAGATGCCCTGAAAAATGCTGGAAAGGGTTTGAGGGTCAGATCTTTAATATTTAATCATTAACTTAAAAATAGTTAAAAAAAGAAATGTCAGTCCCTCAACTATATAAAGACTTTTCACTGAACATGGAGATAAAATAGAACTCTCAGGATATGAATGAAATTAACCAGTGTATTTTGGGGACAACATACCAACCGGATAAAGCTACCAACATTTCATTGCCAAGCTAAGTCTTACGGAACTTACAAAGCTGCAATAACTTGCAATAGTAAAACAGATCCAGGTATCAAAATTTATTCATGTAAGTACATAAAATATATCTGCACAGTGTATATTTGTATATTCACAACAGAAAGGTGGCAGCTACTGTGATACAAACAAGTTGTACCTCCCATGTCAAAAAGAAAAGTATACCAATAAAATAAACAGCCTTCCAGCAGAGATGCATTGGCTGCAGGCCCCAGATGTCAGTATACTCACTTAAGTTCAAAGGATGAAACAGAACTTCAAGGCTCTCATGTTCTATTGATTCAGAGGTGCCATTTTTAGTGAAGTTCTGTTTTTTGTAAATTCTAATGAAATATCAAATAAAATGTCTTTCTTTACAAACTTTTTTATCTCTTAGAGAAAAAATATATTTTCCACAGTACATTGTTCTTAAAGATTCTCAAATTTTTTCCCACTCACCTATGACTTCCAAAAAGTCTATTTGGCCAACTAATGTAATGTGCAGATCAATTGCACATAGAAATTTATTTATATACTTTTTCATAATGTAGTTCATCTTAACTTTTGTTTTATGTGGGCATTTAAAGGCATTCAATTCTTTTATTTTTGGTAAATCAGAGCCAAGAGTGGGGTTGGCTTTTTTTTTTTTTTCTTTTTTTTTAAAAATTTCAGTCAGCTGTGTAGCATGTAATTAAAATGTTGTTTGGAGTAAGCACATTTTGAAGACAGTAGTATTCATATAATTTCATCAGACATAGAATCTAGAAAGAGTATTTCACACTCCACTCACTTAAATTAAAGATTTCACTGCAGAAAAAAAGGGTTTCAAACAATAATTTATGATCTGCTATTTCATATCTTCTCTAGGAATATGACTTCATGAATCATTTATATTTATCTAAGCCATTAATAAATGCAATACAGTAGTGTTCTTCCTTCCCCAGTGATAGGCTGGTGGATTCAAATAGAATTTAAACAAATAGTTTAATCAGCAAATGTGTAACACTTAATTATCATGTTGTATCCGATAACACTGTATAGGTTCAGCTGATTTATACTACCTATTCTGTCTCTAGGGAGTGACCTAGAAAAAATATTCACACTGAAAGTTTTTATTTTATAATATTGAAATTTTTTAACTGACCTGATCATGTTCTTAATGCAGGTATTTTACAAAAGATTTCATTACCTGTCATTTCTATTTAAGTGCATGTTTCCAAATATAGAAAATTTTAAATGAAGGCATAGTGGGGAATATAAATTACCTAAGAACAAAAGCTTTTAACAGGTGCTTGTAATGTCAAAGATTAAAACTTAATATAATAAAAATAATAAAAAAATTACTGTTATTTCCTAAATATGCAATAGAAAGTGAAAAAAGGTATTATGAAGATAGCCTTAACTCTCCTCTTAGAATTCATTCAGCCTCCTCCCTTTCTGCATTTATCATTCCAGACAGAGATTTGCAGCCTGTTTTTTTAATCATCTAAATATTAGTTTACATTTGGGGCTGGCCTAATAAAAAGTAGATAAAATTGAAGTAAATGTCTTTTAGGTGTAAGAATAACATTTCATCATCTTATAGATGCGTAGGATGTTGCCTCCTATGCTTCGTCCACCCTTTAAAAGACCAAAGCCTTGAATTCTACAGCTACATGTCTAAATTACCTTTTTTTTGTTAAGCAGTTTCTACACTTAGAACATGAACTACATCCAAATTAATATTTTAAACAAATGCCTTGAATGTTTTCTGAAGAAAATCTATTATGCCATTTCATATTTAGAACACAGTGGAGCTAGAAATTTTTCCAGCTCTAGGTGCTACCTGTAACTGTGAAGTCCAGTTTAACAGAGACTAAAGTATGAATAAAAAGACTTCCATTTTCCAGAAATTACCTAAAAATGAATCTCAGAATTGAAGCTATGGTTGTCCAGTGAGACATTATAGCCACCACCAAAATAGGGGGCAGTCTACTCTTTAAGCTGTGATTGAATGAGAATGTATAGTATGGTTATCCTGCAGTTGTAGATTCTTCTGAAGGGACTAGGATTATGACACAGATGAGTATCATAATGATAATGAGTTCTGGATCCCACAATTCAAGAAGGATGTTAAGGTCTTTGGATGTGTCCAGAGTAGGGCAACAAAGCTGGTGAAAGGGCTGGAAGGTATGGCCTATGAGGAGTACCTGAGGACACTGGGTTTGGCCAGTTTGGAGAAGAGGAGGCTGAGAGCGACCACGTTGCTCTCTACAACTTCCTGAGGAGGGGAAGTGGAGAGGGAGGTGCTGAGCCCTTCTCCCTTGTGTTCAGTGACAGGTTGCATGGGAATGGTTCAAAGCTGCACCAGGGAAGGTTCAGACTTGACACTAGGAAGCATTTCTTTACTGAGAGGGTGGTCAAACACTGGAACAGGCTTCCTAGAGAGGTGGTTGATGCCTCCTCAAGCCAGTCAGTGTGTAAGAGGGATTTGGACAATGCCCTTAATAACATGCTTCAACTTTTGGTCAGCCCTGAATTGGTCAGGCAGTTGGACTAGATGATCACTGTAGGTCCCTTCCAGCTGAAATATCATATCATATCTTATGCTATTCTACTTTATTCTAGTGTATTCAACTCTGTTCTACTCTATTCTAGTATTTGGGTGCCATTGTTTATGGATTTTTTATTTTTCTTTTTTTTTTCCTTTTTCTTTTTCTTCTTCTTTCTCTTCTTCTCTTTCTTCTCCTTCTCCTTCTGGTATTTTAAACTGGCATCGGGGTGCTGCGCTTTGCAAAAACTGACATGTATATGAGCTTATTTACTTACCTAAACTATCAAAATACTTTTAATCTTTTTTTTTTCATAAAATTAATTTACTTCATGTTTAACTATGTAACTGCTAATGAGGCTGGATCAGCACTAGTCATAGTATGAAGGAAGCAGTGATAACAAGCAAACTCTTGCAGTAACTAACTCGGTTGTGTCTGACACTGATAAACAGGTCTATACTTTTTACACAACAATGATCAAACATATTTATGTAAAACCAATAAAGCTATAGGTATAAATGATGTGAGAACCTCTCAAAAAGCAGGCAGTTCCAAAATTGAAAGGAATAACAGGTAAATGATGTATTAATTTAGTCCCAAAAGTTGTTAACAATACACTTGGTTAACATAACTGAAACCAAATTCTACATATCTGAAAATGTGGAATATTTCAGAAGTTTAACATTTGCATTGATGAAAATATGTTCCTGGATTTCCTCTGTAAAGTACTAAACCCAACAGTCAACACTGTCTTTCCATTTAATAATTTATGAGATTTCAGACTGTGCAGCTATTTCCTGTTTATATTGTGTGGGACACTGAGGATATGTGAGCTGTCCTTGTCTATTACCTGTTGTAGAGAAAAATTTCCATCTTATATCACTCTATCTACATAGAAAATGTGCATATGTGTTTATGTATATATATTATATGTTCTGAGACAATTTCAAATAAGAAATGTAATGAACACTGTGCAATTTGTGCACTCTGAACTTCAATACTAAAAGTATAAACGTTGTCCCCTGCCTATAGTTTTCAAAATCTAAAGCAGTACAAACAATAATAATAATAATAATAATAAAAAATCTCTAAGCAATCATTTCGTTTTATTGCTAAGACACCCTAGTTCTCTTGAAGCTACTTAATACCTTCAGACCATACAAATTATGTAATATGAGCATTTTTTACCAGTCTTTAGAGATGAGACATAAACAGATCTGTCTCTGCAGGAATAAATAGGAAACCATGTGCCAACACAGGAGGCCTTTTTCTTCTGCTTGCCTGCACTTAATCTGTAATCCTTCATATAATTTGAACTGTAGTATTCATCACTTATACATGCATAAAAGTGCTGAGCTTCAGTTCTTCTGTAACTAAAACAAATTAATACATTTGTCTTCATTAGTTGAACATAATGTACAAAAAATAAGTGCAAATTATTTATTTTTATGCAGGTCAAATCATGTATTGAAACTAATTTGAGAATTTCAACTGCTTGAGCAGTTAATTTATTGTTGCTGAAATGTAAGAACGTGTAGTTAACATATTTGATGAAAGAACTGGTTTTTATAGCTGCCTCAGAAGTATGAGCATATTGAAGTACTGAGAGGCATGCTAAGAGACTGAATTTTGTATCAATAAAGAACTGCCAAAACATTTAACGTCCACTAGCTGTTGTGAGCAGACCCTACCTTAGAGAATGGGTTTCTAGTAGGAATGTACTGAACAGATGTAACTGAAGCAGACACATTCTTAAAACTCCAGTGTTGATGTTATAGTGCCTAGGACCATATGTATGTATTGCATCGTCAAAGACTCGTCTACAAATGTAAAATATCTGTGTCCTGGTATGTTGCCCCTAATTAGAAACAAACTAACTAGTGTGTTGCATCCGAACACATGCTGTTTGCATGGCTTTAGGCATCCTTGATTTGAAAAAAGATGCAGCATCAGCTATTTATTTTGTCTGTCTTGCATTTCCTGTCTAGGTATTCCTTTTCCACTGCCTATTAGATGTGGGATCTCATTTCCCAGCAACCCAGGCTCACTGAATAAGTATAACCCTCCACCCAACGTCCTGCAGTTTAACTGCAATGCTTTAAGGGTCTTCTGAGGGACAGGTAATAACTGAAAACAAACTGACCACAGCCTTTCTGAAGGTCACGGAGCTGGGACTGTTCAGCCTGAAGAAGAGAGGGCCGCTCAGTGAGGATCTGATCAATGTGTATAAGTACCTGATGAGGGAAAATAATGAAGAGAGTGTCTGACTTTTTTCACTGGCACCCAGCAACTAGACAGGAGACATACAGCACAAACTGAAATAAATAAATTCCATTTAAATGCGAGAGGAAAAAACCCACGTAGACACATCCACACAAATACTTCTTTACAGTAAGGTTGATCAAACACTACAACAGGTTGTCCAAAGATGCTGTGGAGTCTCCATCCTTGGAGATATCCAGAACTCAACTGGACAACGTACCCTGAGTAACATGCTGTAGCTTGAACAGGTGGGGTGGACTAGACCATCTCTGGAGGACACTTCCAAAGTTCTGCCTTTCATAGTACTGAAATGCAACACTTTTGTGATGAAAATATTTCAGACTTTTTAACTACAGAATCTCTTTGAACAGGGACTTGAATTTGCATTCAAAAGGTGTACATAGAAGCTATTGGCTGTCTTTTGGTTTGAGCCTAACTATTTTGATTTTCTGCACCCCAATGATTTACTTGCAATGGAAAAGAAATTTAAAATTCTGAAAGCTCTTCATAAATCTGAATACCTGCTATCTCATCCAGCCCCACCATTGAGGACATAATTCTCTAAGTTGGTTAGGATAAATGAAAAGACTAGCACCATGGCTTTGAATCTGTCATGGTGCTGCATAGACAAATAGCACAGTGAGTGAAACACTGAAAGCCAGTATTTTTAAGCACTCTTTGAATAGTTAAGACTTCTTATTCTCACTGTATATATGATGCACACAGTTAGCTCATGCTTTCTTTTCCCAAAGTTCAACCAAGAACTGACTGCATTGTCTCTATAATCACTTTAACCTTGTAAATCAAATTGGTGAACAGAAATCTGCATGGAAAACATCCAATAGTCAGCTTCTCTTATCAGAGTAATTAGAAATGTATGGAACATCACTTAATACAACAGTGGCAGCTGAAACTTATCATCACCTACAAATGCAATGTGAGACATTGTAGGAATTCTGACAGCTCCAAATGTCTAAATTTTTTATTTTTACTATGTAACTTAAATGAAGATTGCCCAGAGTAAAGATGACATTGCAGTTAGATGTGCCCAGGGCTACTTCGTACCTCACCCATGATGAAACAGATAATGGAAAACACTGAGATCCGTTATTTTGAGAATTTCCTTTAAAGCTTGGCAGGGGGTTGGGGGTTCATGCAAAAGCATGAACTAGGTTTTGAGGCCTGGACACTTTTGTTATGACCTTACGCTTTCCTTGTCTTTCAACAAGAAAGACTGTCTGCCTGCCTGAAATCTTCACATATAGCAGAACTGCATGTAGCATTTCATTACACCTCCTTAATTCAGCTAGTGTTAGACAAATATTTCCCACAAAAGAAGCTGGATTTGCAAACCCTTCCTATGTGAGTGATACAGGATTGCAAGGACATTTGAAAAAAAACCAGACTGTATAAATATGAAATGCTTTTAGCTGTGGTAAAAATAATATAACTGATTTTCTCTGTACAAGTTTCAACAAAGGTATCTTTCTGTTCTGCAGGTGCACAGTTCAACCGGGGTAGGGAGATAATAGTGTATTATGATTATGATCTTTCCAAACTGTCTGTGATGTTACAATGCATACAGAGTCTATGGAAAAAGTTACTAGCTTTCATTTGTTTGAATTCAATATTTAATCTGTCTAAGAGCCATGCTTTAGAGTTGTTTACAATGATAGTTTGAGGAGGGCTGAGAAAAGTAAACTGTATTAAAAAAAAAGAAAAAAGAAAAAAAGAAAAAAAAAATAGGGTATGCATGTCTAATACAATAATGTAATAACAATCTGAGTATTTTAATTGGTGAAAAAAAAGCCTTCATTTTTTTCAGGTTATCGTGGTACTACAGAAAGAGAGAGAAAAATGGTGTATATTAACTATTAAACCTGTTATCATCATATCTTCTTTAAAATATTAATTACAGGCAACCATTATACATCCAATTTTTTTTTTTTTTTTGTAATTTACTCACTGTGGAGGATAGATATATTTTAAGCTAGTTACAAATTAATATATTCAAGGATGTCCAGTCCTAAAATCGTAAGTACTTATGAACACAAGAATTTATGAATGGCTATAGTAATCCTAAATTTCCCATGTATTAATCTAATTTTGATATCAATTATGTTGCATACTTATAGTTAGAAAATTATGAGAAATTTAATGTGAAATAAATCTCAGCTACATGATCCCTGTTGGTTACATTTCAGCTTTATAAACCTACGTGAACTTTTTAGTGATGATTCTGTAAAGAAACAACCAGAAATTAGTTGGGAATGTTTATGCCTGGGAAGAAGTGAAAACAATTAGAGAACACACCACTTGTGAAAGAGTTCTGATTACATTTGGCATTAAATACTGATTTAAAATGTTTCCTGCCTCTTACCAGCAACTTGGCTTTTCCAAGCCATACATGTAACTCAAAGGTGTATATATATGTGTATATAAAGGAATAATGAACAGCTTTGGTTTGGATTTTGTTTTGAATGTTTGCAGTTTTAATTAGATATGGGGTAGCTTAGACTGCTGTAAAATCTACTGAGGATTTTCCATTGCAGTAACTGCAAATTAATGAATATTTAATGTTTACAATATATGTAATATTATAATATGGTAATCTTAATGTGGCATGAAGTGTTGAGGTTAACAATCAGAATCATGAAACACTGATTTTATTTTATCAGAAACATTAACCCATCCTGATAAATATTTTATCCTGATACATCCTTTGGAAAACACCAGTAAAAATTGAAGTTATGTATTTAAGCAGAGAGACAAGAATGGGAAATTTAATATATATGCAACACAGCTACATTAAATTCGAAGTATTTCTTCTATTAGACCTTTAATTTTATTATTTATTCCCAATATTGTTCACAACATATGGAGTATTTAAAGAACTTCGAAAAATGCTTCTTCATGCCCAGAAGTCTAAAAGTCCATGTGCTAAAAGTCCATAGGAAGTAGAAGGACAGGTGGTAGAGGAGCAAGAGGTATATTTTTATCAATATTTAAATCTATCTCATATGTTAATACATTAATCGTAAATAACTAGGAAATGTATATAAATGTTACTTGTCTCTTGGTGTGGTAAAACCAAGATTTTCACACCCTTCTACATTAAAAAGTTCTATGTTCACTTAAAGTTTATTAATATAGCAGTTGCTTTCAGTATACTTGGGAAGTGTGTTGAAACTCTGTGTCTCTAGGGTGCTTTGCTGTTAATTCATATGTACCTTAGAGGTGAGAATGCTGTAATGTCTGATCATTTCATAAATATAAAACAACAAAATCGCTGTGAGGCACAGAGCTAAGAAACAGGAAAAGGTTTTTCATTTAACATCACAAAGAAAGCCTGTTATCAAAGGTACATTTAGAATTGACATCTATCTCCTGGTGTAATACAATTATCTCAGGTTTGGTCTATAAACTCCTAAAAATACCTGGCCAATTGCTCCGTCTTATGGAAATGGCTAATTTTGCTACTGAGAACATCTTTTCATCACTAGTTTGGGGCTTTTTTTATGTGTGGTTTGTTTGGTTTGGTGGTTTGTTGTTTGTTGTGTGGGTTTGGGGTTTTTCTAAAAAAAAAAAACCAAAAAACCAAAAAAAACCCCACAAAACTTGGTGAGCCTTGCTCATTTACTTAGAGTTAAACTGAAGTCCAGATTTTGGGATAAAGGAGGATCTGTTTCTGTATCGAGTTTGCAGGAACTGTTGCTTTTTCTTTTGATTTATTGCTCTTTTCACTGTGGGGTGTTGCTTGCTTCCTGTGATTGCCAAAGAATTTTAATCCACCAAATTCCCAGATACGACAATGGCATTACATTGTGACCTGGAAAGAGTCCTCGGTGATCTTTTCTTATGTGAAAATGAGCTGATTTTGAAAGTGGAGCCAGGGACTGGGAACTGACAGAATCCCTATTCTTTCTTCATTTGTTGCTTGGAGACCTTTGAATCTACAGATAGGAAGAACGAACCAAGCTATGTTGACCCTTCTCTCTGTCGCTTCCCTCCCATCCCAATTAGAGAGGTTTAACGGAGTTAAGGAGAAGAGCTGGCTGTGACTTTTAAAAGAAAAATATTTCTGTGGAGCTAAAGTAAGTACTTCTCCTACACCCAGTGCCCCTGAGCTGCCTATTCCTTTCCCATGGCATGTTAATAACTGCGGCTGTCAGTCTTTATTATTAAGTGCGGACTACGCTACAGATACCTGGAAGATGTTTCAGGCCTTGTGATGCATGAGGCTTTAGGAAGTAGTTTTTCTATGGTTCCTCATAGTCTAAACATCTACTCCACAATTACGTGTAAATGAAATCCCTTCCACCTTATTTCTGTCATGCCTATGACTCCAGTATGCATGACACTTAGAAACTGAACTCCACATACTGTATCACCAGTTATCCCCTAGCGAGGAATGTCTGTTCCAAAGGCCTGGGCTAAATTGTGTCTTGTAAAAACAAAAGAAAACCTTCATCATAGTACCTGATGGACAGAGATAACAGAACAATATAATAAACAAAACTTTCAAATATGATTTAACTAAGCTTGCAGTCAGTTTGGTGGCAGAATATTTAGTCCGTGATTCTTGATGGGGCTAAGCCATGGGATAAGTACAGAGAGATGTCGATAGCCCAAGACTTAAATGATTCCACCCATCTCCAGTAGTGTAAACGGTGTTAGCCAGAATTCTTATGGAAATTTCAGGTATGCCCACCCCGGAGTGAGACCATGACTGCAGCTTATGTATCTGTACCCAAGCTAGCTTTTGGATAAATTGTTCAGTCTGGCATAACCACAATGGGAATGGGCTCATGCTGAAAAAAAACCCCTCAAAACAATAAAACCCAAAACATCTCCGTGCTATGTTTGGTGCTTCTTCTTTTCAACTGCTACAGCCAGAACTTTATTTGATTGCTTTATTCAATGTAGTTAGATACAGCTTCAACACCTAGATATTAAAGGAATATCTTTCCTGTTACATGTGGCTTTCTTCTTCCAATAAATACTTCAGTACTAGAAGTTCCTGATGATCTTAATTTTGTACCTAGGTTCTGAATATGATGGTGTATTTCTAACTACCTTTCTCTTTTGCTTAGGCCAAGTACACAGAGTATGAAATAATGTTGCAAGATAAGTAGAATAGTCGTGGGGTTTTTAATAACAAAAGAAAAAAGTGACAGGAACAAAAGATGCTATCAGTGGTGTAGGAGTGTTCAGAATGGATTTTTCTGTGTAGAATATCAAAAGTAACAAGTAACTATGTCCCATGGGCACCAACTTTCAAAATGCCAGACTATTCATAGTGATTTCTTTTGGTAAAATGCACCGTAAATGATGAAACAAAAAAGTTCCTGGTTCAATATTTACTTAATGAAGGAGTTAGAACAATGCTGCTGTTCCTTTTATTACTTAGGGCCAAATTCAGTTCTACAGGTCCCAATATAATCCGACTCCTTTTGTATTTGATGGAATGAGTAAAACAGACTAAGAGTAACCAGGTGGGAAATTTTACTAAATTATAATTTAGTAGGAAGCCTTTTAAACACCAGCCAGATCAGCAGAATTTCAACATTCTTATCTGTATGCCGTGAAGTCTCAATATATAAAGCTTGTGTGTTCATATTTTATGACTAAAATATAATTATGTGCATAAATCTTTATATACAGAGACTTCAGGGCAGAAAACTTATCTGTGTATAACTTCTGCAGTATTTCTGAGACTTTATTGTCTTAGTTTTGTACAGATGCTTCAGACAATAGAGTTTTCATTTTAATTTAAAATTTTCATAAGCAGGTAACTACAAATAGAAATTATTGCATCCCTCATGGCATTTGTTGATCATAGGAAGGCACTAAGGTCTCTATAATCTATAATCTATAACAGAAAGTCTTAAAATTCTTCTGGCAGAAATTCTCATTCCTGCAAACAGCAGCTAGAGTGGGATCGGCAGATAACGTATAGATTATGTTCTGGTGGCCCTCCAGTCCCAGTTTGTCATGGGAATAGCTCATCAGTTGATAAAGAAATGAAAGCAGTAGGAACCAGGAAAAGAGAGGTAAGAAAAAGCCAGATATTTCTGCACTGGATCTCTCCCTTTCTCTGCACTCAGTGGAAGATTACATACTCATTTTTTTCCCTGATTTTGAGATGGAGTTTTAAATATTACTGTGGCTGTCCCATCCTAGTCTTCACCCTATGCAAAGACTTGTAATATTTTTTTCAACTGCTTGTCTTTTTATTGAAGGTTGAGATGTGAAGTTCACATTTCTTCACATGGCAGAATTTTATTCTCTTTTTTTTTTTTTCCTGCTTTATTACTTTGGTATTATTCATACTGTATTTTGCAAATGCATTCATATACATTGTCTGGAAGTCTTAAAGTTTCTGTTTTTATTTTATTTTTTTTTCTTGAACAGGAAATTCTCTTAAATGAAATACTTCTGATTTTAAAAAATGTAAAAAACCAGGAAATGGTTCTTGCAACACCTCATGGAAAGGCTTGATTTATTTTTCAGTCACATCATAAGAGTGATAGTGAAAATTATCAGTAAATGTAAAAAATCTTTTACATTTACTTGCTGAAATTTGTCATTGCCACAGGGAAAAGAGTTTTAACATATGGAATGTAATCTGGATGCCTTGTCCATATTCTCTATTTTCTCTTCTCTTTTATGCTACCTTTATCATCCATAGATCAGATGATGATACTTTTTAGCCACTTCAGGTGCTTCTGGGTGTATTTTCGATTGCTGGGACTAGCAATCCAGCTTGTATCAGAAAAAAATCTAGGAGCAAATAAAATCCTAGGAAATAATATCGCTGCTATGCTTCTTTTGTTCTCTTAATAACTACTTGAATCAGTATAAACAGCATTAAAAATGACTTTTTTCAAATATCAGATTATTAAGTGTACTCATTGTTTGTTGCAAAATGTGAATCAATGAATTTCAATCATTCTAAGTCATTCAGAAATAGAATAGAACTACAGCATTGAATGCTAGCTTTTTTCATGTGTATAAAATTTTAAATGTTTAACAGGAGCAGTATGCAATGCTGGTCATTGATCCTTATTTGTGAGATTACCATTTTTAAGACAAGCTAATAAGGTATAACAAATGCAAATATTGGAGCTGAAACACCAAAGGGCCTGTAATCTGTCGACTCCACAACTATTTGTGCTAAATTTTGCAAATCACCAAGTGATACTGTTGAACTGAATCACTATTAACTGCATGCTTCTAGTGCAATCCTCGTAAACTTAACTAGTTGTAGATAGCCTGTGCTTTATGGTTTCTATTCATGAATTCTGCAGTTAATTCATTTTTTAAGTAAGTCCTTCATATGGTTAGAACTATATGTGTACAAATCTGGTCCCTAGAATATATAAATAATACATGATGAATAGTTGGTATTGCCTATATTTAGACCAACAGAAAGTGTGGAAATCAGTTTAATTAGAAAGCAGCCTGTCAGATCAGAAGATGGCTTAAACCGGGTCCAAAGTTATTTCTCAGAATCTAATGTTATTTAAGTTGTTGTTGTTAAATATTTATAGGCACTGTAACACTGAAAATATCCCCAAAATATTATAGTATGCACTTACACTTCCCCAGGCTCTACTGGACTAATAATTTTCCTTCTTCCATCTGACTGAAGAAATGTGTCAACTACAGGGTTTGGCAGAGTTTCAGCATAATCAGGATGCTCTGAAACGGTGTAACTTAGGCCCCTGCATGCACAAGAGAGTAGAAAAGTGTTTGTTTTCATAGAAAAGATTTTGTTTTCCTTCCTTTCTGCTTCTCCGGTAGTCCTGTGAAAACAGTTTAGCTGCTAGTATAGCATCATTCTTTTCTAAGCATAGATGATAAAAGCACAAGTTCTAGCAATGTAAATACTTTGAGGCCAGCTTTTTCCACATTTTATTCTGGAATAAAGGAAAAACTCAGTGTATTGTCATTAATGGTCCTTTCTGTGTTTTACTTCCATGCTGGCACAGCCACCCTTTGCTATTAGCTTTATTCTCATGATAAGTTCTAGATATGTAAGAAGAAATTGAAGAAATAAAGAATAAATTGAAAGAAATTCCAAAAGAAAAAAGAGCGTGAAGCGTATAAAATATCCTATCCATGCAATCTTTCAGCCCCTTCACAGTGGATCATAGTACACAAAATAGTCAAATAGGCAGCATGTCTCTAAAGGATGCTGAGGATTTTTTTAAGGTATCAAGTTAATGAAAATGCATTTTATTACTCATCCAAAGGAAACATTGTAAAAATTATAGCTAGGAAGTAGCATTATTATGACAGAAAGAAAAAGAGGAGGGATTCTTTGTAGAATTACATTCATATCACATGAAAGAGGGGATGCCATGACTTTTCATCTACTCTTTTTTTTCTTTTTCTTTTTTTATGGGATTTCTTAACAACTTTAATGAAGACTCTTTTGTTCCTGTTTTCGAAGGAGGAGAAGAAAAATGACTTTGTTCTCTCCTTAAACACTGCACAAATCTTAACATAGAAAGCGCTTCTAGCTGATATGATTTACTCTCTAACATTCAGAAAAGAAAAGCTTTCTCCATTGGCATTATTCATTAATTAATGTAGATTTTAAAATACTAATTGAAAAGTCCTTATGCATTATATAAAGAAAAAGAGAGCAGATGACATACAAAGATACAACACTAGTCTTTGAACTGCCCCTTGAAATATTGAAATGTTCAAAATCTGCAAAATTATCATGCCATTTTAAAATACTGAGTTATGAGAAAGAAATAAATACATTAAAATATGAAAATTTCCATCCCTGTTATCCAAACACACTTACCCTTATCTTTCTGAATGCATTGTTACCTGGTATTGTTAATAAATAAGTAAGTGCTTGGAAGGTATCTTAAGTCCCTTACACTCTATCAGATAGAGACTTCTGTGGCTTGTCCTGAAGCATAAAATGTTGTTTCTTCTTTTAGTGAAGTAATAGTATAAAGTATTCGTTACATATCAGATCTTGGATTAGCTTTAGGGTAACAAGCTAGGAAGCAACAGTCTGTAGATTTATACGTATTAGACTAAATCTACTGCAGCATAATTAAAAGCCTGATGGAAATTGAAAAGATGAATACTAGTTGACTGGATATAATAGTTGGGCATGAAGATGTATGAGACCATGGGACTAAGTTTGATAGGACTTGTTGCATCAAGTTGCCTGGCTTACAGGCAATACCAGCTGGATCAAGTTTTGTGCATATATATTGATAAGCGTGTGCAACTGTGGGTGTGTATTTATGTGACCAGTGTGACTGTGGTAAGAAGTAAATGTCTTTTTGATAAATGTTTTGGTTGTAACATGTTATGAGGGTGACCGAGCACTGGAGCAGGTTGCCCAGAGATGTTGTGGAGTCTCCTTCTCTGGAGATATTCAAAACCTGCCTGGACGCCATCCTGTGCAACCTGCAGTAGGTGACCCTGCTTTAGCAGAGGGGTTGGACTAGATGATGTCCAGAGGTCCCTTCCAACCCCTACCAATCTGTGAATCTGTGATTCTGTAGAGGATACAGTTTTTCCCGTGACATTACTTTACATTTTATTGTTATCAGTAATAACTAACTTTCCTTAAAATATACCCCATGCAATATATGTCCCCTGTGGTCTCTTTAGGTTCTCCATACAGAGACAAGATCACTATAGCAATTCTTCAGCTGCAAGAGGAGGGCAAGCTCCACATGATGAAAGAGAAATGGTGGAGAGGCAATGGCTGCCCAGAGGAGGAAAGTAAAGAGGCCAGTGCTTTGGGAGTTCAAAATATTGGAGGAATCTTCATCGTGCTGGCAGCAGGATTGGTGCTTTCTGTCTTTGTGGCAGTGGGGGAGTTTTTGTACAAATCAAAAAAAAATGCCCAGTTGGAAAAGGTAAATACTGTATTTTCCTATTTTATTTTATATTTATGGTCCATTTAGATAGTACTTGAATGATTTGGTAGTGAAATGTAGGTGATGCTTA
The DNA here is from genome assembly GCF_028858705.1 of Grus americana. Taxonomy (NCBI): domain Eukaryota; kingdom Metazoa; phylum Chordata; class Aves; order Gruiformes; family Gruidae; genus Grus; species Grus americana. The sequence goes on from NC_072854.1 coordinate 46,958,342, forward strand.
CTGATTGTTTATTGTATAGTACTTGTATAACAACGGATCACAGCAAAGTACCCAAAGTTTTACATTTACAGCTTTTAATTTGTCTTCAATGTGTTTAATTGTAGCCAGATTTCAGGACAAGTGACTATTTCTCCTCTTATTCAAGCCTGAAAAAAGACAGCTTTTTACTCCTGGAAGTTCACTGCAGTTAATTTATGGATGAAGAAGAAATCCGAAACTGTAATGGGAAACAAATTAATCTTCTACAGATAATTCTGATTTTCAAAAGACAAACTGTCTGTAGCTTAAAGTCAAAATCTAAATATGTCACTATAGAAATGTTCTTTACAAACATTTATACTTGCAAAGTTGTCCTGGTAGCATCTGGAAAAGATTACATCAGCATGATTTTTTTTTGGTGGGTTTACTACTGATATGATGTCATGTAATTTCAAACTGGCTTAGTTTTGAAAATTCTAGTGTTAATTTGTTCGGTACTTGCAATTTATACAACCACTGTAATTATGCCAACAAGATAATATTTTGTGACATTCCTAGTTGGAATTATCATTTTTGCGTAATAAATAAATAAATGAATAAATCATTCTCTATATATGTGCCCATGTTTAAACCTAAATTCAACCTATATATTTTATTGCTATGACAAATTCTGAATTTTAAAAATTGAAACTGTTGGATTTTACCAGGTCTTTTTCTTTTTTTCTTCTTCTTTTGAGGAGCTCGTGACCTATGGCAATTTCTATATTTCTACTTAGAAAATTAATTGAATAAAATCAGTAGTAAATCCAACAGCTATATTTATATTGGCATTTTTCCAGATGCTACAGGTGAATTTTTGTAACTTGAATTATTACTCAGAAAATTTACAATTTGTTTTCACTTTTGAGTCAACCTTTTGGTATGCAAGTGTCCTGTTAAAATATATTGTTAAAGAAGTTTTTTTCTAATACACACAAAGGCAGTGTGTGGATACAAGGTTCTAAACATATTTTGAACATGGGTACATTTTATTAAATTGTTAAAGGACCAGTTAGATCCTCCTCTGTATGATGCTAGAGGCTAATTCCTTTCTGTTAACATACTATTGGAATGTTATGTGTCTGAAATGAATTTGTGAGGGAAAACATACCAGTTACTTAAGTAATCCGTTTAAGTCTCAATAATTTTTATCCGTTCCTAAGGTGGATATGGATTTCATATGGACATCAGTATAATTTGGTTTAGCTTTTCTGGATTTTTAACAAGCACTCACTTAGAAGAATAGGATTGTTTTGATAATAATCTTGTAACATGAGTTCAGTATTTTGCAGGGTGTGAACGCATATCTTTCGTGACAATAACAGCATGTTGGAAGGTGTGTGAGAAAGCAAACAGAAACTTTTAAATTAAGGATTTGTTTCTCTAAGCCCTATGGTTTTGCTTGCTTGTTTGTTTGTTTGTTTTATTTGCTTCTTTTTTAATTTTTGTTTGTTAATGATGGGTAAAGATAACAATGACTGGAGGTATCTGACCTTTTAACAGTACTTGTACTAGAAAGGTCTTATCGTATCATCAAGTATTGAGATACTTTAAAAAGTCAGGACTGAATCTGAAGCACCTGAAAGAGTTGGGTCTGTCTCCTCTCTTTCCTCCTTGTCGCCAATCTCTTCTCTTCTCTCCCCTGCCAAGAATACCCACATAACCCTGATGTCAGGAGACCAGTAAAATTTCAGTAGAACTTTACTTACAGAATGAAATTAACAGAAAAATGATGTCAGCATCCCTACACATGGCCTACCCTAGAATCCACCCTCACACTCTTTTCCCAGCACCCACCCACAGACCTTCAGTGAATGTCGTCTGTCATCCCTGCCAAATGTAGCAGATCCCCTTTGCCTAGGAGAGGGAGTAGCAGCAGCCGAAGGGGAGATAAGCAGTACTGTCATCTGTCTCCAGTCTCTACATCTCCTCTGCTGGGATGAGTAAACCATGCAAGTAACGCTGCCTTGGCTATCCTACAGGGAGAGAGGAGGCACCCAATTTTGGTAACGTTTATAGTTTCGTGCCTTTAGAATCAGAGTATCATTCTGGCATTTGTATAATGCTTGTCAGCATTTGGAGACAGAGAAAATCAAAGGTCATATTAACATCCAAGGAAACAAAAGAAATCAGATAACTTCACTGCCGAATCTATGGAGCATCCTGAAATATAAATGGACATATCAACATGTATGTCTGTTTTTTGATGTATACAAAATATACAGTTGCACTTCCAGTGGGGAGGCAATGCAGATTTGAAGTGTATAATCTAGATGTATTTTCTTAGCATTTTCAATGTCACCCTCCCTCCTGGAGTGCACATAAACAGAGACATTGGCTGCTGTAAACCCAGAGGAGTGAAATCTTGAAAGGAATTGAGCTCAGAAAAGCAGTAGACAAAATTGTGTTATTTGCTAAAAAACTGTTGCAGCTTGTAACCAAAGTGATCCAGAACATCCATACTCCTCATGTGCTCAAAAATCCAAAGGAAATGTATGACACTATCTGTAGCCTTTCTGAGAAACAGATGAATGCATGCTATCGCAACACTTACTAGACACAGAGAAATTCCTGTTTTATTGACACCTTTCAAAAGCAAAGATAAGCCTGAATGTTATCACAGTTAGCAGTCACTAGTCACTATGACTAGTTTGTTTGAAAATTTACTGTCCTAATTTACTAAGGATTTTCAAGATGATCCAGATCTGATGGATGTGAAAAGAACAATATATGGATTCATTTATAGCCATTCAAAACTCATTGAGCCATCAGCAGGTCAGAACTACATCTGCTTGTGAAAAAACAGCAGGCGTACATTTTATTAATTTTGAACTGTTAAGTACTTCAAAAAGTGTGAAACAAGACACATGTCATTGTACCTTAACTGTTTGTTTCACTAGGGGCCATCTTGTCATAGACTTCCTATAATACAAAATACTAGGTTAAATCTGAAAGCATACTGAAACAATAACATTGACAAAGTATTTCTGGAGTCATACAATCAAATCATAACCTAAACGTTAGTTAAATTAGCCTCTTTGGAATATTTATTTATAATTTATTATAAAAACAATAAAAGCAATAACTAAACTGATACTTGTTTATATTTTACATACATTTCCCAAGGAAGACAAAAACAATTGAACCTTCCATGGTAAATAATTCACTGCTTATCTACACAATTGAGTTGAGAAAGATCAGTCTGGATAGTTTATCTCACAAGGTACAATGAATTAGCATTTAGCAGGTCTGGACCCAAAGTAGACATCAGTAGCTGCGAGTATACACGTGTGTGATACACAAAACAGTGTTTTACTTACAACTGCAGTTTCTATTGAACAAGAAATTCTGAATGCTGAACTGTGACCTGTATAGGAGACTAACTATGTCTTGGAAGATGGCGCAAACTTAACTGGTTGACTCTTGCCCAAAATAAATTGTTAAGAAAGATTTCAAACAGCTTCTGCAAAATGCACAAACCATGTTTTGATAATGTAAGGATAGCAGGAATAGAAGTTTCTGATCTTACTGGCTCAAAAATTCATGCATTTTTACCGAGCTGCAGAGACTTTTGGTTATGGTAGTATTTGATCTTAAACTTATTAGAAATTAAGTGTTTTTTCTGCTATAATTGACAATAATTCTGAATTTGCTGTCTACCTCAAACACACTTTTGAGTAGTGTAATAACCTGAATTGTATTTTGAGCTAAATAACTCCTCTAGTCCTACCTAGTATATAGTCTCACTGATTTTTTTCAGTGGGTGTATTGGGAATGATAAAGCATTGTCCTTGTCTATAGAATTTTGACATTCCACTTGACACATCGGGAAGGGGTAGCAGGACATGGCAGGTCAGAGGCTGTCCTGACTGCATTCCTGCAGAGTAACCACAAGATGGTGCCTTCTAATTTCTCAGAAGGAAATTATATTGTTACTTTTTAATAGAATTTATGTCACAATGCTCACCTATTTTTTAATTGCAGCCTTTCTAAAAATGGTAAATGCCTGTATTATTTCATATTGTTTATAATACAAACATCTAATTATGTTATCTGCTTGGAAACATGTTATGAAGCAGACCTTTTTTATCTAGCCAATCTTGACAATAAATGCTCAGTCATTTGCATTTTATAATTGCTTTTACTGGTGAATGACCTGCTCCCTTATTTTAACAGGCACTCAGAGGGTAGTGAATAAGCAATGTTAGAAACAGAAGCCATTTAAAACAATTACTATGTTCTTTTTTTTTTTTTTGGTGATGATGTGCTTCAATGTGTTACAGGTTTATGTCCATTTCATGCATTTAATTTTGTGTAGCTCATATTATTATCATAAGGGCCAGGGAAAACATTGACCTTGAAGACCATTAATATTTAACATAACATACTGATGATTCTCAGTTTACGAATTTATTGACCTTTTTTTTTTTAAAAAAAAAAATCTTTTCTGAGATTACTTCCATTTTGATTCCACCTTCACAAAGTGATTAGATATTACCATAAATGTCAGCTGTGTGGTTAAAACTACATGTGCACTGCTGAAAATTTTAGGATGAAATTCACAGTATTGCTGAAGTCAGCGTCAAGAATGTATAGAACATTGCTTGTTGTCACCCTTGCAAATGGTTGTCCTTGCGCCTTGGTCAGGGTTTCTTTGGAGAAGGTGGTTTTGGCTTGACAAGTTATCTCAAAATCTGATTTTACTGATGCAGTGGACTCACACCTTTCCCAAGAGGCAAGGAGGGGCCAAGGGCTGCTAGACTGCAAAAGCTGTTGTGCTGTAACCATATACAGTTGACACCACATCCTGATTGTGCTTCTCTCAAATACAATTTAACTGTTCTGAATTTGTTTACATGAAGCTAGTGTAAATGCTAACATGAGTTTATTTGTCAAGGTCCTTCTACAATCTGTTTACACCAGGATAAATTTAATTCATTATGTCTTAGAATGCTTCTTTGTAGAAAGGAGGTGAGCAAAGTGCGGACATGTAACTTGTCCTTTATGGAATAGTCTTACAGGAAGTTAATCAGTACTGAAATATTGTGAACATTTCTTTATGAGGAAGATATATAGAAAGCCAGTATTTCCATCTTTGTTTTAATCGTTATCTTAACAACAGTGAAAAAATTACCACAATAATTTCATATGAAAAATGAAAAGATTTTTAGGATTCCTTCTTACTTTACCAGAATATTTTATGGGTTTTTTGTTTTTGTTTTTTCTTTCAAATTTTACTAAATTAGTTTTCATTGAGGTCTTTTTCATTACTTTTTCAAAAAATGCAGTTATGTCAGTGTTACTTGAGTTCAGAGAACATTCTTAATACTTGAATATCAAAAGCCTTTGCTATTTGGGACAGTAATTTATAATAGTTTTGGAACAACCCCAAAGTAAATCCCAACCTAGTGATTTTTTTTTCCTTTCCAGGGGGAGGCAAGTTCAAATGATTTTAAAGTTGAAAAGCCTGTTCCTCAGGCTACAATAAACAAAGGAATGTAGGCATTCTTGGTAAATCAAAGTAAAAGCTTTGGGATTTATATCCCAAGTAACTTTTATACAATGTACAGTCAGTGATGTAGTCTGTATTGTCATGTCACATTTTGTAATGTGAGTAACCTCAGAATTTTTAATGTTGACTGGGGAAAGAAGCAGCAGCTGTGACAGCTCATAAAAGGAACTGTTTTTCCAACTTTAGCACATTGCATTCTGCAGATATGCAGTTGGAAAATTGGGGACCTGTACTCCCTTGAGCACTGTATGTGGATGTATAGACTTGTATGGGTAATTTGTGTGTGTGTGTAAGTGTACAGATTACTTGAAGTTGAGGTATTAACTATAATTAAATGCCCTCTTGGAAACCACCTAAGTACATATTAGAGGATATTTTCTAATGGAAAAACTGTTACAAAAACCAACAAAACAAAACCCCCAAAACCCAAAAGCCAACCCACAAACACCTCTACCTTTCACAGAAAGAAAAAAAAAAAAGGTATGAAAAGACAAAAATGGAAAAAGTGGAAAAAAGCAATTTGACTGACATTTTAAAAATAATTTGCAAACAGTAAGACATTAAAACCAAGATCTCTATTTTGATTTTTGATTGCAACTCAACCAATATCTATTTGGTAATGAACCTTGCTTCTGAGATATTTTTAATATCTTAATATGTATTATTCAAGAAACAAGAAACAGAAAGATTAAAAATGTATGTAAAACTGACCATTGCAGAAATACATATATAGGAATATAATTTCAGGAGGCTCACTATCACTTCCTTAGGTATTCGCACAAAGATCAGGGCTTAAATTACAGGTCTGAATTATGGAATATTCTATATTGTATAAAAATTTGGTAACTCCCCACATGTCATTTATTTTATAGCAAGTATAGTTCACTTTCACTCATCAGTAGAAAGAAGAAACATTCACATTGTATAATTATTGGGTCCTCTGAAAAAAAAAAAAAGAAAACAAACGACCAACCCACACATTCTTCATTCTCAAGGAAAAAAATGTCAGATTGTAGAACAATCCTGTCTTTCTAATAATTTGTCATTGTCTTCCCTTAAATATGACTTTATCATGTCATGTATACATATGGTTTAATATATAAATATTACTCTTTGCATTTTTAATTACTTAACTACACTATAACTAAATTCAGTAGCAAACACAGATTAGTTCATCTGATTTAGATTACTTTGACTTTTGTATAAGCCAGTAAAGTAGCAATAAGCACTTCCAGCTGCCTTTTAGATAGAGAAAATATCCTAGACTGCCAGATGAAACCATGTAATTATAGAGAAACGGATGGTAACCATTATGATATTATGTGGTGCAATACGACTGTAGTTTAGTGTTTCCAAAATAGTAGAAACCATTGGCATTAAATTAATACTAATAGTCTCTCTCTGTTCAATATGATTTGAGGCCATGCCAAATTTTATATTAAATTTATACTATCACACCGAACTATAAAACTAGTATACAGTTTTACAGTGAATAACGTACAGTGGACTTTAGCTCAGCAAAATTTTAAAAAAGTTGTTTAGATACGGCTAAAGTCAGGTAAGAAAGTTTGTATTTATTTTCTAAAATGTCTCCGTAAGATGGACTATTTATTTTCAAATTAAAATGTATGGTGTTATATACAGTATTTTAAGCCAGATAGATTCATACTCCAAAGGATTAATTACATATCATCATCACTTCCTTTCACCATGCCTGAATATCAACAAAGCAGACCTTCCTTGGATGAACAGGGAATGAATTTAGATCTAGGATCAAAAATGATTTAATAAATGAATGAACTTACTTTCACACCCAGTGGCTGAGAGCGCAAGATCTCAGGTGACTGGTTTCAGTGCAATCAGGATCATCTCTGATGAAAGGCGAAGAAATACCCTGCACAGCTGTGATCACAACATAGAGAACCATTAAAATATTGCATTGGATATCATTCTAAATCAGATAGGCAGTAGCATATATTCTGTTACTTACTTGCTCAGTGGCAATTTTGTGGCTGAAGTACTATGAATTGCTATCAGCACTTATTAAACACCCGTCAGTCATTTGTAGCCATTGTGCAGGGACACTGTACTGCAGTAATATGTTCTGGAAGAGGACCTGGACTGGTGTGGCAAGCTTCACGTCAGTAGAAATTATTGCCACTGACTGAAACACAAGTGACAAACAGTACTTATCACCACTGATCCAATTTGAAAACCCAGACCCAAACTTAGGAACCTGGAGAAATCTGAGACTGTAAGCCTCTTTCACAAGAGGTGGAACTGAGTAATAAGGGTAGATAATACCTTGTGAATGTTTCCCTTTACTTGTCCAACATTGCACCTATCTCCCTGGATTAAGCTGCCATCATACCGCTATTTCAGCCAGGTACTGGAAGCACAAAATGACTGCACCATCCTGGTCTGACAAGAGAGTAGGACTGTGTATCATCTGCGTGCTGATGACACCACAGCCCAAATTATTTCATTATCTCCTCAGTGGCCTCATATACATGTTGAAAGGAGAGATGACAGGATGAAACCTTGTGGAATCCCGCATGAGAGAGAGCCCCCGGGGCTGATGAGCAATTGCCCTATGCCATCCTCTGGGATTTCTCTGAGAGGAAAGAGTGGAACCACACAAGTGCAATCCCATCTGCCCCAGCCTAGGTCCACAGGTGAGTCAGAAAAACATCATGGTCAGGGCGAAGGCCAGAAAGGCTGCTGGCAGAACTAAACACAGCCACCTTTGAAAAAGCTTTCTGCACTGATAGGAGTTCCCCGTCAGCCGCAGGAACTAGTGTAGCTGTCACGCTGCACTCAGACAGGAAACCAGGTTAAATAGTTTCAGAAGACTTTAAATGGAATCAGAGTTGCTTTACCAGAACTCTCTCTAATCCACCAGAGTGCATTTTGTTTTGTTAGCAAATAAATTTTAGAATTTGAGAGTGGCTGAATTGGTTTTTGGACACCAACTGATAATTTTTTGAACAGATCATTTAAGGCAAGCTGGAATCTTATTGTCCCACTGGGAGACACTAACAATCTATGCTAGAAGTGGCCTGCAGTGAGGTTCTGTACGTCGTCTGAGCTCATCTCATAACTCTAAAACTCAGTGAGCACTTCAGCCTGCAGAAGATTATTTCAGTGTTGTTTTTTTAAAGAAAGGGTCAGTCCCATTAGATTGTAAAATAGCAAGAAAGGTCCTTGAAACAACCAGCATTCGCTTCAGTTACAAGGTAAAGCAGCTAATGCTTCACCAAGCTGTCTGGAACAACTCTACTGGTCTTGACTTTGTAGATACTATGGTGGAAGCAAAGCTTAATTTCTGGAATTAAAATTTTCATTTTGCTTGGTATTATTGTCTGTGTTTGAGTAGGCAATGAAATCTCCCATACATTTTGGCCTGAAAATAACTTCCTAAATTGGCTACTCATTCTACTTCTACCAAAAACCCAATAATTGCTAAATCTGAAATTGAGAATATATTGGTGATATTTTCAGCTAATTAATATGAACTTAGTCTGCAGTGTACTAGTGCGTTATATTTGCTGTGTAACCATATTATGTATATGTAAAGATATAGATATTCATGTTTATACATATATATTTGTACAACCTTTAATCAACAATCATGTCTAAGACTAGGTATATAACTAAGCAACCTAAATATCTGATCATTACAAGTGCACTTGAACTTTTGAAATGATAATGCTCCAACTACAATGAAATATTATTTCTCCTTCTCTGAGGTTATTTTCATTCCATTAATTGTTCATCTCTTTGTGATCCTAAGTCAACATTTTGCTAGGATTTGTGTTTCTGTCTAGGGGGTTTAAGATTGACGGGTTTTCCATATACACATTCAAAATCCCTGGAGGAGTGGCATATGGAAGCAGAAACTGATTAGGAGGGAGGGTCAGGGTAGCACTATGCATTCATTCTCAGCTGACTTCAAGAAGATAAAAAACAGTTTGATTGATATATCCTACTAGATGCTAGAACACTGACCCATAACATAACAAGACAATGCAGGATTACCACTGTTACTACTTTAAGAAAATTAAACAAGTCTTCAAATAATATCTGACACACAACACTGGAAGTAATGAACTTCTGAGTAAATCTTATAGGTTTTTATTGAATATTGACAGTCAACTTTATTTTAACTGCATCAAAGAGGGGAAAAATATAAACCAGCAAGTGACTGGAAATTTTTATATTTAAAACACATTGGCTATTATTCACTTAAATCAGAATGTTGAGTGGTGCAGGCATGCTATTCCTGTCTTCCTGTTGCTCTTTCTAGGCTGTTAAAAATAAAATCTATGGTGATAGTCTCATAATTCTGTCTAACAAGTGCTAATATGATTTCTAATTACCTTTCTAAATTTCTATATAACAATATGATGAAAATAGTTTAAATATTGTCTAGCTTTCATATTAATACATACATGCAAAGATACTTTTTTTTTCTCAGGCAGTAAAGCCAAACACAAGCTGTCTAAATAGATTGTAAACAGTGGTAACATTTCACAAAATTATTATCTTGATTCTACATGACTTGTGAGCTGTCAGCTGTGGCAAATGAAAGAGGTAACAGTTACTTCCTTACTTTTCCTAAGGAGATGTGCTTTTTCAAAATTGCTGTGTGTTAAAAGGCTAAGAACTACAGTTCTGATTAAAATTTTCTTTTGTACCCTGGAACTCCCCACTTAGAATTGCAGCTCTTTTTTTTAACATTTATAGTGATTGTTTTGCTGCAACAAAACAGTAGCACTTAACTACACTGGTGTTTAAAAAACAATATACCTATCTTCAAGTCTTCTACTATTTGATTAGATCTAAGAGGACTTGGAGGCAGCATTTATTTTCTTGTAACATTTAAGAAGACAACTTAGGATTTTTAAGGGTTCGTGAAAAATCAGTAATAACTGATGTTCTTGTAACATGCCTGCAGTGTGGAAGGTAAGTTGGGGGTAAAAGTTATTTTCTTTGAATTAAGTGGAAAGTCTTGTAGTTTATACTAAAAGTGCTCAATTTCATGACAGACATCAGTTTTGAAATATAGCCTATAAATTCTGTAAACATTTCACTGTTTTCCCCTAACAATCTGAATGGTCAATTGAAATCAGGATCGAGACATTGGATTATATTTTCTAAAACTATATTTGAAAATGTCATTTATCTGTCACAAAATCTGCTTCTTTTTTTCATGTCTTCTTATTCCAAAAGTTGTATCCTAACAGTGAAAGAATACAACGTTTAACTGTACAGAAAATGGAGACTGTACACAGATTGGAACTGAAACAAGAAAAGAAAAGAGTTTCTATTAAAAAAAAAGGTCAAACATAAAGTATTCCTTTGTAAACTCTTTTTGAACATGATTTTGCAGTATGTGGGAAAACTCTTGCTTATATTTGTCTGATAGAACACCCAGAACAAAGAATAAGCACCCAGGTCATGAACTTTTACATAGCCTGAATTAATCTTTTTCAAAATACATGAGTGAGTGGAATTTTGGGGAGAGAAAAAAAAACAAACCCAAAATGTAATATTTCTCTTGCTCAGTGTTTAGTTGCCAAAACAATGGTACTGTCTGGGAGCTAATACTGTTTACTCTTCAAACATCTGATATATTAAAATACATAGCATAAATAAAAAATGTAGTAAATGAAATAATATTTTTAATACAATATATGCAGAAAAGTTCCCATGAATTTCATTTATACAAAATAATTTGGAAACACAAAATGGAATAATTTTCTAGATAAAATAACTATCTCAAAATTGTGTTAACTGCCTTTTTAAGACTGTCAGTCTTGCCAACATTTCTCTTTTAACAAGTTTTCAGATCCAGGTAAAATTCTCAATAAAACATGTTGGCAAGTTTCTTGAGATCTAATTTTCAGGATATTTCAGAATGTTGGCATCAAGTGCATGTGTCTTCCTACCTCTTGGCTCTTGATTGTAATCCTGTTCCTACTGATATTACCTAAAAGTTTATACCCTTTGGTAAGTGTTTGCAGATCTTTGCAAAAGATTTTGGTGGATTGATACATCTTGAAAAAGATTCACTCTTTTTTGGCACTCTTGTTAGATGTCTTGGCAAACAAACAAACAAACAAACAAACCCCAAACATGGGACATCTTTAAAGTGTTAAGTGCTAACACACCATTTTTATATTTAGAAGGATTTTGTTCTTCAGAATGTTTCAGTAGGTCTTTGATTCCAGAGGTGAGAGCCATATAGTGGTTGGAGGTAGTGTAACAACACTGACAGTTGCAGCATTTACTTCTTAATGGATTCCCAGTGAAATTCCTGGGTTATGTGCTAGGTTCCCCACGCAGTGAAAATATCAATATTTGCAAGCCTTAACAATTTAGCCTGTAAGCCATTAGGGAATATTACATTAACTCTTGCCCTTTCGAAAGATTTCAGGGCTAATTTCAGATTCATAATCATAACTGCAGTTCTGATGTTAAGCAACAGCACTTTCTTTAAAAAAGAGAAAAACTAAGAGAATTGAATACTTACTTTCAAAATAGAACCAGATAAGAGGGAGGTACTGTTTCCTGCTTTGTACACAATGCTAAGCAAAGATACCTTATGCATGAAGATCTGACATATTACAGTTCAGACCATTCCATTAGAAATTTTAGCCACCTCATTCACACAACAAAAGCCATAAGTTCTCTCTTGGATGTCAACCCAGTGCACTGGAACATTTTTAAAAGGGATTGTTAATGAGTATTTAAACATTAATTTAGGTAAACTTCCTTCACTGTAGCTTGTCGTTTTGATGAGGAACAGCAATTTAAAACATATAGAAATGAAATGTAATATTTTGAAATATGGGCAAGGAGATTTTACTGAATACCTATTATACATATTACATTCAGATGCTAACCTGTAAGGCTAAACTATGTTAACAGAACATCTGTTTGTTTGAAATATTTTTATGTATCATATGCATCCATAGTCAGTAGCTGCCACATAAATAATTGTAGAGACAAGGTGATTTTTTCACTGAGTCATCACAGCTTGAGAAGTCATTTTAATTATTATGTGATGCATATTTAAGAGACAGTAATTTGTTATGAGCTCCAGGCTGAGACAAAGCAAACTTACAGGACTGACAAGACCATGCCAATAGAGTGAATCTGCTTCTAGACATTGCAGCTAGACATTTCTTACAGCTGATTTTTTTTTTTCTCTTTCTCTATTTCCCTCCACAGAGGTCCTTCTGTAGTGCCATGGTAGAGGAGCTGAGGATGTCTCTGAAGTGTCAGCGTCGATTAAAACACAAGCCACAGGCCCCCGTTATTGTGAAAACAGAAGAAGTTATCAACATGCACACATTTAACGACAGAAGGTTGCCAGGTAAAGAAACCATGGCATAGAGTTGGGAAGCCAAATACCCCAAGCACAAACTGTCGTCTTTTTTCCAAACAACCTTGCGAGAATGTTTCCTGTGGAAATATGCAACCTGTGCAAAATAAAATGAGTTACCTCATGCCGCTGTGTCTATGAACTAGAGACTCTGTGATCTCAGCAGTTGCAATGGCCAGACTCGAATCACAAGCATCATGGATCAACCAAGTTATGCGGGGTTACACTGTTCGTCATGGGTTTCCACCATCATGAATGAATGAATGTTCCATGTGAGTTTTGTGGCTGGTTTCAAATGCAGTCTCAGTGAGAAATTACAGGTTCCTTTTGAAGTTCAACGGTTGCCAGGAGATGGAGAATAACTGTCCAAGACAATACTAACCACAGAAGGAGTCTAGTAAAAGTAATATCTCAGAACTGTAATGGAATAAGAAACCATATGTTCTTCTGAACTTCCAAGCATAGAAGAGTTGGTAACTGCTGGTAGACTAAAGTTATCATCTGGACAGGCAATATGAGCTTCCTGGATGGGAGAAATAATAAAGTGAAGAAACATGAATCCCATGAATAGAAGGATAAATATGAGGATGCTCACCTGCTTTTTGGACTGACTGTGTCACTGAACTAAGTAAATAAATAATAATTAAAAAAAAAAATAATCAGTAACTTAAATTTGCCTGGGCTGGAACTTTGATCTAAAAAAACAACAAAAAAATCCATAATTTTGACCCAATTCTTAGATGAATGAAAGTTTCCTTAGTACAAAAGAATGTATCTTACAACCTTTAGATATAAGCAATTACTTTATTTCTTTGTTCGTGAAAAGAGGGAGGGGGGTGGGAAGCAGTGTATTTCACACATAGAGGGCTTGCATTTTAGCCTGAATGGGTTTTGAAACCCTTGTTCCTGCTACTAATTGAACTCAATGGAGCCTGTGCGATTCTCGCTAATATTGGAAGTGGGATGGGTCACCTAAAAGGAGTGAATGTGGAGAACTTTAAGGAGGACTGCATTTTTCAATACAGTCACAGTACTAAATGAACAAAATTCTTGAGCAGTTTTTTTTTTTTTTTTTCAAAAAAAAAAAATGTTCAGGTTTATTTGTGGAAATGCAAGATTTCTATGAAAATAGTTTTTGTATGGAAATTTTTGTAATACTTTTTATCAACAAAATAAGAACATGTGTTTCTGTCAGGGGTGTGATGCCAAGCATGAATGGTAGTGCGTGTGCACCACCAACGTTTGGTGAAAACTATTTTTATCAAGAAAAAGGAATCTTAGAAGAGACATATTTTCAAGTTAGATAATATAAAAACTAGGTGCACTACCACCACTGCTTACCATGCTACACCCCTGGTTTCCACTAGGCTGATAACATGCTGTCATGAACAATTGTGTGTAAATGGTAAAAGACACAGACCTCTTGACCACATTGTGATAACAGTTAAAGTGCACTCAGTTTGCTGTTTGAATCCAATGCACAAAATTAAAAAAAAAAAAAAAGCATTAAAATTATGTCAGTTTTAGTTGTTTTGTTTTTGCTGTGTGATTTGAGCTACATATGTACAAGTACTTTGTGTCAGTACTGGTACTTAGTCTCAGCTTAGTGCCCTATCCTACTGATTCTTGCCACTAAACGTGTGGCCAGAGAGTTTGCTGGGATTTCTGAGAGAAGCCAGTACAGCACATTGTGATAAGTTTTTGCAGGATCTGGCTCTTAGCTGCTTCAAAGCTAATTTATATGTTCTTCCTGTGGTGAGTTCTTGGACATAACATTTTGAAATACTGCCCTACAGATGCTGAATCTTACACCTCCATCTACTGTAAATTTATTTGTATCTCAACAAAAAATGTATGGCATGGGCTATGTAGGAATGTTATGTCAAACAAAAAAGATTATGAAGATGGTTTTTATACAGAAAATAATTAATTTGGCTAATTTAAAAAAACCCTTCAAAATAATTGTGGATAATCAGTCATTGGTGAGTAATGAGATTATTTGTTTACTGGGGCTTAATTTAATTTTATCATCATCTTTCTAGCACAGAAGTATAAGATATATCATCCAAATTTTAGAAATTATATCATGAAATTTGGGGGGAAGGGGGAGGTTTGTGTCTACTACCCAGTTCTCATTAATCTTCATAGAGACTGAGCTGGCCATTTCCATTGTGAATAGGGACTGAGAAAGCAAATTCTCTTATATTTGTGAGACTTTCATCCCAATTTATGTGATAACAAAGAACAGGTTATCTTTGTCTGAAGTATAAACAAGATAAAAACACCTTCAGCAAAGATTCTGAAAATGAATATACTTACATAATACATATTTAAGTTTAATTCTTTAAAATACAAAGGGAAAGAAAGTAACTGTCATACAACACAATGAAAGCTCCTAATTATGATGGTTTGGAATGGAAAAAGTAATTGGCTATTGCATTTGATTGATGATTTACAATAAAATTTGTAAAATCATGTAATAAAATGCTGTATTATATTAAAAAAAAAAAAATCTTTCTTTTCTCCATTGAGGTTGTTGAAATAAGCAGGAGTTCCATTCTCACCTTAGTCCTACATGACTAATTCTCATTAAGCTTTGTGTGAGCCAAAGCAAGTGTGATTACAGAATATGTCCCAAGTATTTTATTGGGTCGAAATCCCCCATGGAACAAGAATCCTAATGCAGAAGTAGTGTGGCTTAATTAAGATTTCAGTGAGAATTTCAGCCTTCCATTATTAAGGGAAATATGCAAAGTAACTGGAGATTTGTATTTAAGATCCAGACTAGAAATGCATGGCTCCACAGATTCATAGTAGGATAATGGCTTTTTAAAGAAAAACTACACACTAATTCATACTGTTACTTTGTTGTGCATTAGTAATTATTTCTGTATTTTTCACATAATATTAAGACATTTAAGGAAAAAGGACTAACAAAGAGTTGACTCCCAAAGTAGTAGAAAATACTACTGGTAGTTTTGTACTCCAAAAAGTTCAATGGTTCATTTTCCCTTCACTATTACCAAGGAAATTCTCAATTCTGAAGAAAACTTCCTCAGTTTGAAAGGTCTGTGAATGGCTTAGTCCCAAATGCTCGTGTAGTATAAATTTCTATAGTGTCATTAAAGTCAACGGAATGACACCAGCTAAAATCAAGTGAGTATCTGGCCCATGAAGATTCAGGAATTGTATATAACTGCTTTATATGGTTTCATATAATAGCTCAATTAGTCTGTTGATTTCCCAGGACAGGATGATGGATACTTCTCTGACTGACCTTGAATGTCACTCTGGAGAAGACTTTTAAAGCAGTTATAAGCCAGTTATATGGTCCTACCTGGTGGATGAAAATTTGAGGTAAAAACTGAATGGATTTTTTTTTTTTTTTTACTATATCTGTTTCAAGAAAGATAGAAATCTGTAATCTTTAAGGATTCTCAGGTTCTCAATTTGGATCTTCAGGTCGCCTCAGCATCGTTATATGGCAATAGATAACTGTGGATATTACAGAATAAATGACAAAAAAAATCTTTTAGCTTTTTTTGAGAAATGTCATTATTTGTGAAGGACTAGTAGTGAAAATTCTGAGCCAAATATTTGGATGAAATCAAGAGATATGTGGTGCTTTATAGTAAATGAGGATTTGGCCCGTTATAGACATCAGCAGGCCATTTAATACTATTCACCAATTACATGAACACAAATACAAATATGTCCAGGGAGTATCTGGCAGTTTTTGTATGAGACATTACTTTCTGAAGTTTCTATCTCAATTTTCAGTTGAAGAATTCAGTATATGTATGAAAGAACCTGTTCTTTCATATTTATATTACTTGAGACTCTGTGCAATAATCCTTCCTGGTTTCATTCACAGAATCTTCCAAAAAAACGAAATAACACTGTTTACCCCTGCTACATTAACTATTTAATATTTTAGAATGGACATGACATAATTTATGAAGAAAAAACCCCACAAAAATCTAAAGCCTCAATAGAAGTAGGAGAAATACCCTGATATTCTACAAAATCAAAATGTTTTCAAGGAAAAAGGGTCATGAGCAGAGATAACAGAATACAAAGAGGTAAAAGATAATACCATAAAATATTTTTTTTATTATTATTATTATAGTAAGGATATTATAAAAATATTGAAAGTATTTTAGACACATCTTCTCTTAGTCTCCAAATACACTAGAGTCCCCAAATACATCAACAATCACAAAATATGATGATCAAAATGCTGACTACTTTGAAAGCAGTGTCAAAACTCCTACTTCAAAGGAATAAAAATTTTATCCAATACATCCCCAAATGTGTACTGATACAATATTAAAGGCAAAATAAGATACAAGCCTGTGTTTAGGTGTACAGGAGCAATTGTGCTTTTTGTCATATTTTCAAAGATGTGTAGGAAAAGAAAGGGTCACTGAGGTTGACTCGGCTGACACCAAGATCATTGCTTTCCAACCTCATATATGTTAGTGTCCTGTTCCCTTCCAGTCTTGCCTCTTTGCCTTCCTACAAGCACCTCTGACACTTTCAAATTTATTTTTCTTCTGGCTTTCCTATAAAATGTAGTTCTAATTAAAAATAAAGTTACTCAAGCACCTCATCTCCCCAGTTTGTATCCACCAAGATAAACACACTATTTTTTATGTGACTGTAATCTAATTGTCCTTCTCTTCATTTACTACCCCTCTCTGTCCCCCGCCTATGTTATCTCCTCCTGTTGTTCTTGTACTTGCCTAGACTGTAAGCTCTTAGGGGGCAGGGGATCTGTCTTTGATTTGTTCTATGTAGCACCATGAACTATGGAGCTATATAAATAATAAAAAAAGTAGATCTTCTTAAATGATGTTTGAAGTGATAGTGATCTGATTGACTGCCAGTCTAGTAATATATTGGTTTAGCTCATTGCCTGAAATCGTAATCACTACAGCAATAGAATAATCAAAAAATAAAAATAATAAAACCAACCCAAAGGAGCTATCACACTGACTCATCTCACTGGAAATTTCCCTACATGGTTGGGATATAGGAATATGGAACATCATGTTCACATAACTTCTATAAAGGTGTTAATATGAAATCAGCTACATTAAAAATCAAGAAAGTAGGTTAACACATAAAAATAAGGGTTATATGCAGGATGAGCATTGAGAAAGAGAACTTTTAATTGGTTTAAGCTTGGAAAAGCAATGATTAAACAATTTTTAAAGTTAAACACCAGGCACCTTGCTTTCCTTCATTGTATCTGCCCACTTAGATCAACAAGCCTCTCATTGTCAAAATCTATGTCAATCTTATTTTATTAATTGCTGTATGGACATAATTAGACATTTTCTATGAGAGATAATTCTAATTAAAACTAAATAAATACTTCCTCTTATTCCTGTCCAACATCACTATCTTTCTATGACTGCTGGAACAACAGAACTGTGGAAATTTGAGAACAATGTGAACTGCAGATAATGAAGGAAACAATTCATTCATCTGATCCTGAGGACAAACATATCAGCTTTCTCTTTCACCTTTTTCTTCTTCAAGGAATGCCACTCTGTAATGATGAACTTTATTTTTCTGAATTTGGAAGTGTACACTGGAAATTATACATAGATATGTCTTTCAGGTATGCTTAGAGCCAAGAGAATGCCTTTCTTTCTTTGTCATACAATGTATGTGTAGTTTTTCCAGCTACTTAGGAAAGCTAACATGAACTAAAAATAATGGAAAAATCTTAGAGTATATATATATATATAGAGAGAGATATTCTGTGATCTCAGAATCACTGTGGTTTTGAATTGCTGAGTCCGGTGACTTCTCCAGATGGAAGGGCCTTATGGAGACCGTTGAGTCCAATGTCCTTGTTCAAAGGAGGGTCAGCTAGAGAAGATTGCCCAGGATGTTGTCCAGTCAGGTTTTGAATATTTCCAAGGATGAGATTCCACACACTGTTTCCAGTGTTCAATTATACTTACAGTGAAAAAGACTTTTTTTTTTTTCTTTCTCACATTTAAAGGTAATGTCTTGCATTTCAGTTTGTGCTCACAGCCTCTTATCATCTCACTTGGACACCACTGAGAGTCTGGTTCCATCTTCCCCCTGTCAGATGCCACTGAGCCTTCTCTTCTTGAGGCTGCATCCCAGATATCTCAGCCTCTCCCTATAGGACAGATGCTCAATCCCTTAATCATCTTTGTGGCCCTTCACTGGGGGCCGTACTCACTCAGTTATTTCCCTGTCTCTCTTGTACTGAGGAGCCCAGAACTGGACCCAATGCTCTAGATATGTCTCACCAGTGCTGAGAAGAGGGGAAGGATCACCTTCCTTGACCTGCTGGCAATGGTCTTCCCAATAAAACAGAGGGTTTTCTTGTTCTTCTTAGCTGCAAGGGCACAATGCTGGCTCATGTTCAGGCCTCCCAGGTCCTTCTCTGCAAAGCTGCTTTCTAGTTGGTTGGACCGAGCCTGGGCTGGTGCATGGAGTTATTCTTCCCCAGGTGCAGGACTTGCCATTTCCCTTTGTTTGACTTCATGAAGTTCCTGTTGGCCTATCTCTCCAGCCTGTTGAGATCCCTCTGAATGGCAGCGCAAACATCTGCTTTATCAACCATTCCTCCTTCGTGTAATGTGCATGCTTGCTGAGGATGCATGCTGTTCTATCATATAGATCATTAATGAAGATGTTAAACAGTATGACACCCAGTATCGACCCTTTGGGTACTTCACTAGTTACTGGCCTGTGACTGGACTTTCTGCCACTGAGTTCAACCCTTTGACCATGAAAATTGTGCCATTTTTTTGATCTAACTTACTGTTCACTGACATAGACCATACTTTATCAGTTTGTCTGTGAAGTTGTTATGTGGGATAATGCTGAGAACCTTGCTAAAGAAAAAATAAGCAACATCTATCATTCATCCATGCAGCCAGCCTTCTCATAGAAGGCTATCATGTTGGTTAGACATGATTTCCCCTTTGTAAATCAATGCTGACTACTTCCAGTCACGTTCTTGTCCTTAATATGTTTGGAAATCGTCTCCAGGAGGATTTTCTCTGTCACCTTCCCAGGGATGGAGATGAGGCTGATGAACCTGTAGTTCTCCACATCCTCCTTATTGACCTGCATGAAGGTAAGAATGACAGTTGCTTTCTTCCAGTCCTCAGGCATGTCTGCCAACTGCCATAAGCTTTTAAAGATCATCAAGAGTGACTTCACAATGACATCAGCTCCCTCAGCCTTTGCAGGTGCATCTCATAAAGTCTCATAAACTTGTATTTGTCCAGTTTGTTTAATGTTCCCTAACCTGATCCTTGTCCGCCAAGGGTAAGTCTTCCTTGCTCCAGAATTTCCCACTGGTCTCGGGGACCTGGCTTTTCTGAAGGTCAGTCTTATCCATAAAGACCCAAAATGAAGAAGATACTGAGTACCTGGCCTTCTCCATGTCCTTTGTCACCAGGCCTCCACCCTCATTCTGCAGTCATCCCATGATTTTCCTAGTCTTCATTTTACTGTTGGTCTAGCTGCAGAAACACTTCTTTCTCCCTTTCAGAATGCTTGCCAGATTCAATCCAGGTGGGCTTTGGCATTTATAATACTGTCCATGCATTCCATGACTGCTTTCCTTGGGATTCTATCAAGCAGGTCTTGGAAGGCCAAATTCTGCTTTCCTGAAATCCAGGATTATGATCCTACTTTTTGCCCTGATCATCTTTCCTCAGAATCCTGAAATTCATCACCTGCAGCCAATGCTGTCCCTCACCCTGATTCTTCCATGTTTGTAAGATCCAGCAGAGAAACTGTCCTCTCTGCTTCTCCATCACCCATGTCAGGAAGTTATCATCAAAGCACTGTAGAAATCTTCCAGGCTGATTGTCCTGCTGTGTTGTCTTTTCGGCAGATCTCAGGGTGCTTCAAGTCGAGGACCTGAAGGGTTTGCAAACATGAGGCTTCTTCCAGTTGTCTGAAGACATAATCTACTTGCAATTTGCAGCATGCAAGACAAATTATGAACTTTCCATCAGGCCATAAATAACCTTTCATCTTTATTTGCAATATCCTTTCATCTTCATTCATTTGGAGCTCTTATTCAATAATAAAAAAAATCCTAGTCTTTGCTCAGGAAATATAAAAAAAAAAAACCCTTTTTTTAACAGATTGTTTGCTGCTGAGTCATTTCTGAACATTAACAAGAGAACCATGACTAAATATCTGTCCAGCTGGACTTCAAATTTTAGTGCACTTGTCCAATTAGGTGTAAAAAAACCTAAGAAAATGCCATTTCTGCAGACATGGTGGATAACATTCACTACCTTCGAGTGAGCAGCATGGTGACTGAAAGCAGCTGGTGCCCAGTTTTTGTTTTGAATTATTTAAGACTGTCTAGTTACTTCAGAATGGATAGCCATTTTCAGTATACCTTCTTAATGGATGTGTTTTCATCTTTCTCTCTGAAAGTTTTGAAGCAAAGTTGCCTGATGTGGGGAAAAAAAAAACAAAACAAAACACAAAAAGGCAAAGGCTATTTGTGTTCAAGGTTCATGATATCCAGCAGCTTTTTCTAGACCAGAATACTATCCTATGACTCAGTAAGCTCTCAAATACTAGGATTTTAAATCACAGACTCATATGAACTTAGTAACCGCAGAAGTAGATGTGTAGCTTTCAAATTAACAAAAGAAGTTTAAATAGCTGCCATTATCTAAATCAGTCCTAGATTCAGAAGGAAGTGCCCAAGAAGCATGGCTGAAGTACAGCTACATTTGTAGTTCTCTTTGGTAAAGTTTATCAGGCTTTTTCATTTTATCTTTTTGTTTCTTTCAGGTAATGGTTCCTGAAATAAATCTGCCACTAGCTACTTGCTCTGGACTCTTACTTGTCTCTATATATTTTAAGATCAGTACAATGTTTTACCAGAAAAATGATCTTTGGCCTGAATCCAGCCTGAGGGAGACAACATATGGCTCTTAGAATCAAAATAACCCAATTATAACCAGGCTATTGAAATTACCAGTTGTCCACATTTCACCTCAAAGCTTTCTTTTCTGTTGATGGGTATTATATTCAGATTGTTAAACCTTTATTTTCTTTTTCCTTTTTTCTTTTTTTTTTTTTTTATTTCTACTGTACATGGGTTCAGCTATAGGAATCCTTAGCCTAACATTGTATTCCAGAAATTACCTTTGAAGTGTAAAGAACATTTTAGCTTCTACAAGACAGTGAACCAACTCATATTCCACTTGTGAACCTGTGATATCTGCTATTAGCAGGCTAAGTTTCATGATAAAAACTTAATTTTTCTTGTGAATTCATCGCCTTTTGTCTACCTTTTTGGTTTTGTCCTGGTAACTGGATTTCTTTTTTCGTTGTTGCTTGTTTGTTTGTTTTTGTTCGGGTTTTTTTGTTGTTTTTAACCTTTGTGTTCATGTAGAGTGCCTGAAAAAATGGAATGGTAACAAAATGCAAAAGAAAAAAAAAGTATGTGGTTTCTCAGAATGGTATCTAATCTTGCCTCCAAGATTTTCCGGTCTAAGAAGTTTATGTGATGACATCACATTAACTTAGGGACCCAATTCCAAGATACCAGTTGTTCAACTCTTCTTAATGTGCTTTGGCCCTCTAATATCAAAAATCTGTCCTGCTACCATTGTTTTGACAAGACCAAGTTCAATCATTCTGCACATCAGCAGTACATCTGTTATGTCTTTTGCTATTTACACAACAAAATTAATGTGATATGACTACAGAGATGCTAGGACTTCAGTTTATCTACACATCTAGCCTACAGGACTGCAAAGATTTCTTTGAAAGCTGGTAAAAAGCCACATATCATAAATCAATTAGCTATTTTTAAATTGTTGCTCTGAAAAAATACTACAAGGTACCATTATATTTTAAATGGATATACAATGAAGTATAGTCTTTGTAACAAGTTATCCACAGATAAATACACACTAGATGAACTACAAGTAGTCTGGTTGTAGGATATAATTGAATGATCCAATTTTTCATCTGTTTATTAGGATGTTGAACTCTTAACGCGTTATAATTAATATCGACATGTTTGTCACTAAAAATTGAACATTGTAAGCTTTGCTTGAATGTCCTAAATTCTACAGACTTTGATTTTAACCTGGTTTATGTATCTCACTTGTTAGGAAAAGGTTATGAGAGCTAGATAATTGATCCTGAGACCACTGAGTTCAGCACCCCATTGGTGGCACATATTAATTTTTAAAATGGATGCTGTCCCTCATCAACCATTTTTCATAGTAACTCTTTATGAAGGTGAGTGAGTATATTATAATCATGCCACTTAACATCTTGCCCAGCATAAATGAAGTTAATGGGAATTTTTACAGAATATTTGGACTGCTAAAATACAGGAATTGATATGTACACTTGCCTGTGTTCCTCAAGGCTTACTCATATATGATATGGTGGGGTGTTTTTCATGAACTATACATATTGCTGTATTGATTGCTAGTTTCTTGGCCTCCTAAGCAGATTCATTTTATGATTTTTGCCTCTTTTTAAAGTAACAAATGTCTTTGTGAAGATGGACAAGATAAACAAATGAAGCTTAAGTTATTTATTTTAAAACAAGTTAGGAGATGGATCTAAAAATTATAAATACGGCATGAAATTGTAAATATCGATTAATCCACTGAAGAGTTGGCATTAAGGCATTCATTAAAATTCAGTGTATAAAAAGGCAGATAAGATTGCCTATTCTTGATTGAAACTTTTTTAGCTTCTCATTAGCAATCTTTAATCCTATTTCAAAACTTGTATCAATCTCTCTTTAAACCTATCAGATAACCAGCAAGTGGCTGATAAGAGATTTCATCATTTAATTCTCTTAAATTTTCTTTTCAGTAATCTAGATGATTCATAATTACAATTGACTCCATTTTTGTCTGCTAGATTAATTAAAAAATCTTTGCAGTGTGTTAGTTTCTTTAAAGACTTTCAGGTAACTAAATTATTGATAACTTTTCTTATAATTCTGAAATAATTGCTAAGCATTATGGATTTTTTAAAAAAGTTTTCAAAAATGTAACCAATGTTCTTTTTTTCATATTGGAGACTGTTAAAACAGCTTGTGGATTAAATTTACTCATATATTTATATCTGCATCTGTTGGAGATGCAGATATTTTGTTTGTGTTCTTCAATATCTGTAAACAAAATTTTTGGTTTAACTTTCCTTGTAATAGTTTTACTTACTGTATATTTCCAGTGGGGATCTTCATTACAGTGTTTGATTTCCTAACAGGTATTAACATTTACATCCTCATAATGACCTTAAAGAGTATTGCTTTCCAATTTACAGGGTAGAATAAGTGACACAGTAAAAAGTGTGCTGCCTAAACTTAGATAGAAGATCTGTGTCTGCAGTATCCTAAATCCTTACTTAATGCGGGTAGATTGTGGTTATATGGCCATTTGAATGCAGCATAAATCCAGGTTGCTGTCAAAAGGAAAGATTCTGTTCTTTCTCCATTTTCTAGTCTTTTAACCACATTCCCTCCTTTGGGCCATAATACTTTTTTTTTTTTTTTTTTTTTTTTGGCCATATGATGAGAAGGCTCTTTACTCCTGCAGAAAACTAACTGAAAATGAAAAGGAGAAAGGGAAGATGAGTTTCCAGCTCATGAGAAGCCTTAAGTGAACTGTGTATTATCACAAACAATTGCTGTAGGCAATGATAGCAATCTAGTCTCCCCTTATGTAAGAATCCTTTTTTTCAGTCAAGTTGAGACAGAAATACTACAAGAGCACAAGGGAACTGGAAAATGATGCTGGGTTGTGTCAGTTCTAGCACAATTTTAGCAATGGGAGGCCTGGCCTTGGCATCACAGGTTGGGTTGCCTATTTGTCTTAGATGCTAGTCAGCCCTCCTATGCACAGCTGTTTTGGGAAGGGGGGTCCTGTAGCATAAAGTGTCTACAGTGCCCAAAATTGTTTTGAGGCACAGTTTTTCAGATCATTTTTTATTTTTTATTGTTGTAATTTTATCTCTGGCATTTATTCTTCTCCCTTACTTTATCACTGTAAAAGAGAACTATAAACTCTGGAAATCTCACTTTTATTCCATATTTGTTCTTCCTTGGTATCTTCAAATTCTGCTATCCACAGTCTCTCTGGGCTAGGAATGTAGCAATATTTACTTTTCTTCAATACAGTCCAGGTGCCTCTTTTGAGTTTTGCCTGCTTGAAGAACACTTCCGTATGTTAATATGGATAGCCTTATTTTTTCAGAAGCTATATCTCAGATAATGCATAGCAATATATTTTCCAGACAGAAAGAAAAATCCATGTCTCATTTCTGTAAAAAAAGAGACAAACTAGTGACACCTTCTACAACAGAAACATATAGCGGAAATCATTTTGCAGTTGTCCTTATGAGAAGGTGGGACTATTACTCTCTAGTTCAGTTTCAGTGCACAGAAAAAAATGAAACCAATGATAATCAGGTTTAAACTCTGGTAATAAGTGGCTTTCTTCAGTGATATGGAGAAATCTTCAGGAAACATGTAATCAGCCAAAGCAATTCCGCTTATACTGTAAATGTGTCAGACCCTGACCGAAGTTATGTTCACTCCACTCACATCTGCTTGACGGTATGATCAACCATGTAGTTTTCCATTACAGAAATCCTGATGTTGATTCAGCTTACACCAAAGTCTGATTTAATCCCTTATGGTCTCAAGATTCCTGTTTCATAAATCAAGCTTTGTGCTAAACACAGTTTGTCTGTAATTAAGATTCAAGAACATGATCCCTTTTTATTCAAACAGTTGCTGAGCATCCCCATCTCCCAAAAGAATATTAGTTCTACTTCAGCCCTGCTGTAGATATTCTGGAGTAGAAAAGACAGCCCTGTTACCCCTTTTTCACAGATCTCTAGATAGATCATGGACAAGAGGCAGTCTGCAGTTAAATTTCTTCATAATGAGCCAAAGGTGTCTGTTGTGGCTGCCAGGGCATGGGATATCTCTGCTACAGAAGCAGCCAGAGCCTCCGCCCAACTAAGAGCTTGTAAGGGAAGGACCTGAAGGTGCATTTGGAACTTCATGCTGTTTCTTATTACATCCCTAGTTAGGAAACATACAGGAACTTCACCTTAGAATGGAAACAAAGGGGAAGACAGAGGTTGAGGAGATTATGCAGATGACCTACAGAAGTAAAAGAAACAGGACATTGAGCAGTCTTAAGTCTTTTTTTTTTTTTTTTTTTTAACACAGGAGAATCAGTTATCCTGGTATAATTCTCTATGGTGTACTCTTCTGTCTGTCTTGATTCTGTTTGCAAGTTGTACTGTGTCATTTGTAACTTTTCCTCTTTAGCCTGGGTTGCTTGTGCTTCTTCTACTGTGAAGAACGTTACATTCACGGAACATTTATTTGGTACTGTGAAGAGAGATTTGCGTAGCTGCTGTGCAGGGAGGGAGTTAGAAAATGAGAGTGAAAAGAAGAATCAGTGTCTAATAATCTGTCTTTGTCTTAATTTTGTTAACTCAATTCTGTATAAGTATTGTCTAGGGAAGGTAATAAGTGAGAAAACATGCCATCAAGGGATTTCCTGCAAAAAGGGTTATTACCTGATCAAAGACCCATTAGTGAATAGAAGTGGCTTGGTGCTATTTTCACACTTAGTCTCTAAAACTCTGCCCATTTTAGTGGCAGGGCAATCAAAGCACTGAACTGCATCTGGTATTTTTAGAGGAGTCTGACTCACATGTAAACATTAAAATATGTAGCCATATATTTTCATTTGGCTCAGGAAGGCAGGAACCTCTTTTAAGAATTTCAACTGCTGAATACATGGTCCTCCTAATCAATGATCTTAAGGAACTTTTCAGATGTGAATGGAAGGATTGATCTCAAACAGCAGAGAAACCTAATGTTGGATACAGGATTGCAACATGGGGAGTTCTGGTTTAGCTTGGATCATGGTGGAAAACACTGCTCTTTGTGAGAGAATTACCCCAGGAAAACATATTGAAAACATTTAAACCCTGACTTGAATGATTTGAACAGCACTTAAAAATCTATTCTTGACCCTCATTCCCCAAATGTAAACCAGCAAAGATCAAGAAGGTTCTTCTTTACAGATTATCTAAAATGGAGAGTATTTCTCAACCTAGTTTTTAACCTTCTGTCATTTTAACTGTATACAGTGCGAAGGATGTGCCTTAAGACTGAAAACTTCTTTTGCTTTTGTTTTTTAGCCTTTAACAACATAATCTGCATACTTTTATGAAGACAATATTTTGCATATTATACTCTTGGCATTTTGTAAGCACAAATCATCCATGGTTGACCTTGTCCTTGACATTTTTAGTTGTCTGAAATACTTTGCTGGCAGGATTTTGGTGGTTTTGATCATGGGTCAGTTTACACAACACCAGGCCTCCTGGCAACAGACAAAGCACACCTGTCTCAAAGGGGGAAAAGATTTTTGCACAGGAATTAACAGGGCTTATGGAAAGAGTTTTTGAGGGAGAAGGGGATAAAACCAGGCTTGCTAGAGATAAGCCTGGGGGCAGCACACCACTCTTTGTGGGACAGTCTGCTAGTGATGTCCTTCAGTCTGCCATCTGAGTGGAGGTAGGAGATGTAGAGCCATGTGACAGCAAAGACACAAAGATTGTTGATGGGTTACAAACCACAGAAGCACCTCAGAATGGTCACATAGGAATTAGGCCTTCTCCCCTCAGAAAGGTGGCAGGATCAGCAGCCCAACTGAAGTGCATCTACACCATGCACGCAGCATGGGCAGCAAACAGGAGGAGCTGAAAGCTGTTGTGCAGCAGGAAAACTATGATATAGTTGCCATCACGGAAACATGATGAGATGACTCACATAACTGGAGTGCTGCAATGGGTGACTACGAGTACTTCAGAAAGGATACGCAAGGAAGGAGAGGTGGTCGAGTGGTCCTGTATGTTAAAGAGTGCTTAATGATGGTGATGATAGGGTTGAGTGTTTATAGGTAAGAATCAAAGGGAAGGACAACAGATATCATGGATTCTGATACAGACCACCCAATCAGGATGAAGAGGCAGACAAAATACTCTGTAAGCAGCTGGGAGAAGTCTCATGATTGCTAGCCCTTGTTCTCACGGGGAAATTTAACTAACCAGACCTCTGCTGGAAATACAACACAGTAGAGAGGAAACAGCCCAGGAGGTTCCTGGAGTGTGCAGGAGATAACTTCCTGACACAGCTGGGGAGGGAGCCAACTAGGGAAGGCGCCCCACTGGACCTGTTCCATATGAACAGAAAGGACTTAGGGGTGATGTGATGGTCGGAGGCTGTCTCGGGCAGAGTGATCATGAAAAACAGAGTTTTTGATTCTCAGAGAAGTAAGGAGGGGGGGTCAGCAGAACTGCCACCTGGGACAGACTTTGGTCTGTTTGGGAGCCTGGTTGACAGAGTCCCTTGGGAGGCAGTCTTGAAGGGCAAAGGAATTCAGGAAGGTTGGCCACTCTTCCAGAAGAAAATCTTGAAGGCATAGGAGCAGGATGTCCCCATATGCCAAAAGACAAGTTGGTGGGGAAGATGACCAGCCTGGCTGAACAGAGGTCTTTGGCTGGAACTCAGGAAAAAAAAGAACATTTATGGCCTTTGCAAGAAGAGGCCGGCAACTCAGGGAGACTACAAAGATGCCATTAGACTATGCAGGGAGAAAATTAAAAGGGTCAAAGCCCAACCTGAACTTAATCTGACTACTGCTGTTAAAGACAATAAAAATGTTTCTATTTAATATTCAATTTAATAATTTAATATTTAATATGTTAAGAAAAAATAAGAACAAATAAGAAAAAAATTAATATTTAATGTGTTAACAAAAGGAGAGCTAAGGAGAATCTCCATCTTTATTGGATGTGAGGGGAAACGTAGTGACAAAGGCTGAGGTACTTCATGCCTCCTTTGCCTCAGTCTTTAGGAACAAGACCACTTGTTCTCTGGGTACCCAGGCCCCTGAGCTGGGAGACAGGGACAGGGAGCAGAGTGAAGCCCCCATAACCCAAGGGGAAATGGTTAGCGACCTGCTACACCCCTTAGACACACACAAGTCTATGGGGCCAGATGGGATCCTCCCAAGGGTACTGAGGGATCTGGTGGAAGTGCTCACCAAGCCACTTTCCATCATTTATCAGCAGTCCTGGCTAACCGGAGAGGTCCCAGTTGACTGGAGGTTAGCAAATGTGTCGCCCATCACGCAGCACATACACAACAACCAGGTGATCAGGCCCAGTCAGCATGGGTTTATGAAAGGCAGGTCCTGCTCGACTAACCTCATCTCCTTCTACAACATGGTGACTCCCTTAGTGGGTGGGGGAATAGCTCTGGATGTTGTTTAACCAGACATTAGTAAAGCCTTTGGCACTGTTTCCAACAGCATTCTCCTGGAGAAAGTGGCTGCTCACGGCTTGGGTGGGCATATGCTTCGCTGGGTAAAAGGCTGGCTGGCTGGCCGAGCCCAAAGAGTTGTGGTGAATGGAGTTAAAACCAGCTGGTGGCCAGACACGAGTGGTGTTCCCCAGGGCTCAGTACTGAGGCCAGTTCTCTTTAATATCTTTACCAATGATCTGGACGAGAGGATTGAGTGCACCCTCAGTAAGTTTGCAGGCACCACCAAGTTGGGCAGGAGTGTTGATCTGCTGGAGGGTAGCAAGGCTCTACAGAGGGATCTGGGCAGGCTGGATCGATGGGCCAAGGCCAATTGTTTGAGGTTCAGCAGGGCTCAGTGCTGGGTCCTGCACTTTGGTCATAACAACCCCAAACAATGCTACAGGCTTGGGGAAGAGTGCCTGGAAAGCTGCCCAGTTGAAAAGGACCTGGGACTGAATACAAGCCAGCAGTGTGCCCAGATGGCCAAGAAGGCCAATAGCATCCTGGCTTGTATCAGCAATAGTGTGGCCAGCAGGACTAGGGAAGCAATCATCCCCCTGTACTCGGCACTGGTGAGGCTGCACCTTGAATACTGTGTTCAGGTTTGGGTCCCTCACTACAAGAAGGACTTTGAGGTGCTGGAGCACATCCAAAGAAGGGCTACAAAGCTAGCAAAGGGTCTAGAGCACAAGTCTTATGAGGAGCGGCTGAGGGAACTGGGGTTGTTTAGCCTGGAGAAAAGGAGGCTGAGGGGAGACCTTATCGCTCTCTACAGCTACCTGAAAGGAGGTTGTAGTGAGGTGGGTGTTGGTCTCTTTTTCCTAGTAACAAGTGATAGGACAAGAGGAAATGGCCTGAAGTTGCATCAGGGGAGGTTTAGATTGGGTATTAGGAACAATTTCTTCACTGAAAGGGTTGTCGATCATTGGAACAAGCTGCCCAGGGAAATGGTTGAGTCACCATCCCTGGAGGTCTTTAAAAGACATGTGGTGCTTAGGGACATGTTTTAGCGGTGGACTTTGCAGTGTTAGATTAACAGTTGCACTTGATATTAAAGGTCTTTTCAAACCAAAATAATTCTATGATTCTATGATTCTATTTCTAGCATGTTCCATTTTAAAATGGAAGGCTTGGCAATAGTTTCCATGATGCTCAGTCTGAGAAGACACTTTTTCTTCTCTGAAGTTTGTGTGGTTCCAAAGTGACATGCAAAGGCTAATGAAAATGTGCCACTGGAGCTGCAGAACAGATACCTTTTCTTGGGGAATGACGTTGCACCATAATGCAGACAGCTGCCAGCTGTAGCAAAATTGCAATCAAGAACATTTTAGTAGCATAAGGAAATTCAGCATCTAGATATATCAGAACACAGAAGAGAAAGAAAAAGGAAGAAAAGAAAATTAAATTAGTACCGTCTCTGCTAATTAATTTTATGTTGGTTTGTAAGCTTCCAGAAAACTGTATAGCAGTGGCTGTATCACATGAACACATGGCTGACTAAATTCTGGACATAATCTTTCCCTTCTTACCTCTTCTTCCAGAATGGGAAGAATTATCTCACTCTTTTATATGGAGTAGTTTATTGCCTCTGCAAGCCAGCGACTGCCACCAGCTTGCAGAATTCCTGAGTTCCTTCATTCACTAGTTCTCTTTGCTTCTTTGCAAAATGGAAGGGTAAAATAAATTGTCATCTTTGCTCTCCTAAGTGATTCTGATTTCCCCTTTTGTCTCCTGTTCATCCAAGACAGGACAGTGACAGTTCAACCTTAATCATCTCCCTGACAGATGTAACTTAACAGAAGATGAGCAAATATGACAGAATTGACTTGTGTTTACATTTAAAGCTGGAGTAAAACACGTATTTTATTTGCCTAATTTTATTAGTCCTAAATGTTTTTTTATGCAAATGCAAGAGAACAAATGGTCTAACTTTGCCAGTCTTTTAAGTCTACTTGGAAATTGCAAGCTGACCTTTGTAAAAAAGGTGGGAGGGTCCCTGACAAAGGGGACTCTTAGAAGTGAAGAGCCTGTCTTGGGCTGAGAAACTGGGTTTACAGGGTCTGATATAAAAAATTGCAGTTATAGCACTGAATCAACCCACAGACAGTTTAACAGGGAAAGAAGAGGGAATAAGAGCTTGGTGAGTGTTTGAGATTATTAGAGCTTGAAAAATATCCTTTAGACTATGGAAACCCTGTCAACACTCCTGTAAACCTAAATATAAACTATGCTAGTGAAGGTGTAAATTGAAAGTGAAATTGGCAACAATGATTCAAAGAGCTTTGGGATTAATTATTTATGTTGTTTACAAAACTCAAACCGCTGATGGGTCTTTTAGAGAATATATAACAGACATGACATTTTTCTTTACTGCATCCTCCCTTCCATTTTCGTTGCCTATCATTGTCACCGAAGCCTTAGACAAGGAAGACGTGACAGAACTTGCCAAACTCTTTATGTCTAGCTCGATATTCCAGTGTGTATTCCAGCATATGTAAAAGCATCATTGGAAGAATAATTAAACAGTCAGAGCAAGACACTGGTTTGCTAAAAGGTTTTATTTACCTTTCTGTGCAGCATATAAACTCAAGTGTGTTTAGACCCTAGGTATTTGCAGGAGCTATTTCCTAATTATTCCATTTACATTCAATTATGCCTTTTGTGGACTTCACTGAAACAATTACCATAACCCAGAGAACAGCCTTTTAGGTAGCTACACAAAAAGCATGTTATTATCATTCGCTGTTAACAGAGGCAAGCTGAGAAAACTGCAACAAAAATAACAGCAACCTGCTCTTGTGACTTTGTTTGTGGAACTACTGTTTAAAGGCCCCCTGGTGTGAAGGTTATTTGCTGACAAAGTTCCAGATCATCAGGAAAATAAGGAATAAATGACACAGCTAATGGTTGAACTTGGATATTCTGAAAAATTAGGCAGACATACACATGAAATAAGCTGGATGGTGACATGAGGCAGGCTGGAGTCCTGTGAGGTTTTGTTTCCCTGATACTATGAACCAGTCAATGACTTTACATAATGTATACACCCCACTGAACCCAAGGAACTGTAAATTTCAGCCTGGTTAATTACGGGTTTAAGTCTGCAATGTGTTAAACAAGAAATAGCAAGAATATGACACACAATGTAAAATTCTCTTTGTTCCAATTTCCCTTCACTTTGAAATAAAGAAAAGGTGTGGAAATAAAATCAGACAGACTGTCTGAATAGCGTATAACACAACAAGTGTGGGAGTCTAGGTTGTTCTAAGATACATCCTCTGTGAGGATGAATAATAAGTGCTGATGCTTACTGACTGCCAACAATGGCTGTATCATAAACCCCCACCTTTTTCTGCTCATGCCTCTGCAGCTTCTCTATACAGGCTTGCAGCGCTAAACTACTAACCAATCTGGTGTTGTGACGTTAAAATATACTTTTTCATAATATAAATGCAACAAGGTAATTAAAAAATTTTAATATTTGAACATTCGATGGGTTGTAAGAAACAGTGAAAACTGTTATCTGTAACAAAGAGTTAAACGGAACAGCTCATTCTGGATGTCATCTCTAAGCATGTGGAGGAAAAGAAGGTTATCAGGAGCGGTCAACATGGATTCACCTAGGGGAAATCGTACTTGACCAATGTGATAGCCTTCTATGATGGCAAGACTGGCTGGGTGGATGAAGGGAGAGCAGTGGATGTTGTCTACTTTGACATCAGGAAGGTTTTTGTCACTGTCTCTCATAACATCTTCATAGGCAAGTTTAGGAAGTGTGGGTTAGATGAGTGGACTGTGAGGTGGGTTGAGAACTGTCTGAATGGCAGGGCTCAGAGGGTTGTGATAAGCGGTGCAGAGTCTAGTTGGAGGCCTGTAGCTGGCGGTGTGCCCCAGGGGTCAGTACTGGGTCTGATCTTATTCAACATTTCATCAATGATCTGAATGAAGGGACAGAGTGCACCCTCAACAAGTTTGCTGACGATACTAAAGGGGGTCATGGGCGGAAACTGGAACATAGGAAGTTCCACCTCAATATG
Organism: Grus americana; assembly: GCF_028858705.1. NCBI lineage: Eukaryota > Metazoa > Chordata > Aves > Gruiformes > Gruidae > Grus > Grus americana. The sequence continues at coordinate 46,991,704 of NC_072854.1, forward strand.
AGGAAAAACTTGACTTTGAGGGTTACAGAGCACTGGAACAGGTTTCCCAGAGAGGGTGTGGAGTCTCCTTCTCAGGAGGTATTCAAAACCCGCCTAGACATGATCCTGTGCTACATGTTCTAGGTGATCCTGCTTTAGCAGTGGGGTTGGACAAGATGTCCAAGATGTCCTTCCAACTCCTACTATTCTGTGATTCTGTGATTCTGTAAACAAATAATTAAAATATTTGGTTCTTGGGAGCTGCACATTTTCTCTCTTAGGATCAAGCATTGGGTCCAATGACCCAATTGGGAGCTTTGCATTTTGCTTCAGTGCCTGTAACTCTCAATGAGGCAGCAGAGAAAGGTAAACATAAAGGATATATTTTAACTCTTGCTGTAGCAGATACAAGGCACAGAAGTAGTTCTTTCTATTGGTTAGCTAGCTATTGTAGAAAGACAGTTTCCTCTAAGTGTTGAAATACAGCTGCTTTCAGTAAGGGCACACTGAACAACAGAAATAATTGTATGGATAATCTTTTCTAGAGAAAATATTTTCTTCTGAAGCATAAAACAGAGTGAAAGGTGGACTCTTAGCAGCTTTCTTCATAATAAGTGTGGTTGTGTGGCTAATCATGCTGTCCTATACTAAAAATCACTAGTAGATGGTATAGACCTTCCTACTTTGTTTCAGCTGCTGGTCACACAGCTTGCCCCCCCATGGAACATGTCCCTCACAAAGCCATTGTGTTCCTGAGGTGCCGGCTAGCCAGAGAAGGGCTATGTTTGCACAATAACTCCAGCTCTCTTTTCTGGCACAAGAATAACTAAGGTAATCCTGTTATGTAGAAATACTGCCTGGGGCTATATGAGCTCTGTGAACTTTCTGGTGATGGAGATGGGAGAATCCCCATCTGTGGTCAGTCTGTGACCTCAGTTCTCATCCATGACTGCTCTCCAGTTAGAGGAGAAGCAACAGTGAGATCTAGCAGGAGACAAGGAAAAGGAAGGTCTATTTGCAAAAGTCTCCCCTATCTACAGTCACAGAGCTACATTCTTTTTTATAGAAGGTTTACAGAACTTTAAGTAACTGCAAGCTCTGTCTTGCAGATGAATAGAAATTATCATGTATTTGCACCTATGCTTTGAAATGTTCTGAAAAATCTCTGAAGCACAAAATGAAAAAAGTCTAAATCTTAGTATTGGAATTTAGCCTGTGATACATTTTAGGAGGTTCTACACATTTTTGCAGTGAGAAAAGCTCCCATTCCAGGCACTGTAACACGTTAATTTGTCTTAATGTTGGAACAAATAGCCGGTCATGTTTAGAAACCTAATATATAATTTTGACACAATGAAAATTATGTCACTTATGTGAGAGTTTTTCCTTGCATATATAACAATATCGAAAGTCTATAGACATCAGAAACATTGACTGAATACAATCTCTCTAATTTTACATTAAATAAAATACAAGTGTTTTTCTAATACCCAGGAGAAAAGAGAAAATCAACCAAAACAAGGCTAATAATAAGGTATAAAGAGGCACAATATTGAAATATACCTAAATATAAGGTGCGACATACTAAGTTGAAGAAATAAATTAATCAGGAATTCTGTAAATATGAGTAGACTATTGCTACACAGTATAAGGGGAAAAGGTAACTATGAAGACTGTAATGCAATCCCTTTAGTTTATAGCTAGGACTGAAGTGAGACCTAAGGACCCTGAATTTCAGCAGAACAAATTTTGGAAGTATGCAGGAAATGATGGGTGAAATTGAATGATTTTGAGTAATGGAGAGAAATTTAAAGTGTTTAGAGATAAATTTCTTAGGCACAGAGATTATGCATGCCACCTAGCAATAAATACAGTGAGTGGTGGGTATTACTCTGTTCTTTTCTATTTTTTTATAGCTGATATAGATGAACAGGGAAATGAAAAAATGACCAGCAGTAAGAAAGATGCATACAGTATGTTAAAGAAAGCACAGGAAACTGTTAAAAAGCTGGCAGATTGCTTCAGAAAAGAATAGTAGATAGGGCAGACACTGAATCAAACTTGAGAGGTTTGAATATTTGATTTGCCTTAGATACATAGTATTCCCATGATTTTATCTGAATATGAACACCCTAGTGAATAATTACTATTATGTTGCAAAAAAACATTGCAGTAGCCTGTGTTACCATTCTGAGGATTTCTAAGCATTCAAATCAGAAAGATTTCATTCGTCTGGTAAAGAGTTGATTTCTGTGCTTTCAGGACTGTTTGTATAGCAGTATTATTTTACATCACAAACCTTGCAAGAGATGATACAAGTCCTGAATTTCTCAGCACCCAGACACAAGACTACATAATCATCCTTTCTCTTGTTCTTCCTCCTTCATTTGACTGAAAAATCTTGATTTTTTTTTTTTCCCTGTAGAGATTCAGCTGACTGAAAAGGGGATGAGACAAAAGAGGCTGAAGGGTGTTGCCTTCAAGTTGCACTTTTTTTTGCTCTCTAGACCATCCCTTATTCGGGGATTAAGAGTTTCTCCTCTCTTAGATCTCTAAATCCAAGATTTAGAAATAGAATTCAATAAGTTAAGGTGTAAAATTCAGACTTTTCCTATGGAACATTCACATTAAGTGCCTGTAATCTGTTTTATATGTATCCCTTAGGGTATGATGGGCCCATGATCCCTTTGGTTCCTCCTCTGGGACCAAAGGATTTTCTTCTCCTTCCTCGTGCATTTAGATTATTGCTATTTCCATATTTTTTCTCCTATTCATTTTTATGCTCATATATGGATAGTTTTTGCTTGTTCATGGATACATCATTTAATTTACTTGGAAAGGACTTTATCCTGGTTCAACAGTGAAATTTTGCTGATGAAGTATTTTCTCACAAGTTCAGCAGTGCTACTGATGTAATATGTTTTGTTAGGAGGGATTAATTTACAACTTACATTACATGACAGCACTACTGATAGCCACTCCTGAACTAGTCACGTTATACTCTTCTGAAAATAATTTTTCCATAGAAGTACTAGGGCTTTAAAGGGAGACTAAGCTTACTAGTTCACACAAAGCTGTCTCGACTGCAAATAAAAGCTGATTAACAGGTGCCTCATACTTAGCGATCCTTCACTTCTCTTGATGATGCATGATGAGAGCATATGATACCTTATAGCACCCATGTGCCATGCTGTTGAACAGAGAGCAAGAGATAAAAAGAAAAAAAAAATCTATTCTCAGGTTAATTGAACAGATACGGTAAATGATAGAGTAGTAACATGCAATACATGCAGAAAACAGAAGGACAAGATGATACTTCTTGCTGAAGAATTGTACTGAGATGATAAACTATTATTTTGGAACTATTTTAAGTCACTTTTCTATGGAGCTCTGAAAGTTAACAACAGGTTATTTAAATAAATAAATAAATAGAGACATTCATCAAACCTATATGGATGTCTTGATTAATATGTATTTTTCTCTTGTGAAAAACAGCACTTTAAGATATTGATAGCATAACATTCTGAGGTCCAATGACTCATATCAACACATTACATTTCAGTGTACACAAAAGACGGCTCTGCCATGAGTTGTCAAAATGCATCTGAGTGAACTAAATTAACTGAATTCTGGACCTAAATATTTTTTCCAAACTTTTTACACCACTGAGTTTGTTATATCTTTATATTTCATCTGAATATTTGAGACTTTTATATAAAAGACTATTCTAGATGTTAAAGAGTTCCATATTGTCCACAGTCTTGTGAACAGGTATGATACCATCAGATAGAGTTGCTGCTCAAGAACTTTGGAAATTCTGGTACTGGAGAACAGTGTAACACAACATTTCAACATCTATTATCAGGTGTGTTTGATAGCTTTTATACCAAATAGGTGACCGATACTTTTTTGAAAAAACCTGGTAGTTGCTTGATTGTCTGACCTCTACAGAGCTAAGAATTACTCTGCTGTTCAATAAATATATATATAAAAAAAAAAATTCAGATTAAATATTGCACAATGTTATGAATTTATGTATTGGCATCTTGACTAAACAATTAACACTGACAACCCTTGAGAAATTTTATTCCTTTTTTAGTAGAGTCTTTTGTAGGCTTTATGGATAGAGATTTTGTTTCCAGATTTCCAATTGAGTTGTGTTAAAATTAAACCCTTTGGCTATGTTCATACTAGTAAATTAAGCAGGTGATTTCTGGGCACACTAGAATATAAAGCTCCCTGGCTCCTAGTAGTGTTTCAGGTGGGCTGTTAACACTCTCCTCCGATAAATCCTGGTCTTATTTCAGGACTGAGGAGAGGTCCTGGCACAAGGTGGTTTGGATGGGCTATCTTTCTTACTTTAATGGGGAAGAGCTTTCTGTGATGGTTGGCCTTAGTGTCAGAGACCTATCTCATCACATTTAATTTACCAGTATATAAAGAGCCTTTGAGAGTAATTGGATTAATTAAAGTGATGTGCAGTTTGGTATTATACAATACTGCTCACTGTGGTGTGGACATGCAAGTTAGTGTTGTAATACAGCCATCTAAATCTTGAAACACTGACAGGCTTAAAGTAAAATCTACAAAACTGTGGATACTCCTAACTCACATCCATTGCAGCCTGTTCTTTTGGTCATGGTCTTAACATGGATACTCTTACACAGGAAGAAAAACCACAGACGGTAGAGTCAGCTTCCTTCCTTGCTTTTTCCTTATTCAAAGCAGCAATGCAGGATGTGGAAGGCTTAAGTTCACATGCCCCTTCTCACTGAGGATTTGAGTTGTCCTAGAAAAGTATAGCCATGAGGTTATAGGTAGCTTAGGTGTGAGGTTCTCTCAGACTACTGGGTTGAAATATTTAGTTCAAGCCACCGTAAGAATGAGAACTAGAACGATATCGGCCCTGCTTACCGAGTCCCGCAGCAGAGTGCTAGTTGTCTGAGAGGCGGGATGAATGACAGAAATGGGAGACATAAAGGGGAAATTTCTGCTTTAGTCCTGTAGGGCACTGCTTCAAAAACAAGTCCTTCATATTCCATGTTAAGGTTCTAATGAAGTGGTACTTTAATTGGATAATGTGGCTCAGAAACAGACGAGGCAGGTTTGGACAAATATTTTTGAAAATACCTGTCAAATGTGTATCCCTATAAACAAAACAGTTTTGCTAGTGCTGCTTGGTTGAAGATATGAGGTAGTGAGAGTATGAATGTATGTGAGCTTGTATGTTTACAAAGAGTTAAGGTAAAACTGAACAATAAGAGTTGTGTAGCTGTTGGCTTTGCCTGTCTGCATGTTTATGTACTTTTATTAATGTAACTTTTAGTAGCTGAAGCTTCACTAAAAGTCAGTGGGATATAGGATGCCAGGCAAATCTTTTTAATGGATTTAGGGTCATGAAAATTATAACACAGAAAGTCACACATCAGAACAAAGAGAAACATTGTAGCCAAGCTCAAGTTGTTATCTGAAATGTTTATGCTGTTTTGTAGCTATGTTGGACATATATTTTATTATCGGGTGTTCTAACACACAATGCTTTCAAGAGATGATGTGGTATCCTTTTATTATTCTCTACTGTAGTTAGATGCCATAATACAGCTCTAAAGCCTAAAACAAAAGCAATAATAATTCATATTATGAGCACTCTGGCTTTACTTTATTATTATTATTATTATTATTATTATTATTATTATTATTGTTATTTTAAGGAAGATGTTGCTAGAAGAGAAAAGATCTCATCAATGCTTATAAATATCTAAAGGTTGGATGTTAAGAGGAAGGGGCCAGACTCTTTTCAGTGGTCCCCAGTGACTGGACAAGGGGTGATGGGCAGAAACTGGAACACAGGAAGTTCCATCTCAATGTGAGGAAAAAACTTCTTCACTTTGAGGGTTTCTTCACTTTGGAACAGGTTGCCCAGAGAGGTTGTGGAGTCTCCTTCTCTGGAGATATTCAAAACTCTCCTGGATACCATCCTGTGCAACCTGCTGTAGGTGAGCCTGCTTTAGCAGAGGGGTTGGTCTAGATGATCTCCAGAGGTCCCTTCCAAGAGAAACAAAGTGGATAAGACATTACAGAAGATTCAACTTTGCTCTTTTTCAATGCAGCAGTTTTTAATTTTCATTGAAAGAGAAACAAACAAACAAACAAACAAAAAACTCAAAAAAACAAAACAGTGTACTAATTGTGGAATACAACCGTAACAAATCCAAATGAAGGATTTGTCAGGTAAACACGTTGAAACTGTTCAGGAACTACCGAAGATTAGAAAAAGTTAGATTATGAGTTAGAAGACCAGGGATTGGGAAGATTGTCTCTGCAGTCTTCTTGAGAAGGTTCCTCATCCATATAGCTCCAGAAGTTCAAACATTCACTTTCTCTGCATGTCCTGTGATATTGAAAACTGAAAATTTTTGAGAAAGCGGAGAAAAAGCAAAGTAGAATCTTTTCTTATGCAAAAAGATTAAATAACATATCATAGAAAACAAACTCCAGCTGAAATCTTCCAATGAGTTTCTAATCAATCATAAAAAATATAATAATAAAAAAAAATCAGAAGAAACTTTAAGTGTCTGTCACTTAGATTGACTACATCACTTCAGAAAAATCCTGTGGAACTTAGGGGCTCAACAGGGACCCTCTGAAGAAAATGAAAGCATTCATTTTGGGCCTAAATATGCTTTGGATTCTAAATGCAGAATCTCAGCATATACATATAAAAATGAACCTCATCACAGAAATGTTAAAGATGAAGATTTCAGCCCTGGCAATAAAGAACTTGAAATATGATTCTATAAACACATATTCATGCATGTAATTCTATACACACGACTAATTCTATTTTTATGTTAAAAACATCAGTAAACATTTGAAAAAACAAAATTGTATTTGTACTGGCTAGATATGGCTTTGTAAGCATTAATATATGAAGATTGTATCAGGGGAAGTAAATCGATAGCATCAAAATCATAGTATCAAATACAAGAAATAGGTATTCCTTCATCACTTTCTCAGCTCAATCTAAGCTGTACTGAGGGCAGCAAGAAGCACACTTTGGGACAAAATCTTATGCATCCTTGACACTGCAAGGAAGGATGAATTTACAGTGGTGATAAAGTATTTAATATTTATGCCATATCCACAGGAGCTCTCATGTTATAAAGCATTTAAAAGTGTAGTCACGTTCTTACATGTACTTGTGGAACTGGTTGTCACTGAAATGATAAGAGGATTTTGGATTTCAAAATGAGCACATATTGCCTTTAAAGAGATTCTCAGAAGCACATGGATTTTTAGCTACCCTTTTACCCCAAAGAATCTTTTGTTATTGGGGTTTATTTTAGGTTTCGCAACCCATACACACACATGTCCCTATATAAAAAGCTGAATGATATATTGCCTAATTACAGAAGCTCTTTCTCTTGCTGTTGTTATCGTAGCCTTAAGAATTTAGAATATTACTTAGAATTCCTGATGAAAAGGTAAAACCAGTTCACCATTTGTGTACGGTTTAGGACTTTTCACACTTTATATATGGAGTTCCATAATTATTTCATGGTGAAAGCATACAGGTAGCAAGCTTCTTAGTGCTATCTGACTTCATAGAATCATAGAATGGTTTGGGTTGGAGGGGATCCTAAAGATCATCTAGTTCCAAACCCCCTGCTGTGGACAGGGACTTGTTTCTATTCACTTTAGAGAAAAAAAACCCCACACATACAATTTATTCCCAATATTGCTCCTCCATGTAAGAAACTGTATTATTCAACAGAAGATGCCATTTGTTTATTAGTAATTAACAATTTATTAGTAATAAATTATCAGATACTGGATCACTCTGAAACTACACTGTAGTATACATACTATGTATGTATAACCACAGATGACTAATGGAGGACAACAGTGCAGTGACTTTAAAGGGAATATTTTGGTTTTACTCCAGTTACCCATATAAACGAATGACCAGAGAAAATGACTGAAATTATGCAATATAATTCTGACTGATATTAATGAGCCTGTAAAATACACATTAGTGGTAAATCAGAAGCAAGTGGTGAGTCTTTGAAATTGGAAATTTTGAATTCTGTACCTAGCAGTATCCAGATGGCCATGACTCAAGGTTTAGACCAAGTGTTTCCAAAATTGTTCCTTCTTGATAAACATTTAGTCACCTTAGAATTGGGTCTGCATCATAAATACTAGGAAATTCTAGATCATCACTGGATCATTCTAGATCATTCACATCATCACTGCTCATCACTTTTGAAAAAACAAGTCAGTTGTAGTTGAGGTAGTAATTTGTATTTTTAGATACCATATTTTCCCTTTTGAGTTCTTAAAGCTATGTGATTAAACCTGGGTAAACCTTCCTCTAAATCAGCACAAAAGTTATTGACTTATTAAAAGAGAACAAAGATAGTTTCAGTGCTAACTGATCACACTGAATTTTAAAGACCAAATTCTACAACTGAATGAAAATTTTGCTTTCCAGGTAGATTCTCAACTGTATCATCCAAGAATAAAATATTACTTTGTAGGTACCCAGACTCTTAAATACTCACTGATTAATAACTGAATAGAAGCTAAAGCTCAAACAGTAGCAAACAAGAAGAGCAAGATGCCAGTTTGAAGAATACCACTGTACCAAAATATACTCCTAGTCTGTTTCTCATATGTATGTATTATCCTTTTTTGTTAGAGTATATTTTCAGACCACCCTGTGGTATTTCACACCTGCCAAGGTTCTGATAGATGTGACAGTTTTTCTGGATGAGTTTGAAACTCATATGCATATATGAAATGTGTATATCTAAAATATTTGTCTCGTTGTAATTTAACTGCTAATTTGAAAAGCTACATAATCAGATTATTTCTTTAAATAAAATTCCCAGTGATTTACTGACTATGGATTGATTTTTTTCAGGAATTGATTAAATGGCTCATTTCAAAGGGGAAAAAAAAAGTTTTTAAACTAAAAGAGAACTCAGCATTTTGGGGTATTTCTTTCATCTTAGTACATCAAAAATAAGCTAATAATAAGGTAGATTTACAGTGAAATAATGCAGAAGAATATCATTTTCAATAACATTGAGTAAAAGTGTCAATGATTGCTGAAATGTTTATGAATAAGCATATTTTTTTATGATGTATAACTTTTCTCTGAATGTTATTGGATTAGGCTCCTATATCCATCTAGTCAAGTGCGTCCTCTTCTATTTGATTGAGTACTATTTTGCTACATCTCCAAAAACGAAGCAAAACTGTTTTCTTATGATAAGAAAGAATAAATTCATATTTTCTATTTAAATAAATACAAAAAGCCAACCTCCATATTTGAAGACACACTTTGTGAAGATCCACATGAGACTCCTTATTCAGCAACGTACTTAGTGATTAAAGCTTTAGTTTTTTTTAAATCCTGTGTAAGTGCAAAGGAAGTCAATCTGACTTCTTCAGTAAGTATACAAGTTCTTTGATGAATGTATTTAAATATGTGTTCAAAATTAAACAAAGTGTTTTGTTGAACACAAGCCTCTCCATCGGAAATGGAGAATATCTTCAGAATTCACTGTATGTTGTGAAGTGGGAAGTTTTTGAAGGAACTGACAGCAAAAAAATAGAATTCCTTGAACATTTTCCTGCATCAAACGATATAATACATTTGGGTGGTATTTTTCTCCATCTTCTTATTGCCCATTTCCACATTTCTTTCCTATCACTAACAATACCAGACATATTAATACCTCTATTTTTATATATTCAATTGAGGTCATAACATAATTTGCCCTTCATCATCCATGTCTTGCTATAGAACAAAATAATTCTTTTTGAAACTACTATAAAATCAAATCTGCCACTCTGTGGTTGTTAATATTCTAAACCTAAGTATGTTTTGAATAGCCAAAATAAATTCTAGTGTTGAAGACGAGATGGTTATTCATGTTGAAAATGTTAACTCAGGAGTTTATAATACTGAAAACATTTTAGGAGTGACTGTCTGTTGAATAGCTCTGTCATGGACAGTACACATGGAAATACATATTTTGGAAAATAACAAGCATTTCCAAAATGAAGGCTTCAGACAAAGAGATGTGAACTTTATGCACAATATGCCTTCAAGTTTGAATGGACATGTCTCTCTAACTAGAAACACTCTTGTAGCACTCCAGTGTCTGTGCTTGAGAGGCAGCTGTAGCAGCAAGAAACCACAAAGTCTGATCCAACCAAGCCAACAAAAAAATCCAATCACTTAAAAGTTCTTTCAAAAGATTAGTTTTCCTACATTTCTGTGGGTCACTACTGTCATTTTAATTAATTTATTTGAAGAACTCTCATATTTTGTATGTGTGTGCTTTAACATGCAGACTTCTTGCAAGATGCAAATATCGTTGAAAGAAATTGTTAGACTGAGCTCAAAAATTCTGTTTCTACACAAGGGAGCATTCCTGAGTTATTTCCCTTGTTTTTTGTAGAACTTGACCTTTTCCTTAGGACTGCAAAGAATTGTGAATCATGCCTGCAGTACTGTCTTCCTCACTCTGCTGACAAATCTGTCCATTGTCTCTGGTGTTGTTCATGGCTTTCCTAATTTGCACCGGGCTAAAAGCTGGCCATTTTTATTGATAGTTTGTCACAGTAATTGAAAACAACAGATTGAAAATTTGCTCATTTCTTTTTACTGATGGTGCTCAGAACCTAATCATCAACATAAAACATCAAAATTCCCACAAGATTTTGTACTTTTCTTTAACCTTAACATGTTTGTTGTGACTAGCCTTTCCCAAATATGGAATGGAAGTAACATTTCCAAATCTATTTCTTTTTTGAAAAAAAATCAAATTGTTTTAAGTCAAGGCTTGTGACTACAAGAGTTATGCTCATAATTTGGAAAATGAGTTTCACAGTACTGAAAGAATAAGATAATTTGAACTCTGATGCTAGGAAAGACCATAGTTAACAGCAAGAGCTAACTGAAGAATTTTTCATAAAGAGAAAGACTGGGCAATAAAATCCAATATTTGCTATGTAATAACTTGGAAGAACTGACATGAGAGCAGAGAGGATAAGAGTTTTTTGGTTTTTTTGGTTTTTTTTTTTTTTTTCATTTGTAGTCAATTATTTTAGGGGAGAGAAGCAGAGAGGATACATTCAGGTTTTTTCACACTTGTATTATCCCCACCCTATTCAGCTGGACAAATCTTTGAAGAGTGTGGCTTCAATTTAAATTTTTTGTAGAAGGTTTGAGGTACCTAACATAATCTAGGATTTCAGGTACCAAAGTCTTGCAAAGCAATTTTAACTGTTTACCTTCAAGCACCATCTATCTCAAAAATGCTTGCAAAAACAATAGGAAACAGTAGGCTTCACAGTTCCAGATTCTAGGTTTCTTTCACCTCTTTTTTTTCTTTTTTTTTTTTTTTCTGGGTCTTGTTTAAATGTAGAGACTGAATACTATACCAGTAAAGCACCATCTGTTCTCCAGATATTTAATGGCAAATAGGTGTTCTATCATAATGTAAAGGTGGATTTAGGGAGAGGAAGGGAAATGTGAGAAAAAAAGAAGACTCAGCAAATGTGAAAGAGGGAGCAAACAGTGCAAGGTAAGGTAATGAGAACAGAATGCAAGGTATGGAAAGAGGGGAAAGAACAATGCAGAAGACAGAGCAGAGGTTAGAGATATGGAAGGGAGCAAGCAAATCTCATAAGCTAGAAGCCACTATCTCCTTGCATCAGAGAAGATTCTGATATTTTCCAACTTGGCTAGCAATTCTCTTATGTTTAAGTGGTTTTTGCATGCCTTCGTAACTTTATGATTAGTTTCACCAATCACAATACAACCGATTGCCTTTAGTCAGTTCTACAAAAGGTCTGGCTTGTCTCTAGGCTTAATGGAATGTTATTTACACCATATAATACCGGCATTCAGGGACCTAACTCAAGAGCACTATGCAATTGTGCTACATGCTTTTCAATAGTAGAACTAAACCCAGGTTTGTGGAGCTGGCTGTCTAGCTAGAGAAGAAACATACAGACCTCAAGCGACAATATAACTACAGACTGTGTTATGAAGTGAGTTTTGAATATAAGTGTATGTTTTAAATTTCTTCTCTGAATGATTACCATTTATTGGCCAAATTCTTTTTTTTTAACTTTCATGGCCAAAATTTAGCTGTTATGGCCTGACACTGACTACATCTTTTAGTGCAGAAACACATCTAAAACCATATCTCCATCTCTACTTAGAAAAATCCTTGATCACATGGAATGTGCTTCCAATGGTAGAAATGTCAAGCAGAATAGAGCCCCAGATAAGCTGTGAAGAGTTACTCATAATTTATTTTTAGAACTGACCCGCTTTTAAAAATAAAATAATAATTTATTTTTTGGGGAAATAATCACAATTCTTCTCAGCAAATGGCAGAAGGGCAGGACCCTACTATTTAAAAACTGTTGGACAACAAATACAGAATGTGTTGCTGTATTTCTGAGCAACATTTTCTGTCTGCTTGCAGGATACAATGAAGACCGTGACGAATGAAAATAAAAGCTGAAAGAACTCCTCTTGATTCAAGCGGACTGTTGTCTATGGGCAGACTGAAAAGTAAAACTTAAAAAAAAGTTATTTTCTTTTCAGATAGGATAGGGGGAGGGAACATCCACCTGAATAGAATAAATCTGAGGACTAAGACTTGCTGGAATTTTAGTTTCTCAGTTGCATCAATTATTATTGTAATAGTAAGAACACTGCAAGTTGTATTGCTGTCAAAGACACATGCATGAAGTGTTGTGTGTATAAAATATATGTATATATAGTACATAAAGTTATTTTACCTCCTTCTAATATAATAAAAATCTGTTCACCTACTTAAACACACAGACATAAATAAAATAAATACGTAAATAATATGAAGGTGGAATGTGATGAGTGGCATTCCTCAGGGGTCAGTACTGGGACCAGAGCTGTTCAACATCTTTGTCGGCGACATGGACAGTGGGATTGAGTGCACCCTCAGCAAGTTTGCCGACAACACCAAGCGGTGTGGTGTGGTCGACACGCTGGAGGGAAGGAATGCCATCCAGAGGGACCTTGACAGGCTGGAGAGGTGGGCCCGTGTGAACTTCATGAAGTTCAACAAGGCCAAGTGCAAGGTCCTTTACATGGGTTGGCGCAATCCCAAGCACAACTATAGGCTGGGTGAGGAATGGATTGAAAGCAACCCTGTGGAGAAGGACTTGGGGGTATTGATTGATGAGAAGCTCAACATGAACTGGCAGTGTGCGCTTGCAGCCCTAAAAGCCAACCGTGTCCTGGGCTGCATCAAGAGAGGCGTGACCAGCAGGTCGAGGGAGGTGATCCTGCCCCTCTACTCTGCTCTTGTGAGACCCCACCTGGAGTACTGCGTCCAGCTCTGGGGGCCCCAGTACAGGAGAGACATGGAGCTGTAGGAGCAACTCCAGAGGAGGGCCACGAAGCTGATCGGAGGGCTGGAGCACCTCTCCTATGAGGACAGGCTGAGAGAGTTGGGCTTGTTCAGCCTGGAGAAAAGGCGGCTCCGGGGAGACCTTATAGCAGCTTACCAGTACCTAAAGGGGGCCTACAGGAAAGCTGGAGAGGGACTGTTTATCAGGGAGTGTAGTGACAGGACAAGGGGTAATGGGTTTAAGCTAAAAGAGAGTCGATTTAGACTAGATGTTAGCAAGAAATTTTTTACTCTTAGAGTGGTGAGGCACTGGAACAGGTTGCCCAGAGAAGCTGTGGAGGCCCCCTCCCTGGAAGTGTTTAAGACCAGGTTGGATGAGGCTTTGGGCAACGTGGTCTCATGGAGGGTGTCCCTGCCCATGGCAGGGGGGTTGGAACTAGATGATCTTTGAGGTCCCTTCCAACCCAAACCATTCTATGATTCTATGATTCTATGTCAGGACAGTACTTATTGATCTTACTGTTCACACAGAACTTTTTAGACATATTTTTGCCTTTGGGAAGAGAAAAAAGCCATTATGAATATTTTTGGAAATTTTAATCTCTGTTCTTTTCCTTTTTATCGTGATGAACCTGACTAACAACCCAATACCCTGTGATATCTCTGTGGTGGGCTTTCAAATTTGTTTTAGTCAGAAATCATAGTGTGAGGTTCTCTGTAGTACGCTATGGTTTCACTCTTGTAATAACCTCCTTGTTTGAAAACCCAATATAAAGATTATTTTATAATAACCTCCATCTATTCTACTTAGTAATTACTTCTGTTTAAGTCATTTAACATCCTTCTTGTATAGTTTCAGTCAACACTGACTTTGGTTACTTTTAAATCAAAATACTATTTTAGCTTCTGTCTGAGCTCCTCTCAAAGGAGATTTTCAATTCCTTGTCCAAATAATGACACACTGGATCAAAACTTTACCTCTGGGTCATCTTTATTATTTATTTGTATTTCAGAAGTAGCTTGAGTCCTTAGTGAACTGGTATCTTTCCAACTAGGAAACCTTCATCAATTTTAATCATATTTTCCCTGCTGCTGTTAAAGCAGTTTCCTCTACAGGAAACGCTTTTATAAATCCCGTTCCATGACTCATTCCATTTGTAAGGGATCTCTTAATGACAGTTTCTGGTATATGCATAGGTCGATGCGGAGAACTAACAGTGAAGATACATTTTGGGAACTGAGTGGGAAGAGGTTTTGTGATGGGGTTTTTTGAACTAGACTTGTGTTGGCTGTATGTCTGAAGGAATTCTTGCTCTCTCTCAGTCCTCTTAGATGATAGCAATAAGGTTTGGTTATTTTAGTATAAATAATCCAGTTTGTAACCAGGTAATTCCACAGAATATTTTGTACATAAAAAAACCCCAAACGTCTGTAGTAGCAATGCAAAGGTAAGACAGTAGTAGGTGAAATTCCATGTATTCATGTGCAATACCTGGACAACTAGTGTGTGAAATAACAGTTTATTTATAATAATTAGTTTTCTATTACCAGTTGTGTATTTTATAACTTAATAGAACTTCAGCAAACTGCTTAGTCCATTTTGATGACTAAGCCTCTCTGAAACTGTTATATTAATTACACAATAAAATTACTTTTTTTTTTTTTTTTTTTTTTTTTGGTGACAGCTGCTATGAGCACCATGCAGTCACCAAGAAGGTGAAATTTAATTGCTCAGGATAGCCAAAGATTTCTAGCTGGATTTAGTTACAGCTCATACTTTTGTTATCTAACATTGGAAAGCCTCAGATTGGAGTCAGGAATTAATTGTATTATATCCAATGTTACAGGTGCTGTTTTTAAGGGATTTCAGTTACTTCTCTAAAGTAGTCTAGAAGTATAATGAAAGATGTGATTGTTTTAAAACCGGAGTGGTACAGAAGATAAATTTATTCTTTTTCACTCACTTTTTGGTTTTGACATTTTGCACTATTGTTGGAAATGCTCCTTATATACAAATCAAAGAACAACTGTGGAAGTAGTGGACTCTGTCAAATAGAGGAAACACAGCCTCTAAAGCCTGCTGAAACAGGACTGTCTTGTTTCTTGTTTCTTCCTTGATTCTTTATTTCCACTTTCATGAAAAAATAGCTGAAAGCTGTGAATAAATTTTGATTTTGATTCAGGTAAAACAAAATAAAAGCTAGATTGTAGAGGTAACTTGTCACTGAGTTTGCACTTCCAGACTTGAGCATCTAACAGGTATACCAATAATTTATTAGAGCACTTATAAGCATTTTTTTTTTTTTTCCAGTTGGGAAGACAGGCAAACAGCTGTCTCTGCAGCTGATGTTGCCGCTTCTTCTAGGCTGGAGAGGCTTTTATCCAAGATGGTTGGGTCAGTCACCTTTTCTGTTGAGTGCATCTTTTCCATGACATTCAGACCTTCTACCAACTCACATGCTTCATCATTTAAGCGGTCCCCAAATACAGCCTCCCCCCACCCCCCCAGCATTATTATTTTTGGTTTTTTGATGAATGGTGTTTGGGTTATGTCTGTACGCTAGTTTTTTGCTTGTTTTCTGCTAAAATGAAGCTTTTTACAACTGTAAAAAGTCATAGAATCATAAAATTATAGAACAACCTAGGTTGGAAGGGTCTTCAAAAGAGCATCTAGTCCAACCTTTAAAAACACCACAAAAAACTCAGTTTAAATTCTGTTATTGTTATATTACAATAAGACATCCATTAAGGTTCAACAGTAACTATGCAGTAGGGAAAATTATTCTGTAAGAAGGTCTCAGGTCTCAATATTTCAGATCTTGTTGAGTACACACCCCTTTACAGATAAATGTAAATATTATGGCATTCAAAAAAATTTACAATATTAAAATTACTTAAATGCATGAAATGAAAACAGAGGCAACAAAACCCAGGATAAATCTACAATGGATTTTGTTGGCTTTATTGGATTTTTTAACATGTGTTTAAATATTTAATATGAAATATGGGTATCTGTAGATATACTGGGTTTTGCTTTTGATACCATGAATTCAGGAATCTCTGATGGAGTCCACTTTAATGTCATGATGTTTTTGCATGCATACTCAGTGTGGGAAGTGCTTCTTCCTGCTGGGACAGGACTGGAGAACAGACAGAATTGTTTTTATACAGTACGAGAGTCTTCAGGATTCAAGAGTGTGAGCAAATATTTTTAAGTAACATTTAAAAAAAAAAAAAGCTTAATTCATAACAATGTTTTTCTTTTTAAAATTATCCTTGCCATATAAATGGGAAATAAATTAAAAAAAAAAGAAAAAGAAAAAGAAATCTTATGCAGAACTCAGATTAGTTTGACAGGAGCATTTCACGCAGTGATGAGTAAGCCTAGTAAGGTTGAGATTTTTCCAAGCCAAATGTATTTCTAAGGCAGTTTCTTTAGATTCATCATGGATTAGACATTTGAGTTACTGCATAGACAATTTACTGATTCTGTCTGTCTTAAATGATAATGTTGGAAAGCTAAAATATTATACAAGTTACAACTCCAGGGAATATCTTAATACCTGACATGTTCTAGTATCACTGAAAGTAAATTTGGTGCTGAAAAATAAGATTCACTATTTTTTGCCTTAGGCTTATTCTACATCATGAAGATAGCGCACCAAGAAATTTTTGGTTATTGTAAAATATAATTGTTTCAGTTCCATTTTTTCTCCCCTGAACCTTAAAGAGCTGGTAGGCACAATAATCTGTTTTTGTAGCTGAATAACCTTCATTTCTATCAAAAGAAGCCTTTGGGCATTTTAACAAAAATATTACTAACTCCCACAAATGACTGATCCACTAACTTTAATACCGAAGTTGTTATCATAAACTTACATTCAAGAACTAGAGCTCTAATTGTGAGAACCATGATAATTTCACTTCGTATTGTCAGTTAACACTTTCTCTATATAGTATAACAGCAAATTCCAGTTCCCCAGCTTTTATTAAAGAGCTTTAAGGCAATTTTCTGCAACAGGTCCTCAATAATCTCATGACATGGCCCTTCAGGAGCAGAAAGCAATGAAAATGTTGTCAAGATGGAAAACCTGTAGATTAACTAAAAAAGCTTCTCTGCCCGGCAACACCAAGAGCCATGCTGAGACTGCATATATTACAAATGTACAAAAAAAGTGAGATCAAACTTGCAGAGGTCAGAGATTTATAAATTTCCTTGAGTCATTACATTACTAAGGTTAATATAGATAGATAATCTAGAAGTACTCCAGGGTCTGGGATTGTACAGGTATAGCTATGAAAAAGTCATTTACCCAAAAACTTGTATTGCCTCAATGTTCTTAAGGGCTTAGAATAGAAAGTACCTCTGATGGTTGTGTAACAAAATTCAGTAAATGTTGATTTAAATGGTTGCTACTGTATGTTGCCATAGTTACATTAAAAAGATGGCTCTCTTGGAATGCTATCTTCTGGAAAAAAAATATTTTTAATTATTTTAAACAGAAATTTTGGATACTTTTAAAATAAACCTTTTCAAATCATAGAATCATAGAATCATTATGTTGGAAAGGCTGCTTAAGATTATCAAATCCAACCATCAACCTAACACTGCCAAGTCCACCACTAAACCATGTCCCTAAGCACCACATCTACATGTCTTTTAAAGACCTCCAGGGATGGTGACTCAACCATTTCCCTGGGCAGCTTGTTCCAATGATCGACAACCCTTTCAGTGAAGAAATTGTTCCTAATACCCAATCTAAACCTCCCCTGATGCAACTTCAGGCCATTTCCTCTTGTCCTATCACTTGTTACTTGGAAAAAGAGACCAACACCACCTCGCCACAACCTCCTTTCAGGTAGTTGTAGAGAGTGATAAGATCTCCCCTCAGCCTCCTTTTCTCCAGGCTAAACAACCCCAATTCCCTCAGCCGCTCCTCATAAGACTTGTGCTCTAGACCCTTTGCTAGCTTTGTAGCCCTTCTTTGGACGTGCTCCAGCACCTCAAAGTCCTTCTTGTAGTGAGGGACCCAAACCTGAACACAGTATTCAAGGTGCAGCCTCACCAGTGCCGAGTACAGGGGGATGATTGCTTCCCTAGTCCTGCTGGCCACACTATTGCTGACACAAGCCAAGATGCTATTGGCATCAGGTTAGTCGAGCAGGACCTGCCTTTCATAAACCCATGCTGACTGGGCCTGATCACCTGGTTGTTGTGTATGTGCTGCGTGATGGCACTCAAGGTGATCTGCTCCATAACCTTCCCCAGCAAAACAGTCAGACTGACTGGCCTGCAGTTCTCCAGATCCTCCTGCCAGCCCTTCTTGTAGATGGGCGCCACATTTGCTAACCTCCAGTCAACTGGGACCTCTCCGGTTAGCCAGGACTGCTGATAAATGATGGAAAGTGGCTTGGTGAGCACTTCCACCAGATCCCTCAGTACCCTTGGGAGGATCCCATCTGGCCCCATAGACTTGTGTGTGTCTAAGTGGTGTAGCAGGTCGCTAACCATTTCCCCTTGGGTTATGGGGGCTTCACTCTGCTCCCTGTCCCTGTCTCCCAGCTCAGGGGCCTGGGTACCCAGAGAACAAGTGGTCTTGCTCCTAAAGACTGAGGCAAAGGAGGCATGAAGTACCTCAGCCTTTGTCACTATGTTTCCCCTCACATCCAATAAAGATGGAGATTCTCCTTAGCCCTCTTTTTGTTGCTAATGTAATTATAGAAACATTTTTTATTGTCTGTTATGGCAGTAGCCAGATTAAATTCTAGTTGGGCTTTGGCCTGTCTAATTTTCTCCCTGCATAACCTCATGACATCCTTGTAGTCCTTCTGAGTTGCTTGCCCCTTCTTCCAAAGTTCATAAACCCTCCTTTTTTCCTGAGTTCCAGCCAAAGATCTATGTTCAACCAGGCTGGTTATCTTCCCCACTGGCTTGTCTTTTGGCATATGGGGACAGCCTGCTCCTATGCCTTCAAGATTTTCTTCTGGAAGAGTGATCAAACTTCCTGGACTCCTTTGCCCTTCAGGACTGCCTCCCAAGGGACTCTGTCAACCAGGCTCCTAAACAGGCCAAAGTCTGACCTCTGGAAGTCCCAGGTGGCAGTTCTGCTGACCCCCCCACCCCCCTTTACTTCTCCGAGAATCAAAAACTCTGTCTTTCATGATCACTATGCCCAAGACGGCCTCCAACCATCACATCTGTTCGTAAGGAACAGGTCCAGTGGGGTGCCTTCCCTAGTTGGCTCCCTCCCCAGCTGTGTCAGGAAGTTATCTCCTGCACACTCCAGGAACCTCCTGGGCTGTTTTCTCTCCACTGTATTGTGTTATTATCGTGTTAAATTAAGATTATTTTTTTATTTCAAAATGTATTTACATAAATACAGTATTTTGCAAGTTTCGCAAAATTTTTATTCTTTTAAAGTAAAATATTTGTAAATTGAGCATAATCTTTTAATTTTTATACAATCTATAAATCATGTTTGCTATATTCTCTTTTTCATGTAAAATTTGCACATATTACACATCCGTATGAAAACTGAATTCCAGATTAACACCCCAGGATTCCTGAGTTTTTCAGAAGCTCATTTTCCCCTCAGTATTCAGTTTTGTGTTATTTATGTACACTATACATTTTCTTCTAACACATCTGTGTTGCTAGTCCTTTATAGATTTTAAAAGAAATCGTTGAAAGGACACTTTATACTCTTGCTAGCTCACTGTTTCTGATTCAGTGCATCAAGAACTTCTTTGGTGTTGTGTTGCTGGGCAGACTGAAAACATACAGCACGATTAATGGTAAGCTTTTTTCATCTCAAGATAGGGTGCTAAAGCTTTCTTTCTAACACTTAAGAGTCTTTAAGTTCTAAATCAAGTTGTTAAAAATGCCCTTTTCCATCATTAAAAGATCCATTTCGAACCAGTCAAGGTAATGAAAAAACCCCAACCCATACTTGGCTGTTGAGAAGACATATGTAAGACATAAGTTGCTTAACAGAAGTAATTGTCACTAATAGGCTTGCTTAAAACAAACAAAAAATTGACCAATTCTGAGAAATACGTATTCAGCCTCATGAGTACCTTATACCCGAAAACATACTCACAAATAATGCACTTACTCTCAGTTTAAATATCCCATCCACACTGATGATGTAGTAGGGTATTAACACTGAACTATTTCAGATTTTCAAGTAAGTGTCTTTAAAGCTTAGTCCTTATCAGCAATTCATCATTATGTTCCAAATTTTGCATTTTTTATTTGATACTTAGTTTGTGTTTAAAGTAAATTTTCAGTCTTTTGGACATGTGCATTTTTCCTCTGCATACAATGACCTAATCATTTCACGTACATCTGATGCAAAAGAACTAATATAATTTAGTGAGGAATGCTACGCTCACTTTCAAAAGAGGGTGGAAATTCTGATTTTCTCCATTGAGTGTCTCTACTTATGCAGGTGACATTTTCTGGGCATATTGAAGGAGAAAAGCTTTAATTTCAATCCCACTTTTACATGTAAATCACTTCAGTAAATTAAAACTGTAAAATAAGTATCATATTTTTGATTTGATTCACTGCATCAGAAACTTGTCTATTCTGTAGCCAGGTTGACTGATTCATGGTGTACTACTTAGCAAGTGACTTGAGAATAACAGCATGTATTTCATCATGTTGCTTTTCATTAATTTATATAGACCAAACTATTGGAAGTTGCATAATGGTGATTACCGAGAACAAAAATTGGTAATGGAAACTTTGGAAAATGTTGACAATTATTGAAAATATTGGAAAAATCTACTAAAAAAAGAAGTTAAGCTTTTTTTTTTTTTTTAATTGGTTACTTTTATGATAAAGGAAATCATTACGTGCTTTTGCTGATGAACTCTTTTTGATAGCAGCAGGTAGTCCAAACCTCTGGACTTCATTAATAAGAAGAGCTCCTGGCACTACTGACTTTATTAAAAAAAGAAAGGCAAGAATAAAGCAATATCTGTATTAACACTTTCCCATTTCACTTGTTTGCTTTTGAAAGGCACTCTAATTCATTATTTCAAACCTTCAAAGGAATTTAGATTAAAGCATATTTGAAAATTAGGACTTTGGCTCCTGGAGCTTTTTCCAAAACTCACTTGTATTTGTGGCAGAAGTCATGTTGACTCCTTCCCAAAATACAAGATATATTTCATTATTTTCAGTCAATGTGTACATCTTTTTTCCCATTCCAGGAATGTTTCCAATTTAGAAAGGATCTTCATCTCATTCCCATACTTTCCTCAATTCAGTCTTGTCTCATACACAAGTCATATCTAAGGCGGGTTTTTTTATTATTTGTTGAATGTTTTTAAGAACTTAAATTTCCTGTTCAGACACAAAGCCACTGCTCTATTCCAGGATCTCATTAACTCAGACAAGAAAGTGACAAACAGGGAGGTGAAATGACTTGCCAAGAGCTGCCCGGGCAGGCACCGAGCTACCCAGTAACAAAGCTAGATATAGAAATCCACATGTGCGTGGAGGGGTTCTAATTCTTTCCCACCTAGTATTGCCTGTGCGCTGCTCTCTATTCTCCTATTTATGCCATTATTCCTATAATCTTGAATCATAATGACATTATCTATTTGTCAAGACAGATATTCTTTTGCTAGGTTTCAAAGCTTTTTTTTTTTTTTCCCCCTCTCTTTCCCCTTGGAACAGCATTATGATATCTCTGACACGATGAGAATGAAAACTTCTTCCTTACATTTTAACTGGGTTGACTAAATATAGGCTCCCTCTACTACAGTAAAGTTTCACAATGAACATGCACTATACCATTTCCAAATGACATATCCCTCACTTCATAATGATTTAAACCTCAAGGAACAGCATTCATTACTTCTGCTGCATTCATTACTTCGGCTCCCCATCCAGATCTCTTCTTTATACAGTAAATAGATATCTGGAATAATTTGTTTCATACCTATTTTTAAATAGATGAGATACCTAAAAATGAAATTAACAATGAACTTTTATTTGTTGTGCCTTTGCTAGTGGGTTAACTATTATCAGTGAGGGACGTTATTCTGTTCTGTAAGATCATTATACACTTCTGAATATAGAAGTAGGAAGGAAAGTATTGAACTATGAAAGATCTTTTTCCACAAATTAAAATCCATAAAGTTTTACTCAGCTCTTTGTTCAGTGAACATTGATCTTGACAAATAAAAATAATCTGTATTCTAGTATCTTTCACCAGTGTAGAGTTCTTTATGCACATTAAAAAACACAATTGTAGCTTGCCCTTTCTATGGAGCAGAGTGCAGCTCAATGCAAGGCTGAAGCTGCTCTGTATTTCCCTAAACCAGCAAGCTGCACAATGGGGAGGACCAAAAGTCTTATTCTTGTGAAAATGCACAGGGGAGAGTACGTAGGGAGAAGGCAGTTTTTGCCTCCTGCCTACAATATGTCAACCATTTCAAACGTATATAAGAATAAAAATCTTTTCCATGGAAGAAGGTGAGAGAGATTATATATGCCATGAAGTTAGTGATCAGCCAGCAAGCTATAAGAATGTCAGAGTTCAATCTTTAGTACTTCCATGTACTGCAGCAGAATGGTTTTGTTTTCACAAACAAAGGTTAATCCAATTTTCCTTTACATAGTTACCTGATTGCACTTCATTTTGTATATAGGTTTTCTCTTTGATGGTTTGTTTGTCCAGGAGAGCTGATATATACACAAGGAAACAGACCAACATACTTTTCTATACTGAAATAGCAAAAAATATAAGCCAGAGAGATAGCTTGGCAGAAAAGCACTTACAAAGTCTGTACCCCCCCTTCTTTCAGTAATCTTATCATTCTACACTGCATAGTGAAGAAAAATAGAATTGTGTAAAAAATTGAAAGAAAATCAATTTTCTTAAAGCAGAATAAAACCTTTTAAAATATTCTGGCCAAGTAAACTATTATAGATAAGATAAGAAGAACCTTATCAACTTACTGAGTTGAAACATATTAATAAGTCATATAAAGACTTCTAAAGCTAAAGTTGATTAAGGCCATTTCATCCATTAAATAATTTTCTCATATTAATAGGATTTTTTTTTAAATTAACAGTTAAATTATACGCTTTTGTCATTATTGCTAATTATAGTTATTCATTTAATAATATTGAGATAAACTCATTCATTAGTTCACATCAAGTTAGCATCCAGTAATGTGTCCTGTTGAGCAGTCCACAGCTTTCACCTTCATAAATTCTCTTTCTAGGGAAAACTGTTTGAGAAATTTACTCTTTTAAAAATTTCAGGGGTATTCAGTTATTGTGCTTTAAGCTCAGTCTTTAGAATAAAAAATCTGTTCTTCTAAAAGAAGACACAAAAATCCAGTTTTACAGTGAATTATTTTACTTTTGTAAATTTGTTTACAAATATTTAAAATAACTGTTTGCCTCTTTGTCTTTTATTAGTTCTCTGAAAGGTCATGAAATTGATAATAAGAAAATGATAAAACATTGCACTTATTTTCAATTAAACAGACTTCTAGAACTTGCAACACTGATAATTACACCACATTCTGCTTATTTTCAATGGTCCTGTTCCAGAGCCATTTTGTTCAACATCTAGAGGAAGAGTACTTGTGAAGCTTGATTTTAAAGACAGCACAGGTCACCCATGACTTTGTCTACTCTCTGGAGACTAAGCTAATTCAAAAGTTTACCCCTGTCTGCTCATCCAGTTATAGCCAAATAGCACATACAATTTCAAATACAGTATGGGTGACTCTCCTAGTGCCCTTCTGAGTGCAAAGCCAGCGTAATAAGAATTCTTCAGATTTTAGTTTTGAAAAGAGAATGACTTTCAAATCTTACTGATTTTGGTAGGAAAAGCAGACATTGCTATTTCAAGCTTTGGACAATACAAATTGGTTAAATCTTGTGAGGATAGTGTTCCAATCTTCCTGATTAAAGTTTATAAAAGACATTTTTCTGCCTGTTTTTAGGATTTTCACTCATGAATGTTCAGTTTAAAATTTTGCTTGCTTCAACTGTCATTGTTGACAAATGATTTTATGAAAAATGTGGAAAAGGGAAATATTTTTTCTAAGAATTATAGTTTAATACATCTTCAGATCTTAAAGTCATTGCTATGCTGTACTTTGTTTTTCTTGGTGCCCTGTTGAAAACAACTAGCAGAATTTTTGGCAAATCATAGAATCATATAATCATAGAATTGTTTGGGTTGGAAGGGACCTTAAAGATCATCTAGTTCCAACCCCCCTGCTGTGGGCAGAGACACCCTCCACTAGAGGGATAATTAATTACATCTTAAAAGAGAACTGTGAAGTAATAAATGCTTCCTGTGCTGTTGACAAATTACAACTGACACAAAGAAGCCTTGGGAGACTGTTTATTTCTGTAAAAACTCTTTCATAACACAGTTACTAATACATATATATGCATATATATATTTGTTTTACCTCAGTTCTGTGGCATATCTCACTTTCTCTTTGTATTTTTGTAGAAAGAGATTTTCTAAGTGGCATCCAATCAAAATGTATTAATGACCAGCATAAATAAATAAGAGATACAATAGTTTTATAGGTTATGGGGCTGACTGGTCACACAGTTGTTTTATTGACTGCTATCTATGAATAACATGGGTATAAAACTGTCTTTTGTATCTAAAAACCCACGTGTTATTCTTCTCTTGCAGAAGAAATTTTTGCAGACAGCTGGAAAGCAAATTTCATGAGAACATCTTATGCATTGCTTTTTCTATCAAAATTGTTAAAGCCAATAGTATACAGCTTGTATGTTTATTCCCTTATTTCATTTTTAAATATATACTAGGTTTAAAGATGTGAAGTTTGAGACAGCTGCTTCCTCTTACAGGTGCTGCCAATATTCTATCAAGAAAGATCCTTTCAGAAAGTTTAGTAGCCAGTAAATCACTTAAACAGTTTATGATGTACGATGAATAGCTGTACTGTAAGCTTAAAAGAATTTAGGACTGAAGCTGCTTTTGCAATTGCCTGGGACATTTTTCTGTTTGTTTGTTCAACTGATATATAGGAGTGGAATAAATGGTCCATCAATACATGACTGGCCTACAGTTTGGAGACTCACTGGTGGTAAAAAGAGCAGAACATTTCACTATGATGAAACTATTATTTCTATGACTGATATGAGAAATGTGGTTTTTTGCATTCAAAAAAGCATCAACTCCACAGTAAAAAAAAAAAAGGAGAGGGATAATCTTTGTGACAGCATCCCAGCACGGCTCACAGTTGTAAATATGTGCCTAGAATGAGGTGCTGGTAGATTGGTAGATTTGTAAATGGGTAGATTTTGCAAGGAGGTATACAAGTCTCATGTTTCTCCAGAGGAAAAAGTAGTTTTGCCAGCTCCCGTATTAAGCTTCTCAGGACACAGTCATGCTTATGCCAGAGCCTCCATTTTAATTTTTCTTTTTTTTCCTAGAAGATAGGTGTTTGGGACCTCTGCTGGAATACAGTTTTTAAAGAAGAAGTTCAATGCTTTGCTTAAAGAAATATGAAGAGGGCATATATGACTAACAATGCTGTTCACCATACAAAAAAAAAAAAAAAAGAAAAAAAAAAGAAAAAAAAAGGAAAAAAAAGAAAAAAAAAAAAGGAAAGAAGAGGCATCCACTAATATGCAATGCTTACTGACAGGTCAACTTCCTATCTTTTTAAGCTTGACCAGGCATTTTAAAATTATTTGTGTTGGCTGAGAAATGCTGTGTCTAAGAAATTACTTTTTTGTGCTCTTGTACTGAGAATGGGCATAGCATATTTTTTGATGTCTCTGGTTTCTTATTAACTTCATTAAATTTATTGGTTGGAGAAGACAAGTGTCATTCTGCTCCAAAGCGAGTTCATTATTTCATGTCTTCAGTATATGCGTTGGCATATGCTGCGCTCCATGACACCACATGCCAAAGAGGACTGGTACCCCTAACATGCAAATAGCTGGTAAGGAGGTTGGCCATTTACTGTATCATAGTATTGCCTCCTCAGTGACAAGATGACATATGACATCATCATCTGAATGTAAATGATGGCCATGTGCCCCTACACATCACCAGGAGGGCATGAGAGAGTACAGAAGTCTGTAAGGGAATGTGTAGAACAATAACTCTGTCTGCTTTATGACGTGCTTGTTCACTTAATTAAGAAATTGTGAAAACATCTGATATATTTCATACTTGTTTCTTTGAATTGCTCATCCATAACTGTGACAGAGAAACCTTTTTCTTTTTCTGGGAAACTTTCACATGGAAGAGGTGAGACCTATTCACAGTTCAGACATACTGTAAGTAATTCACTTACTGTTACAGTGTATGCCATATATCACACATTGTGAAACATAGAGGGAAGTTTTACATCTTCGCTGTGACATCTCCATCTTGTGCAAATTGTTTTCCAGTCTCTTTATAGTCCAGGTATATACCACTGGTTGTTAAAAATCATGATTATCTATAGGGAAAAAAAAAAAAGAAAAGAAAAGAATTGACCAAACCATGTTATTCTGACCAATATCATGACTAATAATACTAGATAACGTTGAGCACGAGTATGAGTGATGTCTAAATGATTAGCAATGAAAAAAGGAAACAAAGATTCTTTAGATCTATTTCTTATTCTGCTACTGACTCAGAAGATTTTGGATAAATCTTTTTAAGAGTGCCTATGAATCTGAAATACAGAGAAAGGAAATGAAATAACCCAATTGCAGTATTGCATCCTTCATCTCTAAGACTTGATAAAAATGCAGAATTGTAGGGTGAGGATGGGAAATGAATATTCATCTTGACACTCTTTAATGCAACACTCTGTGTATTTCTGTGCATGTATGTCTGTATAAAATAGATTTGAATATAGTAGTCACTGTGTATTAGTGTAGAGATATGGTTTTGTTTCTGAACGTAAAATATGCTTAACTGACTCTCACAAGTATTAAAAAAAGTAATTTCAAATTTATGGCTTATATGAGAAGGTTATGAATTTGCTTACATAGTACCTGATAGTTGCACCAGCTTCTTGGAATTTGCTATTTGTAATATGCAATATTAAGAATTGTATTTATTTTAAAATAAAATGAGAACTTGAAATTACACTGCAGATTATTCACCTGGATGTAAAAGGCAGACAGGACTATTATGATTACTTTTCTGATCTGTGTAATATAACCACAGAATACCATCAGTTCTTGCCCCATAACTAGTTGATAAATAGAAGTATACCTGTGAAAAAAGACATTGGTCTTCATTCAAGCTTGCTGGTTCCATCGTATGCAGAGACTACGTTCAGAATTGGTATCACCATGACTACAGCTAACTCAAACATATGTTGTGACTGCACAGAGATAGACAAGATGTATGTCAAATACAAGCAAGGAGACATCCAGCATAGTGGAACTCTTCATGTTCTTCAATGTGTTCTTCTTGCACCATCTTCAATCCATCCAACTGACTCCACCACCTCTCAGCAAGACGGAAGGATGGCAGCTGTCATTAGATTTATGGTTTGAGATAATTTTTCCAGATGGTGCACAGTAAGTTGAACAAAAAATCTTACAGTACAGCTGAATAGCTGAATGGGAGAACCATACAGACATGCTGAGGTGGCTCCAAAGGAGCAAGTTTCAGAACTAGTACAGCCAGAGTTATAATCATGATAAATTAGCTGCATATGACTTTGGCTACTCCTTCTTCTAGGACCAATTATGTCATGGTATTATAGTTCAGGACAAAGAACACCCCACAGAAATAAGAAAAATTACAGAAAGTGAGAAGATATAAAAGAGTATCAAAGCTTTCTTTGATACTTTTGAATTTTAGTCCATGACTATCACATTTTTATGACTCTCTGGTTTTGCACTCTGTCGTTTGCTTGTTTGTTTGCTTGTTAAGCTCTGAAAAAAATAATTTGCAATTGTAGACATTCTATGATGCTAAAATTAACTCCAGTATTTTCTCTACCTTTCTCAAGGATAATTAGAATTTGCTATTTCTTTGTTGTCTGAAGTAAATCAGGTAGATTTACATAAATATACATGCCTTTTCTGTTTGGACAACTTACCATTTTCTTTTTTTTTGTTCATTTAAAACCCGAGAAAACCTAGTAGCTTCAGTTTGAGGTACATACATGTGTGTTTTAGACTAGCATGAGGAAAAAAAAATGCCTTTCAAGTGAGATTTTCTGCATTCTTCACCTCTTGTAATTTTAAAGAAACTGAATTGCTCAGCAGGCACTATTGTATGCAGAAATAGTTGGCAGTGCAGCCAAAATATATATAGGGAAAAATGAGATGAAACAACTATCCTACTTCCCTGAGTGGATCGAAAAAGGAAATGGTAGGCAGGCAGAATATTTCAGAGGGATGATAATTCACAAAGTTTGAAATTGCTTTAGTTAAATAGATTGTCAAAGTTCCATATAGAAAGATTTTCCAAAGTAAGTTTCATTGAATGAGGGGAATACAGATTCCAGATATTCTTAGTGATCTGATCAGGCTTGCTGCTGAAGAACTATGTTGGTAATGTGGCAGGAAACTAATCAAATTCATTTGCATTTTGAAAGCTATGTAGATTTTGGAGAGTAAGCAAATTGTGGTGATGATCTATACTGTGGAAAAAAAAATCTAATTCTGCTCACAGGTATTTTCCCAGCCATCATTCTCAGGAAGTACTGACTGATGGTTAATTTTGTATGACTCAGTTCAGCAGGAAAGATGACTGCCTTTCTTCCCTATCTTATATCTTTATATTTTTAAGGCTGTATTTTTTCAGGCTGATATGTTTTTTAATAGTTGAGAATGTTGTTCTTAACTGAAAAATACCCAACAACAACAAAACAAGCTGAACAACTACTAAACAAACAAGCAAAGACTCTTTGTCAGTGAATTCAACGTGTAAGCTGAAATAAATATTTTTTTGCTATACAGCTGTTACACTTTAAAACAAGCAAGAAAAAAAAGTACTGTCCTTTTTTGGTCAGCCCAGCTGTTGACTTTGATGGTTGGGTAATTTCTCAATGTTCAAATACTACTCCAATTATCAGCGAATGCTGATAATAAATATGTGATTCCTTGATGATGATGATGATGATGACTCTTATTTTATCAGTGTTGACCACACTTTCAGCAGTTGAAATTTTGAGAGTTAAAAGGTAAAAACCCAGTTGCAAACTGGAAGAAGGAAAAAAAAAAAAAAAGGTCTGTGGTAACTCTGAAATCAAAATCACATATTAGCCAATGATAATTTGATCTGAGAAAATTCATAATAACTTTTTTAAGACATATTTTCTACAATAATGAACGTTAACTAATCTGAGTCTTAGAAATTGGCAAAACCCCACAATTCCTTCAACTCTCCATGATGTGTTCTATCAACATCTCCAGCGTGACACTGAAAATCATTATATTAAATATTATCAAATATACAGTGAGAGTTACTTCTTGCTCACCAAAAAAATCATAACTGAAATGATAAGTATCTGAAAAAGAAGCCAAATATATCTAACTCCTTATCAATAAGACATAGGTAATTCACCCCAATTTTACAAAATCCTACAGGTAAGCTTTAGTAAAGATATTGATTAAACCCATCTCTGTGCACCTCTGTCTAGTTTCTTACCAGCTTCTGAGTTGTAGCTGGTGTCTTTGAAATTATCTATGTCTACTCCAAGACATAGACAATATGTCTTTGCCACGTTTGTAAGCCAGATACCATACATTTCGCATAGCAATTCTTTGTTGCAGAAGAATAAATAAATAAATTCTGAATTTTTTAAGACAACGCATATAAAAGGTACAGGTAATGAAATAACTTTTTTGGTGTGTTAACTAGGATCTAAGGACATAAGAAAATAAATAAACAAAACCATTTTTAGGTCACAGAATCACAGAATGATTGAAGTTGTAGGGCACCTCTGAAGGTCATCTTGTCCCTGATCAAGCAGGGACACCTAGAGTCAGTTGCCCAGGAGCATGTCCAGACATCTTCTGAATAGCTCCAAGATAGAGATGCTAGAAAATCTCTGGGCAATCTGTGCCAGTGCAGTCACCCTCACAGTAAAAAAAGTGTTTCCTAATGTTCAGACAGAACCTGTTTAACTTTTGCCCATTGCTTCTTGTCCTGTCACTGAGAACCCCTGGAAAGAGCCTGGATCTTTGCACCCTCCCTTCAGGTATTTATATGCATTGATAAGTTCCCTCCTGAGCCATCTCTTCTCTAGGCTGCACAGTTCCAGCTCTCTCAGCCTTTCCTCATAGGAAAAATGCTCCAGTCCCTTCATCATCTTCATGGCCTTTTGCTGGAGTGTCTGCACTATGCTCATATCTCTCTTGTGCTTGAGAACCAAGAACTGGACACAGAACTCCAGATGTGGCCTTACAAGTGCTGAGTAGAAGGGAAGGTTCATCCCCCTTAACCTGCTGTCTATACTCCAACTGATGCAGCCCAGGATACCATTAGCCTTCTTTGACACAAGGGCACATTGCTGGCTGTTCAATTTGGTGTCCACCAGGACCCCCAGATCCTGTTCCGCAAAGCTGCTTTCCAACTGGTCAGGCCTCAGAATATATTGGTGCATGGGGTTGTTCCCCCCCAGGTGTAGGACTTTGCACTTGCCTTTATTGAACTTCAGGAGGTTTCTGCCATTCCGTTGGGTTGACAGTATTAGATCAAGTACGTAGATCAAGACAAATTATGAGATGAGAAGAGGGCCTTACATGTTCAGAAGCTTGACAGTTTTTTCCAACTATTCTACAAATAAACTAATACTATCTAATACAATGCCTTGGAAACTATTTTCATGTTAAAACCATTCTAATGCCTCCCTGTTAAAACTTTGTTTTAACCTTTCTTATTTTCTTTTATTTTTCTCCCTAAACCTAGGTTATGGGTTTTGTTCATATGGTCTCAGCCACTCTTTCCATGCCATCTCCTTCTCCATATGATCCTTCCAAGAACATCTTTTGACGTGGACAAGCTGTGTTTGAATGTATGGCTGTTTAAATAATACGTTTCCCAGTTTAGTTCAAAGATACAGGCCTTATCTCACTTGGAATTTTCTGCTGAATTTTGATCCTAAACACAAATGTGTAATTCCAGCACTTTATTGCTAGCACTTCAGCACTTCCTGTCAGAATAAATGTATCTAATGGAGTAAGCCATGTAGAAAATAACTTCTAGCATTTTTTTTTTTATTGAAACAAATATAAACCATTCCAGTACTCAGCCTCAAGCAGAGATCATATCTGCCTTTAAAAATAGCTACTTCAAAGAAGTTCAGAACACATTTGCATAAACCAGTTGTCAGATTGTTTGTGTTTAGTTCAAGGAGATGAAAATTAGTTGTAAAATGCCATGTGGGGAATTTGTTCGTACAGTGTCCATAGGGATGAATAACTTCATAACTCAGATTTTACATAGAATGGTTCAAAGGACAAATTTTAGAATAATATTTCCCCTCCAATTAGGGTTAAGTACATAGACACATCTCAATGGAATACAAATTGCTTTTGTTTGCCTAAATTCTGCTAATAAAACTTCTCCAGAAGGGGTGCCTATTTATTGTAATTAGATAGTTGGCTCCTATGGTGTTAAACGAAACGCATAGCAGAGGGAAAGGCTGTGTTTCACACCGTTGAATTAGAGACACATATCAGATATGTATGCAGTGTGATTCACTGAGAATAAAAATAACTCTTTCCTCTCCTATTTTTCAAGCTTACCAAGAAAAAAAAAAAAGGGGGGGGTGGGGTGGGAGGGTGGGGGGTGGCGCTGCTGAGGGACCTATCCTCACCATGTGAATATTACACGTTTCTGTGAGGATAAAGAACAAACTATAAGGTTTGTTGAATAGAGAAGTATATTGAACTGAGAGAAGACAACAGAAAGTGAGTTCTACTTAGAAAGGTTTTCTATAGGGGAATCAGAACCACCATGGCTGAAGTGGTGACATTCCAACAATACTAGACCACTGCAACATTTTGGGTTATGTTTAGGAAGAAGCTGTTGAAATGGGAGCCTATATGAGGAAGATTAAGTATCCTAATTTGAAGATCACTTAATAAAAAAAAGAATCTTTCCTGATTTTTAGTCTTACTGTTTCCTGTTTGAATTATTGTGTTGGGTTTGCGTGGCAGGGTTTTGGTGGCGGGGGGGCTACAGGGGTGGCTTCTGTGAGAAGCTGCTAGCAGCTTCCCCTGTGTCTGACAGAGCCAATGCCAGCTGGCTCTAAGACGGGCCCGCCGCTGGCCAAGGCCAAGCCAATCAGCGCCTCTGTGATAACATATTTAAGAAGAAAAAAACACTTGAGAGAGAGAGTTTTTGCAGCTGGAGGGAGGAGTGAGAAGATGTAAGAAACTCTGCAGACACCAAGGTCAGTGCAGAAGGAGGGGGAGGAGGAGCTCCAGGCGCCGGAGCAGAGATCCCCCTGCAGCCCGTGGTGAAGGCCATGGTGAAGCAGGCTGTCCCCCTGCAGCCCATGGAGGAAGGATGAGGGGGTGTAGAGATTCCACCTGCAGCCCGTGGAGGACCCCACGCCGGAGCAGGTGGAGGCACCTGAAGGAGGCTGCGGCCCGTGGGAAGCCCACGCTGGAGCAAGCTCCTGGCCGGACCGGTGGACCCGTGCAGAGGGGAGCCCACGCCAGGGCAGGTTTGCTGGCAGGACTTGTGACCCCGTGGGGGACCCCACGCTGGAGCAGTTTGCTCCTGAGGGTCTGCACCCCGTGAGAGGGACTCCATGCTGGAGCAGGGGAACGATGAGAGGAGTCCTCCCCCTGAGGATGAAGAAGCGGCAGAAACACCGTGTGATGAACTGACCGTAACCCCCACTCCCCGTCCCCCTGTGCCGCTGCGGGGGGGAAGGTTGAAGCCGGGAGTGAAGTTGAGCCCGGGAAGATGGGAGGGGTGGGGGGAAGTGTTTTAAGAGTTGATTTTATTTTCTCATTCCTCTACTCTGTTTTGCCTAGTAATAAATTAGATGAATTCCCTCTCTAAGTTCAGTCTGTTTTGCTCGTGACGATAATTAGTGAGTGATCTCTCCCTGTCCTTATCTCGACCTGCAATCATTTCGTTATGCCTTTTCTCCCCTGTCTAGTGAATGAGGGGAGTGAGAGAGCGGCTCTGGTGGGCACCTGGCCCCCAGCCAGGCTCAACCCACCACAATTATGAAACTTAATATTTCTATAAAATATTCTCACATAGTAAGAATACATATGTAAGTTAAATAGTAGGCTACTCCTACTAAAATAAATAAGGTCAGGACACTCCCAGGCATCTGAATGTAGTTACATATGTTGTCAAATTGCCTTTATTGATAAATATTTAGAGTGGTCACAGGCAAAGTGCAGGAATTGGCATGGGACAATAAACAGTTTCAATGAGGACATCCTGTCTAAGAAGTTAGAGAGATTAATAGGATAAGTCCATGGCATTCCATGCCAGTTGTCCTGAACACTGGAAAGCAGACCTAGCCACATTTAATTTATTAGTAAAAATCTGAGGACAGAGGAGCAGAAACAAGGATCAGTCATACGTACCACGGGTTTGCCTTGACCTTTCAATTTCATATATTGTCAAGGGAGAAGCTAACCAATGTATTATAACCAAAATCTATTCTTCAGATGATACAAAACCAAGCTGCAGTGAGAAATCAGCTGAAAACCAGCCCAGCATAACATAAAAGCAGGAAAGTGAAATGAAGACATAGCATTTTGCACCATTATACCATGTGTTTTATTAATTGGTGTTCACTTATTAGTAAAAGTGAGTATTTACTTTGATATTGCAGTGGGCAAAGATTTTCTTTGGTAATACATACCCATGAAAACTCTCAAGGTTCTTTCTTTCTTTGTTCTGGGTTTCTTTTCCTGGGTAAATTAAAATGGAAGAATTGGAAAGTCTGTTATACTTTTGAACAGCCGGCTGCTGTACATAATTTCCAAAATATTTTGATTAACAGTTTACTGTTAAAGTTATTGGCTTATAAGATTTTGAATCTTTTTAAAGGTGGAGGGAAGGGGAGGGGAAGGGAACAGAAGGGAAGGGAACAGAAGGGAAGGGGAGGTACGAATTTAATTTTGATAGGAAACATAAAACTCCAGACACTTCTGTGCTGATGCCTTTAAGAATCAGAGAAGTCTACAATGGCCATTGGCTAAAATATTGTATTAGGTAGGTCGGACTGTATGTTCGTCACTGTTCTGGTGTCTCACAGACTATAATTTGCTCTAAGACATCAAGCAAAAGTCATATGCTTCCATGAATAAATTGAAATTACTCTGGAAAATGTTTATTCTGCACCTTAAAACAGAGAGTACCATACACTTTATTGCTGAACAGAACATCACTGCAAGAACTCAGAGAAAAATGCATGTGGATAGTATACATTCTACTTTTTTCTTCAAACACTCCACTACTCAGGAATGTAGGTATATGCTTTTTGTCTTTTAAAAATTGACATACATCAGGTTCATTTCTTCAAAACACTATTTTTATCTGGAATGGAAAAAAAGATAATACAATTTTTTGCAAGGATTAAATAATTGTTTTAACAGAAGCAATAACATGATGTGTTTCAACTAACAAAGTATAGATCAATAGTGAAGAAAAGGATAGCTGCCAATGAAATAATTTTAAAGTTCATCAGATGATCTCCAAACAGGAGTGTGAAGATGCAGAGGGAAACTGAGGCCCTTTTGTTTACCTAAACAAACTCTGATCTATTTTCGCAAATAAGGTTATTGTACAAATAAGGTATTGTCCTTTAAGGAACTGTATTTAAAATAAAATTAAATTCCACAATGCCAATATTTGTGAAGTTCCTAACTCCTATTTTGATTGGATCTATTATGATTGTAAGATGTATCCTTTTTATAAACTTTTTTCCCAAACTAAGTGGAACTATTTCAGCTTCCTTTATGAAGACAATGAGTACAAATTAGAAATTTGTTCTCTTAACATCTACAGAACTAGCTGATGAACTGAATCTACTCAAGCTCAAATTTTTGAATCTGTTTTGTAAATTGTGCAGTACATGATGTGTATCAGAATGTTCATGTAACGAAATTCTCATTGTGAGCAAGATGGCAAAATTCAGCTGTATTAAACAGAATCCCTATATTTATTATTTTCCTTTGACATGTACAGTCATTGTGCCTGCATCATTTATGATATAAAAAATATTTTTGTCTTGGGTCAATAAGATATAAAACTTGAAGTTGCAAAATCATTAATCTTTTTAGGTTTTTTTGCTTCTGTGCTTGTTTTGCACTGGATCTCTTTTCTAGTCCTGTTGCTGCTCACAATCTGTAGATCTCACACATGAGTAAATGACTAGAGGCACAGTTCATAAACTACTAATGTAGCAAAGCAGAAAGACTTTTGAAATTCTCCAGCTCATGCCTTGCCTAAAAGGTCAGGGCAACACAACAGACACTGAGACCTGTCTTTCTGGGGAAAAAAAAATGGAAGATGGCCCTCAATAAACACAAAAGGTAAAGTATACATGATAATTTCATAGCTAGACAGAAATGACTAATGTTAAGGTAATATACAAATGTAGAAGAAGTCATATGACACAAAAAAGGATTCATATCAGTATTATTTAAAAGATTAAGCAATAATGATCAAAGAACAAACAACCAAACTCAAGTGTGTTTACTTACCAGCCAAAAATTAGACTGTAGCTGTAACCTAGGGCAACATTACATTTCTGTGCAAGTCTGCCAACATCCAGTTGAATCTTCACTTTGCAGCTGTCCGTGATGCCCTACAGTGATAAATGAATACTGGTGTGTTAAATTGGAAGTGCAGAAAACTGCATAGTTTAAACCAAAATTAATAGGTATGTATAGCCTTAAAAATTGTCATTTGTATAAGATCTGTAGCTTGGAGCTGCAATGATAAATCTCCTTTTTTTTCAATAGTTCTAGACTGAAAGCATAGCAACTAAACATTAATGTTGTTTTGTTTGGTAAACTACATATTTTCCTTCCCTTAATTTGTCACCTAATTCTAACTCCTAGATATGTCTTCAAATTTAGCAGTTTTTCAGGCTATACAAAAAAATGTCACTGGCCTTCTTGGAATAAAGGGCATCTTTGCACCTCTGAAATGTGTGCTACCCAAGACCATGAAAGTCTGCTGTGTGATGTGCCTAATGGCTTTTCTTGGAGGTAGAACCATTTTTGCACCATTGTGAAGAGAGTCTGTAGGACTGGATGCATTTTGTCAGCTGTCAAGCTCAAAATCATAGGGTAGTTTACATATTGGTACGAAGGAAGGGCCAAAGGTGAAGCTTGAGTGTTGAGTTTATTGGCTTTAATAAGACTGTGCAATGCAGGAGTGCTGGGGTATGACATCATTACTTTTAAATCCCAGTTATTTGTCATAGGGTATAAATTTCTCCTAATGACTTCAGTGGTTACAGTGTTTCCTTAAAAGCATGATGTCAATAATTGTTTTTTGGCCCAGTGACAGTACTGAGAATTGATCTATAAATAGTAATTCCTGATTTAACTAAGCGTTTCATTTAGTCTGAAATGTTCCATCTGAGGCCACATCTGGATCACTGTGTCTGGTTCTGGGCTCCTGAGTACAAATGAGACATCGGCATATTGAAGCAAGCCCACCGAAATGCCAAATAAGGGCTTAGAGCATCTGTCATACAGTGAAAGGCTGAGAGAGCTGGAGTTGTTCACCCTGGAGAAGAGAAGGCTCAGGCATACCAGAGCAGTGTATACAAGTACCTGATAGGGGAGAGTAAAGAAGGTGAGTCAAGGCTTTTCTAAGTGATATTCAGTGAATGAACAAGAGTCATTGGCCACAAACTGAAATACAAGAAATTTCGCTTAACCATAAGAGAATTCTTTTTCACCGTTAGCCAAACACTGAAACCATTTGTCCAGAGAGGTTGTGGAGATATTAGAAATCCAATTGGACAATGTCCTAGGCAACCTTCTGTAGCTGACCCTGCTTGAGCAGGGCATTGGGCTAGGTGATCTCTAGAGGTCCTATGCAATCTCAGTGATACTGTGATACTGTGATTGTGTGCAAGTTTGGTTTGGTTTTTTTTTGTTAGTTTGGGGGTTTTTTTTTAGTCAAATGGAATAAGAAAGAGCAAACTAAGTACTGGCTTTCTATAGAATTTGGTATCCTTTCCCAAAAGCAAAGGATGCACAATGAATGTTCTTCCAGTTTCCATATCTTACACCCTAGAGGTACATGGTCACTTAAGATATGGGTACAACCAAAATCAGAAGTCTGACATGGGGTAAAGACTTTTATATATGTCTTTCCAAGCTTTCAGTAGTACTTATCTGTGAAAAAAATAACAGTCCAACTGATCTCCTTTAATTGCTCAGTTTCATTGGTGCTGTCATGATTTAGATATGTGATGGTCTGAGGTCTTAGCTGAAAACCACTTTTTTGAGGAATGTCATTTTGCTAAATGGTACCATCTTCCTGAAATTTATATTTGACTTAGTCAAACAGTGCAGTTTCATTTATCTTCCCTTCTGAAAGACATCTGTAGTCACTGAGATTCTGAATTCATTCTGTAAAGTGAAGCTTCAAAGACAAAGTCCTGCACAGGATCTCTTGCTTCCAAGTCTAACTAACTCCTGAAATTCTTAAAAAATGAAAAAAATTAAAAAAAATCTTCCAGGAGAGTGTAGAGTGTTTCAGTGCATATCACTTTAAATATTTACAATCAGTGGTCTCCCATGCCAGTGGAAGAAAAGAAGGCATTTTTAAGGTATTCATCTGTAAATTTTAAATATTTACTCTAGGATAGCATTAATCACAGCTTGAAACTGGGACTTTCTCTCCTGTGGCCATAAAAGCAGGTTAGGTTTTCTTGCTTAGTGGTAGACGTGTAGAAATTCATATTTGATCAGATGAATTTGACCTACAGTTTTCAAACTGAGAATGTTTTTCATTAGAAAAAGCTAATAAACTGAAAAGAGCTTGCTCATTTTGGGGAACTGACATAGAACCTTCTGATTATGATTTTATTTTGAATTCACCTGTCTAGTATGTAACATTTGAATGTGTAGATGGACAAGAAGAGTCTATAAACCATAACATCATTATTTTCTGTCTTAGGAATCTCTGGAGAAATCCCTAGTGCACTGTGTGATTGCTGAATATGTTCTTTGGAACTTGAGTTTCAGTACTGATGCTTACACATTGAAGGAATTTTTATTTTAAATATATGATAGCCATGCAAGCAAATCCCATTATTAAATAATTATAAAAAGATAATTTAAACAAAACAAAATAAAAAACCACAAAACATTTTATGGCTTTGAAATTGTCCTAAACCAACTCTGTCACTGCATCAATGTTCCAATCACAAAACATAATCTTTAATTTATTTCAATGTGAAATTGGTTATGAGTGATGTTCATTTGACAGGAATGCATATTGACTTGGTACATTCAGCAAACCCTGAAAATCCCTGGTGAACCAGGGAGTCTTTGACATCATCTGTTCTGATAAGGACAGAGGATTTTGACAGTTTGATTTAAAAAAAACTATTGAAAGGGAACCTAACTCTAAAGAGGAACATTTTGAGCAAATTCAGAAAGCATCTTAATCCCAGATTCAAGGAAGTCTGGAACTGTCTGCCAAGAATCAGAAAAGTTATAAACTAAGGAGGAGGAACTCAGATTTTTTTT
This sequence comes from Grus americana, assembly GCF_028858705.1. Taxonomy (NCBI): domain Eukaryota; kingdom Metazoa; phylum Chordata; class Aves; order Gruiformes; family Gruidae; genus Grus; species Grus americana. The sequence continues at coordinate 47,030,800 of NC_072854.1, forward strand.
TTTTAATTTATTTTGTATTTTATGGAACTTTAAGCCATTAGATGTCTTTCTACAGAAAAAAGGTGAATCAGTTTAGATATTTTTAATTTCTGCAGAAACAAGAACTCATCTTCTAGGATCTGGAGTACTAAACTAATCAAGAGTGGGAGGAAAAACAGAAAAAGTAAATATTCATTTAACACAGAATTGCCAAGAACTGAATTAATCAAAGAACCATGAGGTGTGCAAAACAAAAGGTTGTTTGGGGTTTCTTTTGTAAATTTCTTATACCTCAGTTCTAGGGGTCTTGTTAAGAAATGAGAAGAGTTGGAATTGCAATCACCATATATGTTACTGCTCCTCACTCCCCCAGTCATATTTTTGTTGATTGTCTCAGCTTAAAAGTTACAGCCATGATCTGGTAATGTGTGTTTTCCTATTTCCATAGGAATACTTCAATTGTAAAATAGGAAGTAATGTCACACAGTTAAGAGCACAGTATATAGGCCGTATGTACACAACAGGGCATTTTTTTATGTACACGACAGGGCATAAATTTTGAGAAAGTTGTGACAGATAATCTGGTTAACATGACTGTACAGTGCAATGCTATAGTAGAAAATTTATTCCTTCTACCTATTTCTCCCTTTTGCATATCAATGGAAATATTTCATAGGAGAAAAAAATTTATACTACTAGTGTCATTCTCTAATTTATTGGAAACCTATATATAATTCAGATGCTGACACTGCAAGAAAGATATTGAAATGGTTAAATAGGTTTCAGAGAAGAGCAGTGAAAGTGATTCAAGTATTGAGAACTGTGTCTTAAGAGAAACTGTGTCAAAAACCAGTTTGATTGCTGATTAAGTCCAGAAGGTTCAGAAGGATTTGATCACATTACTTAAGTACCTGTATGGATGTGGAAATCTGAGTAAACTGCATTTGACCATAAATTTAAACACTTGTATTGTTTCTACTGTATCTTTGTCTTAAATGTCATGTACTAAACAAAAGAAGAATACCAAACTGTCTTTCTCTGGATGAGGTAGTCATTAAAAAAAAAAAAAAAATCATAAATTACTGAGTAGATATTTTTAAAGAGAACAAGAGGAAGACTTTGACAGTGGTGAAGAACTTCTCCTAGAAAGTTCCCTGAGAGCTTGATTTGCAGCTGAGGTATTTATTCAGCCATTTAAAAACTGAAAGGAGGAGAAAAGAGAAGTTATTTATCACTTAACAAGTTGAATCTCAAACTTAGAGATTGTCTCAGATATAGTAAGAAAAATGAGGAACATAGGTATCTGAAAGTCCTATTTATGTTGCTGAGGTATAGACATATCCTTTAATTTCTGGAAAGTCATTCAAGTTAGAGCTTCAGCTTTGCTTTTGCAGCACGTCTTTTCCAGCCTGTGTTGTGGTTTAGCCCCAACCAGCAGCTGAGCACCACGTGGCTGCTCGCTCACTCCTTACGCTCCCGGTGGGATGGGGAGGAGAATCAGAAGAAGATAAAACTCATGGGTTGGGATAAGAACAGTTCACTAGGACAGCAAAGGAAGAGGAAAATAACAACAACAGTACTTAGTATATACAAAGTGTGTGACACACAATGCTATTTTCTCACCCAATGACTGGACACTCAGTCCGTCCTGGAGCCATGCTCCCCCCTAGTCAGCCCCCTTTATATGCTGAGCATTGATACCTGTAAGGTCAATTCAAGCAAATAGAACCATTGTTCAATAGATGTAACCAAACAAAAGGGAAGCCATTGTAACTTAGAAAATAATTAGTTGTAAGATAAGATGCCCTGGGACAATCTCATTCTAAACAGCTCGGCCTTGGAAGAACAGATGCGCAAAGAAAGTTACAAGGTGATCACAAAACCAGCCTTGAGGGATAGGGTATATGTGATACCAGGATTGAATCTGGAGACTGAAAACGACCACCCGGAGGTGCCAACCAATATGCTAATGAGTTCCTGGAAAATCCATGGATGTGATAAACATTACTCGGAAATATAATGAATATGTATATTAACATAGTATAAATACTTGCTAGTTTTGTCTTTTGGGTGTGCACGTTAGGTGGAGTTATCCCCCGTGCACCTAGCGCTGCAATAAAGAATGCCTGCTTTCTAAAACTTCAAAATAAGTCTTAGACAGTGAATTATTTTGCTGCTTTCCGGTAACAGCATGACATCATATGGTATGGAATACCCTCTTGGCTAGTTTGGGTCAGCTGTCCTGGCTGTGGCCCGTCCCAGCTTCTTGTGAAAGTTAACTCTATCCTAGCTGAAAACCAGGACAGCCTGATACGTTCAAATTTTGAACAGAAGGTCCCAAAGAAGTGACCATCGTTTCCCATGCAATTAGGGAGATCAGCAAAGAATCTCTGGTCATAGAGATTGTTCCCAGGAAGTGCTCCAGGTGAGATGCTTGCCAGTGGAGATACAGACAGCTGTTAGAAATCTCTCACCACAACAGCTTAGGAAGCAAGTGTGAAAATTCAATCACAGTACCTTGTGTTTGAAAAGTAATGCTCACCCAGGCAGGTAGTACAAAGATTAGGGAATTATTTTATCCCTGTTTGTGAAGGAAAGAGAAGTCTGGCTTGTCCATAAAATAAGAAATATAACAATTTTCTAAGTCTGGAAATTAAAGCAACTATATAGGGCTACTGAAAATATATGCTAGCACGGTTGATAAGTAATCATTGAAACAATTCTCAGTAGTTACAGAATATTCTTGATGACTCTAAATTTTACTCAGGAAGTTGAGTTTCTCTAAAAATTAAGCTTTTTTAACCTATAGCAGTTGGAGTGAAGCAAATTGCAAGAAATCTTGTGACTTTTTTGTGTGTGTAGTAGGCCAGATCACATGATCACAATGTTCTCTTTTGCTTTTTAATGAAAAACATAAATGCTATGCTACTCTTCTTCTTCTTCTGTCCTAATACTGCAGTCCATTAGGAGACAAATCAGCCAAGTTGTGCAGTCCAATTTGTGAAAATGCTGATAGAGAGCCTAAATAATCGTCATTTGAACTTTAAAGTGAAAATGTGGCTCTTCTATCTTGTCAAGAAAGAGTATTCTCAGAACATTTGGACAACAATTTTGAAAATTTGAGCTACTAGTTATGATAAGTATTGGCTTATGTTGCTCATTATTATTTCCTTTACTTTCATAAATAATCAGTCTATCACTGCAACTGGAGTGTGGCCTATACTTCATCCTCCTTGTACCAAATGTCAGTAGGGAAAATAATGCTTGAATATACTGTAGATTCTTGCATGAAGAATAAAGTTCTTTTGCATTTGAAGTACACATTATAATATGATTTGATAGTGACTTCTAGCAATGGTAGAATCATCTCTGGGTATTGCTAGCCTTTATTTTTTAATTATTATTATTTATTATTACTTACAAAGTTTAAAACTGAAACTGTTGCCATTTAGCAGATTTAGCAATACAAACAGTCTGATGTATGTTTTTAACGCTCACACTTGTCAAATACAACTAAGTTATTTTTATAATAAGTAACTGTAAGAGTACAACAATAGTGTATGCATTAACTTCTCATGAGTTTTTGACACCAAAACTGTAAATAGATTGCTCAGTATGATCCCATAGTATTTCCATCTACCTTACTTTCTTTATTACAGCCTAGCACATGGTCAGTCTCAGACAGTGGTCTGTTTTCACTAGGACATTCAATATCTATGTCCCTGAGTGTGGGAACAGTTCTGTTCTGTAGCTTTTGTGCAGTACCACTGATATCAGAAGCAAGGATTCACTCAAGAGCAGAATCTGATTCCAATCATTGAAAATGAGTAAATACTCCTTAGTTTTCTTTGTATTTTAATCATTGTGTTTGAAGTAGACGTTGATTCCAGGATGCCTTATGGACCACATGACTCAGTGTTGTGGGTTAACTCCAGTCAGCAGCTCAGCCCCACACAGCCGCTCACTCGCCCTGCAGTGGGATGAGGAATAGAATCCAAAGGGTAAAAGTGAGAAGTGGGTTGAGATAAAAACAGTTTAATAAGGAAAGCAAAAAATGCATGCATAAGCAAAGCAAAGCGAGAAATTCATTCCCCACTTCCCATGGGCAGGCAGGTGTTCAGCCATCTGCAGGAAAGCAGGGCTCGGTCACACGTAATGGAGACTTGGGAAGACAAACACTATAACTCTGAATGCCCTCCTTTCCTGCGTATTTCCCTCAGCTTTTATTTCTGAGCACAATGTCATATGTTATGGGATATCCCTTTAGTCAGTTTGGGTCAGCTGTCCTGACTGTGTACCCCCCACCCTCAATTTCTTGTGCACCCGCAGCCGACTCACTGGCAGGGCACTGTGAAAAGCAGAAAAGGCCTTGATGCTGTGCTAGCATTGCTCAGCAATAACGAAAACATTGGCGTGTTAACAACGCTTTTGGTAACAAAGCCATGAGATATCACCATACAAGCTACTATAAGTAGCCAAAACGAGTACACTTAGCGATTCAGAATCAACAGAACATGCTTTGCTTCAGCTCTGTCAATAAAGTGCTAGGTTTTTATTTCCTCATGCTTATGTTTACAGAACCGAATCTCTAGAAGAGGTTAAATGCATGACAAAACAGGTATTGAAGGAGGGCTTGGTTCAAGGATGTACAGGAGCCTCTGCTGAAGGCTTGAGTGCTATTCTTCTTACCAGATTGTTTCCTTCTGCTATGCAGTGGAACAATATTGTGTTGCTCCTGTAATTTGGGGTAGAGGACTAATACTGTTTTAATCGAATTTGCAGTTGAGAACAGTTGATGAAGGCAAAGGCCTTTGAACTGTAACAGAGCTATGCTACCAGCTCTTTTCCCTCCTGTTTCCTTATGCTTACAAATTTTGGTCTTAATACCATTTATTTTTGCAAGTGTTGTCAAAAAAGGTTTCATTAATTTGCATCAACTAAAGATTCCCCTTTGAGAATCCTCTTTGAAATTAATAGGATTTGATTGCTCACACTTCTACATGCAAGTTAATATGATCCAACAGGCATTGCTTCTGCACATAAACAAGCAGTGTGAAATTATAATTACAACTAGTAAGCAGAGCAAGAGAAGCAAATTTGTTTAATTTTCATGCAAGCTTTATGATTATTTTTTTTTCCTTTCTTTTAATTTCATTTAAAACACACACTTTCTGCTCCGGCAGTACTAGCAAGCATGAGGACACAGAGAATAATACTGAGTTTGATTTGGAACGCATCAATGTTCCATATATTAATGTGTTATAGGCACAATTCTAAGCAAACCTTAATAAAATGGGATGTTACTTAACCTAGACTGGTCTTTGTACCTAAGCTAATTTATTGATATGCAACACCACAGTGTAGTAGTAGTAGGGTAAAGTTTTGCAGTTTTAAACCATTAATTCTAAATTTTTTTTCACCCAATTATGTACAGATAACAAAATTTTGGTTTTGGTGAGTGTGATAGATAGTTTCTGTGCATTATGGAGTTATGCTCCTCCTAGGTTGAGGCTAAATAGCAGTGATGAAGAATCTGTATTTGCTTCGCTGTTATTGCATATCAGGTCAGGCAGTGTCATTTAGGAGACAAGAGACTGCATTGGAAGAATGAACGAACATCTTCAGTTGGGGGATTTTTGCAGAGTGCAGTGGGCAGGCACTTCTTCAGTCTAGGAAAATGAGTTGTCAGAACAGTGAAGACTATACTGGGGTAGAGGTTGGTGGGCTTTGCTGAAATGAGCTTCTAGCAAACACAGCAGGCCTCGGAAATTATAGAAAGAAAGAAACTTTTCCTAAGGCTCAAGAAGGACTTTATAGGGTTTGTTGCAAGCCAGAAAATCTGAAAAGTGTTATCTGGGTGGAAACTTGGAATAAAAAGAAAAAAAAAAAAAAGATCTACACAGCAAGGACATATGAAGCAGGTAGGTGCTACTCTTTTACTCTAATCTTAATCATTGGTTTCTAATCCTCCTGTCTCTCTCTTAGAGGCTGAGAGGGTTTTTTACTTGTTTGACTAGGTTTTTTCCTATCTAAAAGATTAAATTTTGTTTGTGTTTTATTAATACCTAATTTTTGAGATTTTTTTTTACATTTCAAGGCACTTAATTTATGGAATGGTTCTATGTTCTGGTTTTGGCTAGGATAGAGTTAATTTTCTTCCTAGCAACTGGTGTAGTGCTGTGTTTTGGATTTAATATGAAAATAATGTTGATACACTGATGTTTTAGTTGTTGCTGAGCAGTGTTTACAGTTAAGTCAAGGACTTTTCAACTTCTCAAATCCTGCCAGCGAGGAGGCATGAGCCTTCTGCAGGAGGTGCACAAGAAGCTGGAAGAGGGCACAGCCAGGACAGCTGACCCAAACTGTCCAAAGAGATATTCCATACCATATGACGTCATGCTCAGTATATAAGCTGGGGGCAGTTGTCCAGGGAGGGCCACGGCTCAGGAACTAGCTGGGCATTGATAGTGGTTGGTGAGCAATTGTGTTGTGCATCACTTGTTTTGTATATTCTATTATTATTATTGTTATTGTTATATTTTTCATTTTCTATCCTATTAAGCTGTTTCTATTTCAACCCACAAGTTTTCTCTTTTTTCCCCACTTGGGGCGGGGGTAGTCAGTGAACAGCTGTGTGGTTGTTTTAGCTGTCTGCTGGGTTAAACTACAACATGCTCGCAGATCCACTTCAAAGGTTTGTTTCTCACGGTCTCAGTGAAAAACTTTAGTGTCAGTGCTCTACATTTAGACACAATTTATTGAAGTATATCCACTCCACAAATTAAATAAAGTTTAAGCTATTTCCTGAGCTCAGGCCTAACAATTCATCAAATAAATCTGTAAAAACCTTCTACAAAATAACAGTCACTGTACTGTTCCTTAACACTGTAGAAAGCTATAATAGATTGATTTTAAACTGACTAATTAAGTTTTTGAGATTGAAGCATTATCTTAGTCCACAGACTATTTAAATCACAGGAAGAAAACAGCTGTATTAGAATAAATAAATCTTTCTCCTTCAGCCTGTTACTAAGTGTTGTCCAAAGAACCATTGTGAAACTCTTCTGCAATGTTTTTTGCAGACAATTTTTCTCAATAATGACAGTATAATAAAGTGATTTGTTCAGTGGTGATGGTTCATTCATTTACAGAAGAAGTAATTTGATTGAAGATGATCAAAGTGACCAGCTAAAGAGACTTTGATATATTGTGACTTCGCATACTCATTTTCAGAAAAAAGCTAACTTTAAAAAATGAGCTCTTCATATCACACGAGCACACTCTTTGGCTCTCAATCCCTCAAGCTTTTACCTGCCTCTTAAGGGGAACGTTAAAAGAAACAACAATTAAGATGGCTGTCATTCCCAATATTCTTGAATGTAGAGAGGAGGAGAGAAGAAAGTAGAGATTTTTACTGGCCAATTACATGGATTTGCATTGTGTGTCCTGATATGAGTGAATAAAAATTGATATGCACAGGACTTTGCAAGTTCAGCGCAAAGAACAATCTCAGGGGAAAAAAAAAAAAAGAAAAAGAGGTTGCTCAGGACTAGAATCATGGAGGATTGTTAAAGCCTCTGCTCCTGAAGGGGGATTGTTCTCCTGTGATGCATCAGTGATAAGACTTTGGAGAGAGAGAGAGAGCTCTGCTTCAGAACGAGCAGATTTGTTGTGATTCTGGGTGGATTGCAGAGCAGTGACAAAAAAGCGGAAGCAAAATCCTGCTTGAAAAGTAAAAAAGAAAACAAAAAAAAAACAAAAACAAAAAAAAAGGAAAACTATGACAACACTTTACCTTTTCACCTTTAATCCTTGATCTTGATTATCATTTATTACACAAGAAGAAAAGCAGAGGAAAGTGGAATTTGGAGGAGATGGTGAGTGTTAGGTGGTGATGGTAGTTTAATTAATTGTGTTAACTTCAAAATGGCAGTATGCAGCCTATCTGCATATTGAACACTGTGAATCAATGGAAAAGAGCTCCACAGATGTCAGCCCAGGATCCAATTTGCACAAGGAAAATGGGGAAAAAACCTTATATGAAAATTTTATTCTGCCACATTCCTGTGGTAGTGGGTGTCAGTTATATCTCAAGAGAAGGCCTGCAGAAGTAAACTAATTAAAGACATCACAGGTTTATTGAACTTACAGAATAAAAAGATTTTTTGGAGGGTTGTGGGGTTTTTTTTTCTATGTTTATTTTTCTGTGCAGATATGTTGAGTAGCATGGAGATTATTGCTGACCAAATACTGTAATTTTGTTATTAAAGGTCTGCACAAGATTTTTTTTAGCTGAAACAGCTCCAAATTTTCACTAAACTGTTGGGAAAAGACTTTTTAATAGACTTTTTTTGTAGCAATAGGACAAGGGGTAGTGGTTTTAAACTAAAAGCGGGTACTTTCAAACTAGATATGAAGAAGAAATTTTTTGTGATGAGGATGGTGAGACACGGGAACACATTGCCCAGAGAGATGGCAGATGCCACATCCCTGGAAATATTCAAGGTCAGGTTGGACAGGGCTCTGAGCAATCTGATCTAGTTGAAGATGTCCCTGCTCATTGCAGGGGGTTTGAACTAGATGGACTTTAAAGGTCCCTTCAAACTCAAATTGTTCTATGATTCTATGATTCTATGATTCTATGATTCTATGATTCTATGATTCTATACTTTCACAGAAGCACTTAAATGATTTTCAAAGACAACATGGGAACCCATTGTCTGTGAAGATACTAAAAAGAAAGAAATACTGTAATTTAAGAAGTTAACCTTGGTCCTGTTCTCTTATCTGTAGATAAATTATGCAAAGACAAAATATTTTAAAAATGAATGTGTAGAAAGATAGAACAAAAAGAAACAAGACAATACTTAGAAGTCTGGTTTTAAAACAGTAGAAACACAGGGTAAACCTGTTAGCATCACTGGAGTAAATGCTAAGCCATTTAGTAAAAGCTTATGAATAAGGTTGGTGTTATCAACTGCATAAATACTCAAGTAATTCTGAACCTTCAAAGACTTCTGGATATATATAATTTATACTAAGTTTACTTGAAATTTGAAAACAGCCAATAATAATAATTAGTCCCTTGTTAACATTACCTCTTTCTATTTGCTTACTAATTTTCAGAATAGTAATTTTTCATCTAACTACAGATGTTGGTCAATATGTTTGGTAATCATACTGAAACAAAAACCTTATATGTACCACACAGATTTTTTTATTTTTTTTTAGAGAGGCTGAATATAGCAAAAGAAGGGAAAGTTGATTTCTTGTTTGCAGAAATTGCTGAGGTTTAAGTTGCTGGCAGCCACTTTAAAGAAAAAAAAAAAAGGTACCAGACTGTCTGAAACAATATACATCTTAGGGATCAGAACTACATTAGATGGAAGAATACACTTAATATATTTTGAATGGTGTTATTTCCCTTCTGACTCCAGTGAAACTGTGAAAAGGAATTAATTTTAAAGTCAATTGTATCCAATGTTAGTCACATGATTTGTGGTGGGTTATTTTCATTGATTGTGTAAACAGAAACTGAATGTATGTGTAATTTAGTGTCTTTGCCCCCCTGGGAAATCCCAAGGAAGAACACTGTGTTCTCAAGTGTCTTTTCCAGTTTACAGCAAAAAACAGCGTGATTGTTATTCTAAACATCGGCAGGATGGAGGAGAAGCAGAGGAAATAGAATCAGCTTAAGAGAATGAGAATGCCCACGGTTGCAGATATTGGCCTTGATACTGTAAAAACTTGCACCAGAGCTTAACGTTATGCTTTGTAAGCAGTCTTGGTGAATTTAGCTGAACTGTTCAGAGGGCATAAAGTTAAATGAACATGCAAAGTTTTGCAGAATAATGAGTTTGGTTGCATTTTTTTTTTCCCTAGGAAGCTGCAGCAGACCATTAGAGTGGATGTCTGATTGAGAGTACAATGGACTTGATTTAAAGCATAGCTTTTTTTGAGATATAGGCTTTACCTCTTATTAGTTACAGAGTATTTCTGTGGGTTTCAAAGTGGTTTATTTTCTTGGTTAGACTTTATCAGCATTTATTGCTCTGGGGATTTTTTGCAAGCAAGGTCTCAGAGTAATTCAGATAGAAGTATAATTTAATAATTTTAGAGTATTTCACATTTCAATATTAACCAGAAGTGATATTAATTGATTTTTAAAAATATTTCTTTCAATTATGATACCAGTGATAAAAACAATGAAGAAAATATATATCTCTCTTCCAAAAATAGAAATCTAAAACTTGTCCTAGAGTTGCCTAGTTCCTTCTTATATCTATATAAATGATAACTAGCTGAGATGCAAATGCCTACAAGATAGGCATTGTGAGTCCCAGTCTGACTGATTGAGCTACACTTCTTGGATCCAGATTTTTTTTAATGCATCCACCCTTGAGATGTCTCTTACTAAAGTGACTGTCCTAAGTGATGTAAACTGGGGTTTTTTTTATATTAGGTGGAACGAATCATACTCATATATGTCAGATGATAGTCTTTACTTCTCCTTTGTCTTCACTGATAATGGCAAAACAGTTCTACAGGCTTTTCTTCTATGAAGTAAAGGAGGCACTTTTTCTACTTTATTTGCCTCAAAAATATTGGCACGATATTGTAACCACCACTGTTTCATAAAGCTTTGGGCATATCTACCTTGTCAGGTAGGCTAGTAATTAGCTAGGCATGTGTTTTAAGCTGGTGACCCATCTTTGGAGATTGCACTTGATTTTACGTAGTACACACAGCAGTGTACACAATGCAAGAGTAGAGTGGTTACTCTTGCCTCTAGTTTGTAGTATTATCCACATTTTGAGGTAGGTATGGCTTCAAATGAAACAGACTGAGACACTACGAGGCTGTTGTTAATAATTAATAATTTATGTTTAATAATTAATAATTAATATATTTACATAAACTACTTTATTATTAGTGATGTTTTTCTTGCAAACTAGACATACTAGGATAGAAAGCAAGTATACTCCAGATATACCACTAGAACATACTAATGCAACAGGACCATCCTTAGATTAAACACCACCTAAGGCATGTTTAACTTTATTTTCCTTTTTGGCTACGACTGCAATTTTAATACCTGAGATACCTATCTTTACTCATCAATCTGTTGAAATGTTTCTGTGTGATTTTGTTTAAGTAGTTCTGCTTGCTTTACTCTTGTTTAAGGCTGTGTTTTGGGCAAATTTCAGGAGATGGATTGCAGTGTGTAAGCCTGAAGTCTCAATCAGGAACTAAATGACCTTGTTTTAATGTCTGGACATATGATATTTCTGTGAAATTCTTGTAAGATCTTTCTGACTGTGAAGAATCTTTCACAGACTGATGTACTTTAAAACATTGCTACCACTTTGCTGATTTTCATGTTTGCCTTAATTAATGATTTGTAATCAAACTTAACATGAGACCAAATTCTGTAGATAACTGCTTTTGACTTTGGTAGTAAAATCATATTGTGCATATTTATTGGTCACATATACCAAGAAAACTATATTTGGGTTTTCTTTTATGTATTGCTTCATGTTCACTCTTTCAAGAGACAGTAAATGGAAGCGGTAGGAAAAAGATAGGTCTCCAAAGGGTAAATGCATAGTATTTAGCCAAGTTCAGTTCATTCTCACTGTGAACACTAATGTAGCAGGTTACCTGTGCAATATCTGGTTGCATATGTAGTGTTAAAGCACAGAATATTATACTAAAAAAAAGATCATACTAAAAAAAGAGATAATTCCCTTGAGAATTTTAACACTGAAGGCAACAATTCAAACAAAAATACTGCTTTGCTTCTAATTTTATCACATTTTGCTTGCATTATAACTCATTTCCCACTTCTAAAGAAGAAAGAGAAGAAAAAAATATAGGAGAATTAAAATGAATACTAGAACACTCTAGCATTTAAACTTCTCTCTCCTTAGTAAGTTTTAAATTGGGAAAAAATGAATTGTGATAATTTTTTACTGAAACTACACTCTGAGAAAAATGTTAAGAAATGACTTTTTCAGTAACTTTTTCCATTAATATGGAGTCATATATTCTGAGATTAGCAAACTAGAGGAAGAGCTGAAAACAACAGATTTCGTACGGGTTATTAGCTCGCTTTGGTAGTAATAAAATAATAAAATGTTTTATCCTTACTATGGAAATATTAGGAAATAACTATATTTAGTATTTCTATATGAGTCTTCATCATTCTCTTGCAGTTTATCCACCTTAGCTGCCTACTAAAAGTTAGGTTCACGGAAAATACATCTTCTCTTGACCATGATATGGTTTTAAATCATCTAATATTCTTAAAGCATTCCTAACAAATATTTGTCTAAACTGTCCTTAAGATGTCTGGTGATGGAAATTCCAAAAAACTCCTTCGGTAATCTGAGACGTCATTTATTCTTTCTGGATAAAAAAAAATGTTGCTTTTCAATTCTGTAATCTGAATAGTTCTTATTTCAATTTAAATGTATTGCTTCTTATCCTCTCTTTAGAAATAGATTATTCCATTTCTCTATGCATCAGTCATTATTAATTCTTTAATCATTATCTTCCCTATACTCCCTGATCTGGACTAACAATCAGAATTATTCTATTCATAGAATCATAGAACCATAGAATGGTTTGGGTTGGAAGGGACCTCAAAGATCATCTAGTTCCAACCCCCCTGCCATGGGCAGGGACACCCTCCACTAGACCACGTTGCCCAAAGCCTCATCCAACCTGGTCTTAAACACTTCCAGGGAGGGGGCCTCCACAGCTTCTCTGGGCAACCTGTTCCAGTGCCTCACCACTCTAACAGTAAAAAATTTCTTTCTAACATCTAGTCTAAATCGATCCTCCTTCAGCTTAAACCCATTACCCCTTGTCCTGTCACTACACTCCCTGATAAACAGTCCCTCTCCATCTTTCCTGTAGGCCCCCTTTAGGTACTGGTAAGCTGCTATAAGGTCTCCCCGGAGCCGCCTTTTCTCCAGGCTGAACAATCCCAACTCTCTCAGCCTGTCCTCATAGGAGAGGTGCTCCAGCCCTCCGATCAGCTTCGTGGCCCTCCTCTGGAGTTGCTCCTACAGCTCCACGTCTCTCCTGTACTGGGGCCCCCAGAGCTGGACGCAGTACTCCAGGTGGGGTCTCACAAGAGTGGAGTAGAGGGGCAGGATCACCTCCCTCGACCTGCTGGTCACACCTCTTTTGATGCAGCCCAGGACACAGTTGGCTTTCTGGGCTGCAAGGGCGTATTGCCAGTTCATGTTGAGCTTCTCATCAATCAATACCCCCAAGTCCTTCTCCTCGGGGCTGCTTTCAATCTATTCCTCGCCCAGCCTATAATTATGCTTGGGATTGTGCTGACCCACATGCAGGACCTTGCACTTGGCCTTGCTGAACTTCATGCAGTTCACACGGGCCCACCTCTCCAGCCTGTCAAGGTCCCTCTGGATGGCATCCCTTCCCTCCAGCATGTCGACCACACCACACCGCTTGGTGTTGTCGGCAAACTTGCTGAGGGTGCACTTGATCCCACTGTCCATGTCACCGACAAAGATGTTGAACAGTGCCGGTCCCAGTACCAACCCCTGAGGAACACCACTCGTCACCATTCTCCACTTGGACATTGAGCTGTTGACCACAACTCTTTGAGTGCGACCATCCAGCCAATTCCATATCCACTGAGTGGTCCATCCGTCCAATCCATGTCTCTCCAATTTAGAGACAAGGATGTCGTGCGGGACAGTGTCAAATGCCTTGCACAAGTCCAGGTAAATGATGTCAGTTACCCTTCCCTTATCCACCGACGCTGTAACCCCATCATAGAAGGCCATAGAATGCTTTTTAAACAGGGATTCCTTTGTAAACTTCTGATTGTGGAGAAAAGTGGAAGATGTTGGGACATCTAGGGAATGAAACAGGGATAGTGGCCTAAACTAAACCTGAGCATCCTGTTTAAACTTTACAGCTTGTTACGGTTTAACTCAGCAGGCAGCTAAAATGACGACACAGCCTTTCACTCACTCCCCACTCCAGTGAGATGGGGGAGGGAATCGATGAGGAAAACCAGGTAAAACTTGTGGGTTGAGATAAGGACAGTTTAATAGGACGGAAAAGGAAGACAACAACAACAATAATAAAAATAAAAACAACAATAAAACCAGCAACAGCTATAATAAAAATAATAAAAGAATATACAAAACATGTAATGTGCAGCACAATTGCTCACCATCCACAGACGATACTCATCTCATTCTTGAGCTGAACCACCTCCTGGCCCACTGCCCAGTTATATATGTCATCATATGGTATGGAAAATCTGTTCTGTCATTTGGGGTCAGCTGTCCTGGCCGTGTCCCCTGCCAGCTTCTTGAGCACACCCCACCTTCTCGTCAGGCCAGTATGAGAAGCTGAAAAGTCCTTGACTGCTTGGCAGTAACTAAAAACATCAGTGTGTTATCAAGATTAATCTCATATTAAATCCAAAACAAAACTCCAGAAAGAAAATTAACTCTATCTCAGCCAAAACCAGGACACAGCTTGATGACATGCTTGGAAATTTTGCTCTAGAATTGCATAAATTAATAGGAGCTTCCTGCTAAATCTTTACAGGCACAGACAGTTTGAAATATATCCTACTGTGAAGGAAATATAGGAAAATAGATACCAGGCTTCCGGGAAGTGTAATCTTTATGTTCTGCCATGAATTAGGATATTGAGATGCTTATATTCAATGCTTTTTAAACAGGGATTCAGTTGCATTGTTTAGTAGGCAACTCCAACGTCTCCAGCTCTTGGTCGCCTTACTTTATCCATTGTTCCTTCTTTAATTTCCTTTTGGAATCTTATAAGAAAACAATGTAATGGAACAAATTCAAAGAAAATATCCTGATCTGCTTGAGTAAGGAAAAAATTTGCAATACGGCAGATTCTGATGTGAGAATTTGTTGATAGAAATCTCAACTCTGAAGTCTTGTGTCCTGGTTCTGGCAAGGACAGAGTTAATTTCACAAGGAGCCAGGACAGGTGAGCCAAGCTGGCCGGGGGCTATTCCATACCATATGACAACATGCTCACCATAAAAGGGGGCTAGTCGGGCAGTGGGGGCAGCGCGGTTTTGGCGAGGTTCTGGGAAGGGCTGAGTGTCTGGTTGGTTGGTCGTGGGATTGGTAAATTGCTTTCTGTTATTACCCATTGTGAATATCTGTTATCAGTACTGTTGTTGATTGTTTCCCTCTCCCTTGCCATCCCAGTAAACTGCCCTTATCCCAACCCTCGAGGCTTTGCCTTTGTTTTTCTGTTCTCCTCCCCATCCTGCCGGGGGAGGGGTGAGTGAGCGGCCACGTGGCACTCAGCGGCCGGCTGGGCCTAAACCACGTCATCTTGCCAGGGTCAGTCTGCCTGGAAAGGTGACAATTTGCACGGACAGCAATCTTGTCTTCTTTTCCTGAGAAGCTGGAAACATTTAGAAGTTAAAAATGAATCTTTAGGTAAAAAATAATGTGCATGCAGCTAAAGACTATTATCAGCATAGCTGTGTGTCATACATGTTGTAAGAGGAAAGAATGTCTCATATTTCACTTGATAGAATGGAAATCAGGAAAATATGATAATCAATGGAGAGACATCAACACCTGCATAGGTTAGAAATGAGAATAATTATTTTAATTGGGTTAAGGAGCTTTGGAATAAAACAAGTTTGCTGATAAAGAATAAGAAATGGAAAAAAAAGATTAGGAAAGAGAATTGAAAACTGAACAGAACACAGGGAAGTCTGAGTGTAGAACTCATGCTCTGAGAAGCACTTTGGAGTAGTGAATATATTTAGGGTGAGAAAAGTTGAGCTGATAAATAAGTCAAGAAAAAGAAACTCTGGTGAACTGAATGAGATCAAACAGAGTGAATCTGATAAAGTAGTGGCAAACAGAGGGTAAAGGATGTACTGGGTGAGGAAAAATGCTCAGGCAACAAAACTCTTTTAAAGGAGTAAAGAGTGAATTAATTTGTGTATAAGTCATGGAATCCAAGAATCATGTAGTTTGGATAAGACCCTTAACATCATTGAGTCCAATTATTAACCTAACACTACCAAGTCCACCAATAAACCATGTCCCTAAGGGTCTACACATCTTTTTAATACTTCCAGGGATGGTGAATCAAATGCTTCCCTGGGCAGCCTGTTCCATTGCTTGACCACTCTTTCAGTGAAGAAATTTTCCTAATATCCAATCTAAACCTCCCCTGATGCAACTTCAGGCCATTTCCTCTTGTCCTATCACTTGTTACTTGGAAAAAGAGACCAACACCCACCTCACTACAACCTCCTTTCAGGTAGCTGTAGAGAGCGATAAGGTCTCCCCTCAGCCTCCTTTTCTCCAGGCTAAGCAACCCCAATTCCCTCAGCCGCTCTTCATAAGACTTGTGCTCTAGACCCTTTGCTAGCTTTGTAGCCCTTCTTTGGACGTGCTCCAGCACCTCAATGTAGTGAGGGACCCAAACCTGAACACAGTATTCAAGGTGCAGCCTCACCAGTGCCGAGTACAGGGGGATGATTGCTTCCCTAGTCCTGCTGGCCACACTATTGCTGATACAAGCCAGGATGCTATTGGCCTTCTTGGCCATCTGGGCACACTGCTGGCTTGTATTCAGTCCCAGGTCCTTTTCAACTGGGCAGCTTTCCAGGCACTCTTCCCCAAGCCTGTAGCATTGTTTGGGGTTGTTATGACCAAAGTGCAGGACCCAGCACTGAGCCCTGCTGAACCTCAAACAATTGGCCTTGGCCCATCGATCCAGCCTGCCCAGATCCCTCTGTAGAGCCTTGCTACCCTCCAGCAGATCAACACTCCTGCCCAACTTGGTGGTGCCTGCAAACTTACTGAGGGTGCACTCAATCCTCTCGTCCAGATCATTGGTAAAGATATTAAAGAGAACTGGCCTCAGTACTGAGCCCTGGGGAACACCACTCGTGTCTGGCCACCAGCTGGTTTTAACTCCATTCACCACAACTCTTTGGGTCGGCCAGCCAGCCAGCCTTTTACCCAGCGAAGCATATGCCCACCCAAGCCGTGAGCAGCCACTTTCTCCAGGAGAATGCTGTTGGAAACAGTGCCAAAGGCTTTACTAATGTCTGGTTAAACAACATCCAGAGCTATTCCCCCACCCACTAAGGGAGTCACCATGTTGTAGAAGGAGATGAGGTTAGTCGAGCAGGACCTGCCTTTCATAAACCCATGCTGACTGGGCCTGATCACCTGGTTGTTGTGTATGTGCTGCGTGAAGGCACTCAAGGTGATCTGCTCCATAACCTTCCCCAGCAAAACAGTCAGACTGACTGGCCTGCAGTTCTCCAGATCCTCCTGCCAGCCCTTCTTGTAGATGGGCGCCACATTTGCTAACCTCCAGTCAACTGGGACCTCTCCGGTTAGCCAGGACTGCTGATAAATGATGGAAAGTGGCTTGGTGAGCACTTCCACCAGATCCCTCAGTACCTTTGGGAGGATCCCATCTGGCCCCATAGACTTGTGTGTGTCTAAGTGGTGTAGCAGGTCGCTAACCATTTCCCCTTGGGTTATGGGGGCTTCACTCTGCTCCCTGTCCCTGTCTCCCAGCTCAGGGGCCTGGGTACCCAGAGAACAAGTGGTCTTGCTCCTAAAGACTGAGGCAAAGGAGGCATGAAGTACCTCAGCCTTTGTCACTATGTTTCCCCTCACATCCAATAAAGGATGGAGATTCTCCTTAGCCCTCTTTTTGTTGCTAATGTAATTATAGAAACATTTTTTATTGTCTGTTATGGCAGTAGCCAGATTAAATTCTAGTTGGGCTTTGGCCCGTCTAATTTTCTCCCTGCATAACCTCATGACATCCTTGTAGTCCTTCTGAGTTGCTTGCCCCTTCTTCCAAAGTTCATAAACCCTCCTTTTTTCCTGAGTTCCAGCCAAAGATCTATGTTCAACCAGGCTGGTTATCTTCCCCACTGGCTTGTCTTTTGGCATATGGGGACAGCCTGCTCCTATGCCTTCAAGATTTTCTTCTGGAAGAGTGATCAAACTTCCTGGACTCCTTTGCCCTTCAGGACTGCCTCCCAAGGGACTCTGTCAACCAGGCTCCTAAACAGGCCAAAGTCTGACCTCTGGAAGTCCCAAGTGGCAGTTCTGCTGACCCCCTTCCTTATTTCTCTGCGAATCAAAACCTCTATCATTTCATGATCACTATGCCCAAGATGGCCTCCAACCACCACATCACCCACAAGTCCTTTCTGTTTGATAATAACAGATGGAAAATTAAGCTGAAGAAAGAATGAAGGTAAAGAATAGTAGAATTCTGGAAGCTGATGAATAGGCTTTCAAAATGTAATTTAAAAGAGGAGGTGAATCCTGAAACCAAGAAGAAAAGAAATTGAAGCAAAATTTTAAAGAAAAAACGATTAAGGATAATTTGTAAAGGAGAAAACTGTGTGTATGTATGTTTATGTGTGTGCATGAATACTTACATGTTTTATGAATAAAATGAAAATTATTGTAAATATCTTTATTGTCCCCTCTTAAAAAGTCTAAATGTCTTTGCAATTGTACAGGTGAAATGAAAAATATGTGTGTACAGGAACTTTCACAATGTGGAAAATGAGAAAACCCCCTAAACCACTCATCATAAAAAGAAGCTGACACTGTAGGTATTATTTAGACCATAATCAGGTGAGTGTATGCTTTTCAGAAAAGTTCAACCCCAAGTTGTTAGTGTTCACCTCAAAGGAAGTCCTTTCCACTTCAATCTATTTTTCTACCTCTGTGTGAGTGGAAAAAGCTCCTTAGCTAAACTGTGGGCTAGGGTGTTTTTCAGAGAAGAATGCAGTGATATTGCTGAAGGCAAACACTTTCTCCTGTTGTCAAGCCCTTCGGCATAATGTGTTCACCATGCCGTTTTCTGCATTGTGCTAGGACTCTTTTTCCTCTCTAAAGCATATTAGAGAGTTTATGTTCAACCATGAGGCCAAGATTGCCGAAGCATATGTTTGGGAGGAAAGTAGTTTTTCTGTCAGTCTCAATTGATACCATGATTGATGAATTGTACTCAGAAGAATGTAAGTGATAGCCTTGTTTCACTATGACAGTAGAGTTGATTTCATTTGAGTAAATCTAAATGAAATAAATAGTGAGAGAATATCTGAAAAGCTCTAGGGTAATAATCTTTTATGTTCTTTTTCCTCTCTCTGTCAAGCAAAGAATATCTCTGTTCTTTAATTTTTTAATTTTTTTTTTCCCCCCCGGCACATAATCACAAAACACTTCATATGGTACAGAATTTAAAGAGAACAGGTTTGCAGTAGTATGACAAGCATAATGGTGCCAGTTAGCATTTCAGAACTGAGAGATGACTGGCCATCTGGGAAAAGGGGTAATTTAAGGTCACCACATGAATAAGAATAAAAGCTGAGATGCACTTTTTTAATCTGCAGCAGTTTTGCTGCCAAAAGATTGATATTAAAGTGCAAAAATCAAGTATTGTATGTTCCAGCAATAATTCATTCATAAGTTTCAGTAGATCTGTCACATTACTTTTGTTCCAAGCATTTGGCTCTAGTGGAATTAAAAGCTCCTCTCAAGCCAATGCCATCTAGTTCAAAGGAAAGACTGGTATGGCAATATTTAAAATATAATTTGGTGTAGGTTGCAGTTACCCATGAACAACAGAAAATGAAGTCGATAATGTGATATAAAATTAATCTTATTAGTAACAGCCTAAAACTGTGCACATTGTCTGCTGCCCAGAGGAAAGGAAAAATCTTATCCATACAAATTTTGCTAAGCCTGACTAACTTCATCAGTTCAGTGTGGATTTCACTCTGGGTATTGTTACATATATATTTACTTGTTTGTGGCACCCAAATATACTGGAAACTAGGCAACTCTCCTTATCAAGGTATAGTACTTTCTGGAAATTTGCATGCAATGCATACATGCAAAGGGATGCACATGTGCAAAAATAAAGTAGGTGTAAAACTGTACTTTTCTATTATTGATAATCATACATCATAAACGTTGTCTTGATCTGATTCTTCTATGTAAGTGATCATTTTTATTTAATTCATTTTCATGAAATCAAGTCAAATAATGTATTTGAAATTATATTTGTGCTTCATATGCGACTGCAATGAAGTAAGAGCCTTTCCCATTGAAGTCATTATGTCAACTTAGATGAACAATGACTGATTTTTTTTAATCTCCTGAAAATAAGTTGATCAGTTTAAATGAAAAGAGAAGGGTACTCCAGTTCAGTTCCTCCAAATTATGTGTCCATGACTTCTAAAGAGAAGAGACCTTGTCTAATAGGTAATTTCCTAAATTTTGGGAACTAAATCCCCATTTTTACAGACAGATATACAGGTACACAGTCATCTTTGTGCACAGTCCTAAGTTAATGCTTAAAAAAAATCCCAGTTAATGAGCAAAGCTGGAGTTTCTTCACAGATCTTCTTTAATAGCCTAATGCAAACAACGAAGTTTGATGTGGAGAGAAACAAAACATCTCTCTCACATATTCCTTACAGATTTATCATCTCTGACATCTAAATAGAAAAATCAGTGTAGATATAGATATCAATTTAGAAATAGAGCAAACAAGGCAACTGTCATCTCAGTGCAGCTACTGCTAGACTGCTACCAGCACCTGAACTAGCTGTTATGAAGGTAGCTTCAATCTCTATACCATAAAAAAGCTCATCCAGGTTAGCCAGGCAAAATAAAAGCCAAAAGATAATATATTTATTTTAATAAATTCATCTAGGTGTTGAACAAATGGGAAAAAAGTACCATTAAATTGGAAAGGAAAAGTAGGCATAGGAAGAGATGTTTGTCAACTCAGCAATAATTTAGTCTGGAAATTAGAAAAATCTTTTTCCAAAATATGAAAGCTCTAGAACATCTTTTCAGTACTAGCAGCAGAGATATGAAAACCCAGTTGCATGTAGGTCTGGAGGACAGAGTCAAAACAGTCCATGAGCAGATTGCATGTCACTCGGGGTAAGGAGATTATCTTCATTTTCATATCCTTGTGACTCTGTAATAATAGTTCTATTATAGTATTTTACTATTTTAGTGTATATCCATTATGTCATATTGATTATTTTGGTGTGAGATTTATTCTTGCGTTTCTATATTTTAACAACATGTTGTGGTTTAACCCCAGCCAGCAACTAAGCACCACATAGCCACTCCCTCCCTCCCCCCATGGCGGGATGGGGAATATAATCAGAAGGGTAAAAGTGAGAAAACTTGTGAGTTGAGATAAAGACAGTTTAATAAGGAAAGCAAAAGCCACACATGCAAGCAAAGCAAACCAAGGAATTCATTCACCGCTTCCCATGGGCAGGCAGGTGTTCAGCCATCTCCAGGAAAGCAGGGCTCTGTCACACCTTCTTCTTCTCCTGACATTATATGCTGAGCATGATGTGATATGGTATGGGATATCCCTTTGGTCAGTCAGGGTCACCTGTCCTGTCTGTGTCCCCTCCCAACCTCTTGTGCACCCCCAGCCTCCTCACTGGTGGGGTGGGGTGAGAAGCAGAAAAGGCCTTGGCTCTGTGTGAGCACTGCTCAACAATAACGAAAACATCTCTATATAATCAACACTGTTTTCAGCACAAATCCAAAACACAGCCCCATACTAGCTACTATGAAGAAAATTAACTCTATTCCAGCCAAAACCAGGGCACATTAATAATTATACATTGAATGTGATTCTTATGAAAACAACGTCAGGGAAGATATACTGCACAAGATATCTCAGAATGTGTGTGTGTATTTCCTGTAAAGCCTTCCTAAAAAATACCATCAACATTCTAAAGAATTGCAGTGGTGTTCATTATTCTGTTACAGTAGCTACAGCAACATGCATGCATAAAACTACACACAGAGTGCTATTTTTGTGAGATTATTATGGAGTACCCTGTTACCTGCCTGTTTAATTATTTCATTCACTTCTTGTATCTTGCCTTTTATACAGGAACAGCACCTGTCGTCTTTTCCTATATGTATACAATTGAAATGTAGATATGTCTGTTCCTCTTTGAACTTGTGGGATGACTGTCATATATTCAGAAGTCATAACACAATCCTGAGCTAAACAATCGGGTACAGCTGCTTCTAAGTCCTTTCTTCCTATGAAACACATTCCATTTTTAAGAAAGATGCCAGAGAGGAAAAATAAATAAATTAGACTCCCCTAACAAAACCCACCTGTTTTTCAAATTTGCTGTAAGATATTGTTTAAAGTTCAGATCAGCCAAAGAATGCTGAAGAGATCTTATAGCACATTGGAATGGTAATCTCTAAGGAGTGCCTTACAAAGTGTGCAGAAACCGTTCGCTGGGACCCAAGTTCTGCCAAGGACTTACAGTCTTGCATTTGATGAGACTTTTCAATACACAGCTAATTTAGCTCTTATTCATGTGCAGTGAATCCTTTCTGAATTCGGCACTTTATGAGCTTAGCAAAAAGTCTACTGTGTATTTTCAGTCCACAGTTTTCAAAGGCTTATCATTCTGTCAAATCAAAACGGATTTCCTATAGGACAATAAAAGGCACCGCTCCTCATTGAAGGTTATTTTGTAAAGCTTTAGCTTTCAAATGAACTTCAATTCTTTTCACTTCAGACCTCTTGGAAAATAAATGGCTATGAGATTTATTTATTTTTAATGTAACAATGGAAAAAAAAATCCTTTTCCCAACTTATTTCATGTTCAAATGAATGACCAATTACTGCAGAAACCCCAAAAAATTTAAAACAGACAAAATCAGCACTGGACAGATAAGTCTAGTTTTTATGGAGAGTGCTTCTGATAGCTGGGCATGATTGAATATCAGGATTAGTAGAGAAACTTCTTTTTTATTGTAGTATTTAACCCCAGCTGGTAAATAAATGGAAAAAAACCTAGTTGGTTGAGATAAAGACAGTTCAATAGGGTAACAAAGGAAGACAATAACAATAACAACAACGATAAAGCAATAACAATAATAACAACAACAACAACAGTAATAATGTATATAAAACAAGTGATGCACAAGTGCAATTGCTCACCACATGTAGAAGGAAAAAAAACCCAAACAATGCCCAGTCTGTTTCCGAGCAGCAATCCCACCTCCCAGCTAGCCTCCCCGGTTATATATAGGGAGCATGACGTTACATGGTAGGGAATATCCCTTTGGCAAGTCTGGGTCAGCTGTCCTGGCTGTGCTCTCCCAGCTCTTGTGCACCTGGCAGGGCATGAGAAGCTGAAAAGTCCTTGACTTTGAGCAAGCACTACAACTACCAAGCAACAACTAAAAATATCAGTGTCTTATCAACATTATTCTCATACTAAATCCAAAACACAGCAGTATAACGGCTACTAGAAAAAAAATGAATTCTATCTCAGCTGAAACCAGAACATAGTGGTAGGTGTTATGTCTAATAAATAAAAAATAAATTATGGATTTCAATATTAAAAAAAAAAAAATTCACTAAAGGTTCCTAGAGTACAGTCCTATCCTGTATCGTGTGGTTTCTGGTTCATATATGAGGAAACTTTTAGTCTTCTTACACTGTCTTTTACATTGTAAGTTTTGGAGCATGCTTTTTTTCTTATAGTGTGTGTTGGGTTTGTGTGGCAAGGTTTTGGTAGCGGGGGGGCTACAGGGGTGGCTTCTGTGAGAAGCTGCTAGAAGCTGCCCCTGTGTCTGACAGAGCCAATGCCAGCTGGCTCTAAGATGGACCCGCCGCTGGCCAAGGCCAAGCCAATCAGCGCCTCTGTGATAACATATTTAAGAGGAAGAAAAACACTTAGAGAGAGAGCTTTTTGCAGCCGGAGAGAGGAGTGAGAAGATGTAAGAAACTCTGCAGACACCAAGGTCAGTGCAGAAGGAGGGGCAGGAGGAGCTCCAGGCGCCGGAGCAGAGATCCCCCTGCAGCCCGTGGTGAAGGCCATGGTGAGGCAGGCTGTCCCCCTGCAGCCCATGGAGGAAGGATGAGGGGGTGTACAGATTCCACCTGCAGCCCGTGGAGGACTCCACGCCGGAGCAGGTGGAGGCACCTGAAGGAGGCTGCGGCCCGTGGGAAGCCCATGCTGGAGCAAGCTCCTGGCAGGACCTGTGGACCCGTGAAGAGGGGAGCCCACGCCAGGGCAGGTTTGCTGGCAGGACTTGTGACCCCGTGGGGGACCCCACGCTGGAGCAGTTTGCTCCTGAAGGTCTGCACCCCGTGAGAGGGACTCCATGCTGGAGCAGGGGAACGATGAGAGGAGTCCTCCCCCTGAGGATGAAGAAGCGGCAGAAACACCGTGAGATGAGCTGACCGTAACCCCCATTCCCCGTCCCCCTGTGCCGCTGAGGGGGGGAAGGTTGAAGCCGGGAGTGAAGTTGAGCCCGGGAAGATGGGAGGGGTGGGGGGAAGTGTTTTAAGAGTTGATTTTATTTTCTCATTCCTCTACTCTGTTTTGCCTAGTAATAAATCAGATGAATTCCCTCTCTAAGTTCAGTCTGTTTTGCTCGTGACGATAATTAGTGAGTGATCTCTCCCTGTCCTTATCTCGACCTACAAGCATTTCGTTATGCCTTTTCTCCCCTGTTTGGTGAATGAGGGGAGTGAGAGAGCGGCTCTGGTGGGCACCTGGCCTCCAGCCAGGGTTAACCCACCACATAGTGCTACAGAATGTTGCTTCACTCCAGCTTAGAAGCCACTGTCTATACAGAAGGTAACTAGAATGGAGTGAACTGATAATTTTAGAACAAATGTTTATATGGCAATGAGGAATATTTGGCTTTAAAAAGGTCTACTGACACGGAGAAAAATTAAAAAAAAAAAACCAAATAAATTAAAATACCGCATGTACAATATTCTGCAATATCAGAAACAAAGCACTAAAAAAATCAAAAGCAGGAAAACATAAGTGAATGCTTATTAATTCAGCAATATTAGTTTTGTGAACAGAGTAAGACAAAAATCACTGGGAAAAATAGCTTATATTCATGCAATTACATGCAATCATGTAATCATGTGATCACACATCTAAGAACAAAATTACAATTCCATATATAAGTGTAGAAAATAAGGGTTACATACACAAGTTTAATCTTGCAATTTCTTTTTAGAACTTAACTTTTAAACTTTAATAATAATGATGTGCTGAAAGTGTAATTTCCTAGGGTTTTGATGAAGTAAACAACATGTTAATTCCATAGAAGTCGGTAGAAAATGCAGATACATGATGCTGACATTTAGAGACAGTAGATACCTTTGCCCCTTGAGCTTGAGTGAGCAAATGATGATATTAATAGATTATCACACTCCGTGGAACAAGATTAAGTAGAGAATGGCACTGGTAGATTATTTCCTTGCAGAGACTTGCAAAAAGCCACTTTCTTTATTGGTTTCACAAATTTTTCTAACATCATACTGAGGACTAAAGCATTTAATTTTATCCTACGGGTGGGATGTGCTTAAATAGTTGCAGTCGTATGCTTCCTCTGTCCCCTGCCACAGTATATGCACAGCATAAATATATATGGAGTTACACGTGAATCACATTTTCTGTCCTTGTTTATCGGTCTGCCTCTTTTACCTTATCTCTCTCCTTATCATCATGTGATGATTCCCACACCTTTTATTTTACTATGTTTTGTTCCTAATTCGGAGAGATTTTGGAGAGATTTTAAAGATATTTTCAGATGCCACTGCACTGATTCCCTGTGTATCTCTGTGCCCCTTGGAAACTGGTATGCAGAGCAATGATGGTACCAGATTTTACTTGCAGTGCATGGCACCACAGCTACCCATGAATCGCTTCATCTTTGAATGAGTACATGCACAGTAAAGGTTAAACAAACAAATAAAAAGTGAAAACAACCTTTGAGAATATAACCATCAGTTTTTCATGCCACTCTATTGGACCTCTCTTGCTGAAACTCTCCAAATACTTCTGTATCAAACAGGCAATCAGCTTGCAAAATTTCAGACTGGCCTGTTAAAGTCGCATACAATCATATCATTCAGAGGAAGAAAAAAAAAAAGAAAAAAAATTGCCTAATCTGAAGTATTGATGGTCCTGAAATAAATTCTTTCTCTTCTAAAGTATTTTTATTTCCTTTAGAGTTATTGTCTGTATAGTCCAATAACATTTGTTTCACATTCTCATCTTTCTTCCTTAGTTATGTACAATTCTTTTTTTGGCTGTTTTTTGTTTGCCCGGGTTTTTTTTTTTTGTTTGCATTCCTCCCCACCCACTGTGTTTTACATAGAAAATGTAATCTCAGCATTTGATTATGAGTTAAACTTCTGCACTTGGGCAATTCAAAGGAATTACAAATTATCTTCATTACAAAATATCTTCATTGACCTTCAATTTAAACTGGAAAGAAATAAAGCAAGATCAGTTTTTCACAGTCTCCCTCTGCTGAAAAGTCCTAGACGTCACTCATGGAGGTGAATGAGGATACTGCTTTGAAGGATGAGACTTTGTGCTAATTTGTGTTAAGACAAAATATTACATACTGCATAAACAGAAAGGGAAATAACTTTCTTATTGCCAGAGTCTGCCATACCATTTTATATGCACTCAGAGAGGAGGGCGAACAGAGGACTAAAGAAAGCTCTTTCTCTTCATGACTCAACCACAAAATGGCACAGTAAGGGTTTCTAGCCTTTTCTGAGCTGACACCTTCTCACAGACAAGCTGCAGCATTCCAGTTAAGGTGCTGGATGCAGGATCAGTGTTTACCTATTGAATTAAGTGATGCAATTTGAATTGTTAATAGCTATGAACTATTTCAAAAGCAAATGGCTAAAGAAAAATCAGGGAAATATTAGAGATTTATTTCCTAGGTTTTCAGAGATAAGCAGTCATTTTGGATGTCTCTCTTTTTCTGTATTCAAATGGAGTAGCACTGAGTGGGAAGTTCTCAATATGTTCTGAAAATCATAGCTTTTAAACCAGCTCAAAAAAGAGAAAATGAATATTTTCAGTTTTATAGAAAACTGAGATATGAATATGCAGAAAAAAAATGAATTTTTAATGACAAAATAAGGATCTCAAATGATTACTAAACAAAGGAAGAAAAAAGATTGTACGCCTTAGGTGGCATACATTTGTTGGCTTTACTACTATTTCTGATGTATCCCACACTGATTAGTGTGGAGGGTTCCAGACATGAAACCTGTCCTGACATAGTAATTCTTGTTGCTGTTAATGCATACATGTTTTCAACTGGTAAGTTGTTTCGTAAAGTAAAACTACTAAGTAAAAAAAGCGCTGAGTAAAAAAAAACCCCAAAACCTCTAAAATTATCCTAGTTATTCTTGTCTGTGCATCAAGATGGGCACAGCAGCCTGAGTAACATAGTTTGATCTATTCAAGCCATGAAAGAATGGTCCCAGCGTACACACAGAATAAGGAAGTATTTAATTTGAATTTAGAAACACTTGAGGCAAATTAGAAACATTCTTTACTGCTAAGTGGAAGTCTTGCATGCCAACTGGCATAGCAGGAGTAGTATTCTAACATACTCCCTAGTGCTAACCATTATAATTTTAGACTGTGCCGTTTTGAAGGCTTTAAATTCTGTTCACCTTTCCATTTCCAAAAAAGATGACTGAATTCTCTCTTCTCAAAACAAGATGCTTTGCAAATGACAGCTCTTTTTATGTTTTCCTTTGCTTATTATGTGCATACCACAAATTGTCAATATGCCTTAGAATAAAAATAGAAAAAAAATACTCAGGCCAAGAACTAGCATTGAGCTGATGCTAAACTTTTCAAACTAATGACCTGATATTTATGATGTTATGCTTGTCACAAAAATAGTAATTACATGATCTAAATATAAAGGACCTCCTTTAGATTTCCTAATAAAATAAAATAAAAAAATCCTTCTTGATTTTGGCTTTCATTGTTACAAATTGTATTCAGCATGGGAAAAATAAAGGACACTAAATATAGTCCTTCTAAAACAGAGAATATGTAAATATACTTTAAGCCACCATTAATAATGAATACAAACTTTACATAAAACAGCAAAGCCATGAAAGACAGGAATTATTTTTGCATTGGATTCCAGTCCACTCACCCAGGGAAAGACATAGAAAAAGATCCGTGAATGATCTTTACCTGAAGAGTAGATTTCAGACTTATTGAAGGAGGAGGAGGACAGGCACCAGCCTAAGGGCTTGTGCTTTCTTGGGAACAGGCTACTTGCAGATTTCTTTTTCACATTTTCTTTTAAGAATCTGCATGCTGAAGTAGCTATTGAAGGGTACCAATAGATTATTTAACGACATGTTACCCAGCCTGGATTCAGACTCCTCCTACACATGTTACGGAACTGAGGAAGACCATACTCAAGTACTGTTTCCTCATAAGCCCCCTCAGTGCCCTCAGCCTGATCCACCGTGCAACCTGACTGCAACGCACAGTGGCTGTAGAAGCACGCGAGACAAGTAGAGACGATGGAGCTGGAGTCTATTTGTAACCATACAGGCTGGACAACGCAGAGCTCATCACGTTAAACAGCGCACATTAAACTCTGTTACTGGCACCCAAATTAGCTTATTTCAAGCCAGTTATTTCTAGACTTCACTACTGTCACCATTGCGATTTTACACACAATTAATTGCATTATTCCTGTGGTCAGCATTAGTGGCTTCTTCAGTCACATTAGTGAAGAAAATTATTTGCCTATCCCAAGAGTTTCTTTGTTGATTCACAAAAATGCTCGTTTTTTGCTGGTATCAAAATAATTATTAAACCAAAATGATTGATCAAACATGTATTTCCCACTTATGAAACTTGATTTAAAGTGTGACTGAATTTGGCTTAAGTATGACTGGTTCTGCCTTTAAGCAGGGAGATAGAACTAAGGACTTCTTCCAGCAGCGCCCAGCACTAATTTATAATGTTTTACAGCATGGCAGTCCATAAAAGATTATCCTTGAAGGTATGGAAGTGTTCTGCCGTCAAATGACACGGTATTTGTTTGTTCGACTAATGAGGTGACTGTGGAACTGCAATCTGCAGAGGGAGTTTTGTTGTCGGGCCTATTGAAACAGTGCCTGGGATAGTAACATCATTGTTCAACAGTGATGCTTTCCTGGCTTAGAGTGCCATTTCTCTGTTTGACCTAAACATCTACTCTGTGTTCCCAGTGCCTTATTTCTATTCCCATTGCCCATTTTGCATTGTTGTTATTTGAATTGTCTAAAATTAAAGAACATGGAAGTTACAAAGTATTATACATTATGACATTGATTTCATTTTGGCTTTTGTATTTTCCTCGGTTCACAGTAATTGGTGTAGTTATTGTAGGTCCTTTTGTATAATTAAGAATTTAATTAATAAAAAATATTGGCTTAGTTTTATCATCATGTCCTTGCACACTGATACTTCAATGTCCCCAGAGATCTCTCTGCGGAAGGGCAGCTGCACTAACTGCATAGCTTTGGCAGAAGTAACATCCAAATATGTGACTGGGCATCAAAATGTTACTACTTCAAACACAGCTAGAGATTTACCTCCTTTCTGATTACAGAGGCAATCCAATGCTGCCAGCTTGTAACTTTTGATACCCAAAGAGTTGTCACAGCAGCCTTTGCTTTTGGTGCCATTACACACTTCTGTGTGATGACCGTTAAGATTTTCACAGATTAAGAAGAATAAAGCATAATTTGATCTTTAAATCACAAACTGCCTCTGCTGAGGAGCCCTTCCGGTTGATCTCAGATACTTACGTCTTCAAGATGAATTCTATGAAACAGGCAGTATTTGCTACAAATGCATTGTGGCCATGGCCTAATAGCAAAATAAACAGGAGAAAACTCCTAAATAGAATGTAGGGCATTCCTGTGTCTGCTTAAGAATAGCTCAGAAAGGAAACAGATATATATTAACGAGACATTGCAACTCAACAGAGTGTACCTGACGGTCATTCACCCATAAGTACTGCTTCTTTCAGGAATGTTTCATAGGTCAGAACAGGTCATACTATTTTCTCTATAAATGTCAGTTCTGAAAGTTCTTGCACTGGTAAATTGGAGCTGAGAATACCTCTGGATGAACAGTCCAGATTTCAGAGTGCAACATGTGTGAATAAAAATACAGTTCACCAGAGTCCAAACGTATGTTTCTGATTGCTGCTCAGGGACTTATCCTTTTCATGAATTTAGACTGATGAAGGTGATTTCAGTTTCTTTACAAGGCTAAGGTAGTGGTAGTGAGTGGGAAACAGCTTCTTTTTGTTTTCTGATACAGAAGCCATTTTGATGACAATGCTTGTCTGGTTTTAATGGGATTTTTAGTGTTTGAGTCAGTGTGTGACTAGAAAACTAGAAAAAAACTTCAGAAGTTGAAACTAGGTCAATGAAAATACAAATGTGGAGGAAATAACTTGCCTATGTATGCGTGTGCATGTATGATGGGAGTTTGCAGCTGATCCTGCCAAGCACTGCACATTCTGTCTCTATTCCAGCAGAGCACTGACGCACACATATGGTTAATGGAGGCTACACCTTTTTTGATAGAACCCTTTATGCAGTACTGTTTCATTTCCAGAGGGTTCAGTTTGTACCTGGTCAGATCACACATGCAATTTTTTTGGGATTCAGTCAGTTCTCAGTTATTTCTCCCAAACCCCATCTCCTTCTTCGCCTCCAAAAAGGAATATGAGACAATATTCAAATGTCCCTATATAGTAGTGAAGAAACTGTTAATAATTTATGCATGCATTTGACCATTTTAACTTTCAATTTACAGTGTTATTTTATTCTATCACTGAAAAAAAGAAGCAATTCTTTAAGTACTTAATTATTTTTCTCTTATCTGTATAGATTTTTCCCTACATGTATTTCTACTTGGTATTAATAAATTGCTCTTTTATATAAAAAAAAATATTGTTGCTTTAACATTTTAATAATTTCAAAATACCTTGAGGGCATTATTCCTCCAAAGCATGTGTATGACTTTCAGTAACCCCTAATGACTTACTCTTGCTCATCAAGGTGAAAATATGCCCTATAGTGTTGCATCTAATTTTCTTTTTCCTTCTTTGTCCTTTTCCTTAGCTAACTGCTTAGTAATGAGATGCTAATGAGGATATGACAGAATATTTAAAATAAAAAAAAAATCAGAAATGGAGCTAGCTTAACACTTAAATCAGTCTTTGAATATCATAATACACCAAGGCAAGATACAGTGCACTTACAGCAATACTTCTTACAATATTTAGTGCAATTTTAAAACTCTTCATCAGTCATGTTCACCATAGGAAGAAAATTATTTCTTCAGTCCAGAACGAGTTAGAGTGATTCCAGTATTGGCTGTGCTGCCTTTATAAAGGAACACTTGACTTCCATTTTGATAATGTGAGATCTTTAACCTGGGAAATGTCAAACTGATTGTTTCTTTCCCAGGTATTACCCAGGTGAAGTTTTCCCAGTTCACTTCTAGCCTTGCTGTCAGCTCACTTTAATGGAATTTTATCAAACAATCTTCATGGTCTCCTGCCCAGCATGTGATCTTCCTTCAGTTTTCCTAAAATGAAAACAGTGAAATCCTCTGTGTTGTTTGGCTGGCACTTGTCTCCTGAACTGACATGAGATCAAAACCAACTATTACATTCATGACTGAAGCAGAAATTAATGGAAGGAAAGTTTAGTGAGGAAAGTATAGAAGCTATTAACTTTCTGATACTTTTTTACTTTAGATTTATTGGCTCCAACTTCAAATCTGAAGCTAAAGTTACATGTAGCTGTTGATATGTAGGCTCAGTCTCTTTCAGATTTTACAATCTGTTACTGCAGGTCAGGCCTATCTGAACTTTTCTTTCACAAGTCTAGATGAGATCAGCTAAGCCATTTGTGTATTTTCATGATCCCATCTTGGTACACATGACATTGTGACATACAGATAGGATAGTAATAGTATGTATGAACACATATATTAGTCTACAGATTACTTTCACCCTTACGTCTGAAGCACTTTCAGTAGTGTGGATAGTTTTCACCCAGATAGTACCAGTTTAGGATCACTAAGTCACTTCTTTTCATAATTTGTTAATAGGTCATTTATGAAACTCATCTGAGAGAAGGCAAAAGATTATAATGCAGAGCTAAACTACATTTGTGAAACTTTTCAGAAGATCATTTTTTCCCTCATTCTTTTGCCCATCATTATTTTAAAATGGGAAATAAATAATTTTCATTATGTCCTCTCTATCTAAAGCAAGAAATTCCTTATTAGTTAATATGGATTTCTAATCAGTAGCAATTTTTTCCAGAAGGTATCCCACCATTTCACATGAGTTCAACCAATGATTTTTTAACATTCGTAGGTAAATTTTGGCAGCCTTTCTTCCCTATCCCACAAGTCCAGAAGGATACCTTCTCTACTTAATTTTTCAGTGTTGTTTTCCTTGCAGCACTTTGCCCTTTATAATAACATTGCTCACCATTTTCTTGAGACTAATCCTTGAGATTATTGAGGATGCTCTCTTTTTGCTGTTTCCTGAAGAGTGATCTTATACCTGGATCAAACAAAATGTTTTGGGTTTCTTTGTCTTGCCACCAGCTTGCTGAGTTGCCTGATATCACTTAATTCATCTTGTATGGTCTTCTATTATGCATCAGTAAAACTTGTAAAAAACTAGATCTGTATATTTTACACAAATGCAACAGAAGTCTTGAAATAAAGAGCCTGAAAACACTTCAGAAATTCAGATTTACACAAGTGATTTCAGATTTCCCAGTTCAAGACTCCTTAGAGTATATCAATTAACAGAACATAAGCGGCAAGCAGGGTTTGGGTTTTTTTCTGTTTGGTTGGGATTTGGTGGTTTTTTGTTTGTTTGTTTGTTTTTATTTAAATTTTTTCTTTTAAGTTGTCTTTTTTCATATACCTTATATTGGACACTCATAATAGAACCACTCAATTCTTAGGATTCATGTCCCATGCTTCTTAGAGATTTTTTGGAAAAAAAAAAAAAAAAGAAAAAATCTTTGGAAAAAGAAAAAAGGAATAGAAGAGGCATAAAGTGTTGGGAATACACTTGGAATTCTAAGAATACTCATTTTTCCTCATTTTCAGCTGGAGCTGTTTGAATGGGTCAGATAAAAATCACATGCCGAATGTGGAAGCAAACCTTGAGAAATCTGTCAAACCGTAATACTTTCATGTTGTTGTTATTGGGTGACGCTGTGTGTTAACATTGAAGCTGAAAACAGTAAAATAGTGTTACGCTATGGCTTAACATTCTAAGACATGGAAATGAAATACTGGACTGTTTTCCTTAACTCTTTTACAGTTGACAGCTGGATTCATTCTAATTAAGCTAAATTCAAAAATGGAGTACCCTGAGAGGAAACAGAGATAAGCAACCAAAAATCCAGATAGTTACTCCTTTAAAATTTTATTTGAGATTTGACTGCAAGAATGAATTAGTCTAAGGGAAAAAAACAAAAACCAACAAACCAAACCCAACCAAAAAAAAACCCCAAGGAATGAAAATTATTTTCAAAATAAAGAATAGGCCTCTCAAAGTTATGTATCTGAGAAGAACAATGAAAGAAAATGCTTATTATTCTAGATTCTTTTCTTTACTTTTGTATGATTACTTTTCTTATTAATAAAGGAGTCCGTATTGCAGTGTGTCTATTGCTGTGTAGGACAGATTAGTTGGTGGCTTTTACTACATTCATTAGGTGCTTCCCTAAGTGTGACATTTTGTGGGCATTACCCTTTTAATGGTGTCTTGTCAACTGACTTGATTCCTAGAATTAAATTCAAACACACATACATATATGTATTTTTTTATGTGTACACACATATGTGTGTATGTGTATATACATATGTGTTTCTGTATGTATTTGTGTGTGTATATATATGTATATATAAGTAAACCTATATATATGTTTAGCTTTCCATAAAAAAAGAATTTCTGAAGTACTGCATCTGAGCTTCATGCACTTAACATTGACTAGAGGAATTGACAAGTAGCATTGCTGAGCAACGCTGGACCTATGTGTCTTCAGGATGCCTCACCATGCAGATCAACTTAAAAGGCAAAATAGAGAAACCCATAAGGGCTTTTAGGTCCTGGCTTTGTTGCATAGATATTGCAATCTCTGAGACATCACCTGAGCCCCCCGCCAAGGTTTGCTACATGGTGGCTCCCAGGCTCTCAAACTGGAGGCTTTAGTAAGACTGTCATCCTCGTTGTGTAGACTTTCAGGCCTCAGGATTTGATAATTTTTCAGTTACCAGACAATTCGTTTCAGAGCTGGGAATACCAACTGCTTCTAGGGTCACTGGCTCCAGGGCAGACCCATCACATAGACTGATCCAGAACAAATCAGTTATGTGAACCTGCCCCAGCTTTTGACAAGCAAAGCTTGCAGGTTTCCTGTTCTGGAAGTAGTCTGGTTGATCTATCCCAGACCTGCAAACTTGGCAGCAGTAAATTGATTGCTCTGAAGCAGCCTGGCAGGACTGGAGGATTTGCCTTTGATTTGGCAAAATGTAGTCAAACCTGAGATGAGTCAAACAAAGCATTCAGGCTCAGTGAAACGCTTTTTAATGAAAATATTTCCCTGGGAAATATCTGACCATCTGTACTCAAGTTAATAGAGCCAGTTCTCACTAAGGTCATAAATATGAATTACCTGCATGTTTCCATCAACATTCTACTCTAATCACAGTGGGGTTTTGTAAATGTTAAGTCAGGGTTTTTACAATGCACATAGTATTTCAGATTTTGGCCAACAGCTTTCAGTCCTTCTGTGATGTTTCCATTTTTCATATATGTTCTGTGTGTATGTTCCCTAAATGGAGCGTGCACTGTGCAGCTGTTTAGAATACTGTCAATATCCGATGCTTCCTTTTCCCTAGCTGTGCCTGAAGTGAGTAGCTGCCTTACGAACCAGAGTATATCAGATTATAAGACAACCAGAAACAGTCCAGTTTGTGACTTATCATTTATTTTTATGATTCTCTTTGATGGTTCCTGGAGACTCCAGGTCCATCATGGCATCAGAGCACAAGATGTATGCACATTCCTCCTTCTCCTACTTGGATGTGTTCATACACCAGAAGGAATCATCAGATCTGATAACAGTGCAGATCAGACTGAAATAAGGAAGATGGACCTTGATATACTAATCTGAAGTTATGGGCTATATTAACAAGTATAAAATTATGATCACTAGAAAAGAGCTATTACCTCAAAACTGTGGTCCTGAAAACCTCATCTGCTGCACTGACCTTCCTTCATTGCATATGGTCAAAAATCCATCGTTTTAACTGGACAGATTGATTCACTTCTCTTGCCCATGTCTCATTAGGATTCATAAACTCAGTATTTCTCAGTTTATTTCTCATCAAGGCTTTTACTCAAACCTGCTTTGAAATATCCCTTTGGTATTAGACTGTTCATCTAAAATGTGAGAAATCTAGGTTGTTTTGGTTTTGGTTGTTTGGGTTTTGGGTGGGTTTTTTTGTTTGTTTGTTTGTTTGTTTGTTTTCTTCTCGAGAGGAAATCAACTTCACATGTATTTCCTAGATAAAAGTGTGTGGTGTACCCCCAGCCCTCCACCTGTCCCTAGTTCTAGGGGTATAAACTTGCCAGGCTGGGGTGAAAATAAGAGACAACTACTCTTCCTAGTTGTGTAATAGTAATGCTTTCCCCTGAGAATCAGGATGTCCTGCATTTTCATCCTAGTTCATAAAGGTCATACTTATACTAGTAACCTAAGTGTCCAGGTCATGGAATTGAGTACATGATGACTATTTAGCCATTAACATAATCCCTGAAAGTTTTGGTTCATGACAGCTAACACTTTCCCAGAGTGTGCAAGGTAGTGCGGAGAAGAGCAAAGAACAAAATTTTTGAGGAGAGCTAAGGCTATTCCTGCCAAGTGGTATGGATGAGGACCCTTGCATGAGGGATGAATGACAATTTAGTCACAGCAGTGTTAGTCTTAGTCCATTCTGTTTACCAGCATAAACAGCCAAAGCATCTGTGTGCCAAATGAAAGTCAGTGAATGAAATGCTGAGGTAAACCTTGGAAAATATAGCTTGCAGGCTTTCTCACATCTTTCTTGAAGGCTCTTATCACAAGATTAAAATCTAGCAGACTACTCCTTCTGGCTGAATGATATTTGTTACTCTATGCAAAGTGGAAACATTTTCAATACATATCTGATATGTTCATCCTGGCATCCAGAACAAGGGAGATAGAACAGTCCTGCTGGGACATGACAAGTGAGAGTCATAGACTGTATCTTCCCAAAATGGAGAAGAAGGAATTAAATGCAGTGTACATAGATCTCTCTTTACCATGCACATTTTTTTGGATCCTGTTTTAAGATGTCTAACTTCTCTAATGAATCATACAGGGAGCTTTATGTTATGACTCCATCCTTGGGACCAGTGCTTAAAAATTAGGTATTGGGATGCTTTAGTTCCTAAATTCCTTTTGAATCTACGCCAATGAGACTTAGCATTTCTAAATCCCCACTGAATAATAGTGGATAGGAGAAGAAGAAAATTGAGTTTTAGTCAGTCTGCCTAAGAATAAATCATAACCCTGAGGATATATTCTTATAATGCCTCTAACGGGAATACATTGTGACTTTGATGAGGAAGGGAAAGACAGAGAAGAAGAATGCATCAAAGTATTTGAGAAACCTCCAAGGTAACAAATAGAATTGGAATTATTCAGTATGATTATACATATCTCAAAACTGTCTCAATGTAGACTGGTCTTAAAGCATACGTTATCGCCCAGTGGGATAACTTGGAAGAAAACCAAGCTTCAATAACCATAATGCACATAGAAAATTTGCATTTAAATAATGTTAATGACTTAAGTATCAAAGTCATAAAAAGAATTTAAAAAATCCTTCTTGGTCAAAAATGCAAGTTATATTTTTAAAATAGTGTAGATAAATGCCTGGTGAGGCAAAAGAGTTGAACCTGCAAATATACAATTTTTCTAAGAAACATTTTCAATTCACCTCTTCACTAGACCCTCCCATGCATTTGCAAATTCCCATTCTGGTGTGAGGTGGATGTTCCATTTACAGCACATTCTTGTTTCAAAGGAACAGGATTTCACAACTGGTGATTTACACACACAAAATGTTATCCTTAAGTATTTATCAATTAATTTCCTTGAATAAGTCTGAACTTCTCTGAAAGGCAAAGTCCCTTCTGCAGGAAAGAGGACTTTTTTAATTCTCAGGATTGTACCAGTCAAGCACAAGAGCATTTACTGTGATCATCTGTTTTTGTGGAACAGTATTCCATAAGTCCTCAGCAAGAACCCAGTTCATCCCAGGCATGCTCCTTTTCCTTTTCAGGAATCCCCTTGTTCCTCTTTCCCAAAAGCTTTCTTTGCCAGGGAGATGTTTGCTATTGTCTCTTCCTTCCAGCTGTCTCTAGCTCAGGAAGGTGAATAAACAGGCATTCCCTTTATTTTTTAATCTTCTCTGAAAGTCCATTGACCAGGTAGGGTTGTCGGATTTTTTTTTTATTATTTGGTTGGTTTGTTGTCTGTATGTACTTTAATACACTGGTATCCTGAAATTCCATGCGGCTGGGATTCATCTCTTATAAAGGAGACAGACTCCATCGTTATTGGAACATGGTTTTTGGTTGTTGTGTACTAACACATATCCAGGGCGATACTTCAATTACATTTTGTCACTCTCAACTAATCTCCTCTGGTCCATGTTGTTGCCTCACTGGAGAATTTCAGTTCTAAATATCAGCTTTTGTGGAAAACTTTCTCGATAGTTATCTGTAAGAAGACTGCAGGATTAACTTCACTGAAGTGTGTGTTTTTAAGGTGATAGTAAAATGAAGATGTACTAAAATTAGTGTTACCTTTTACTAACATTTTTCTTTTGAGGCATAATTGATTCCTTGAAAATGCGTAGTAGCTTCCTCCATGTTCAGCCCTTATTGTACATATGATATTGGAGATCAGTACAAAGAAAATAAAGTTCCTCTGACAAAACAAAATTTGTTTCAGAGAAGAAAAAGTAAAAGTGGTTAGGCATTTCTGTAATGTTCTGTTTCAATGTTTCCTGAATTAAATATGCTATATTTTCCTTCAAAACAACTTATCACTGTAGAATACAAAATATAAAATATGAAAGTTGAAGAAGAAATATTTAAATTGAGGCAATACTTAAAATGCTGAAGTGGTGTTTCTCAGTCTTTTTATGGCCCATGGAATACTTAAACCAAAATTCACAGGAATCACCTAGCTGTTTTGGGAAAAACAAACAAACAAACAAACAAAAAAAAACCCCCCAACCACTCCACCCCTGAAAATCTAGTGCTGGATTTGTGCCATCGTGCACAGTATAGCCTCAATGGTGTTCATTTTCACTTTTCTTAAAAGCCTGAGTTTTGTGAGTTCACAGTACTAAGCTGTTATCACTCTTTTCCATTCCGTTTGTTTCCTTCCACATGACAGGGAACATATGGTCAAATACATGTTGAAAAAACAATAAATACACTGCAATGATTTCATATGCTGCTTACATGGAACACAGGCTGAGAAACATTATCACAGTACATTTTGAAATATTTTGTTTCATTCTCAGTCGGAGAACAAAAACAAATGTTGAAAACCTCTTGAGTCTGTCTGTAAGTGATTTCAAAATGTATTCAGAAGAATCTGGCTGAAAAGATAATCTTTACCATACCAGTTATGTCAGTTGTCTGAGATGAATGTCTGGTGTATTAGATCTACATCACTACCCATACATATCCATGAGCACGCAGTGACGTAACAAATTTATTTCTACAAATTATTTCCAGAGAACAGCTATTTTATTAATTGCAGCAAGCTGCATTTATCACTGCAAGGCTGAGCAAATGAACAGCACAGATGCCCTTTGGCAACAAGAATGATAAGTGGATTGCATGGTCCCTCCAGTACAGATCAAACTGACAAGAAGCAAAAGGTGGAAAACATAATGAATCTAGCCCATGTACGTGTTAGATTTTTGACATGCTTGTCTGTACATCAATCAATACAAGAGACTGCACCTCAGAGGAAGAGAAAACTAACAGCTGTCAGGGATGGTACTCTAGGACACTGTAGACTTCATGCTTCAGTCTTTCCTTATATCTGCATAATCAGCTGCAAGGCAAAAAGGGTAAAGATAACAGCTAACTGGGAGGGTATTTGTAGTCCTATTGAAATTCTTATTTTGTATCTGGCATGCAAAAAAAATCCATTACAGTTTGTCTATCCATCCATAAGATATGAGTTTGGGACGACAAATTAATGCTCTAGTGAGGTATAAGCACTTAGGTTGTTAAATACTTTCTTGCTATATAATATGTCTGTTAGCCCAGCTTTGTTTCTGTTGGTACAGTCCTTTAGGGGTAAAGACGAGGCAGATTACAGCTTGTCTTTGACAAGGCAGAGAATTTCTGTAAAAAAGCAAGATTTGGAGCTGGATATTCAGAATCAGAATCATGCCACTGATTGCTTTCTGTGACCAGACTCTATGCTTTTATGGCAAGTCAACACCATGATCAGAGGTCATCATGTTGGAGGTTAAGATTAACACCTCATATAATGGCTGTTTTACAAAGCATGGAGGAGAGAAAGCCATATCTCAAAATCTTCCATTTTAATACTGATTACTAGTTGGGTAACCATACATCTTCCTCAGGAAAGATGGGTATTGCTGACTTGGCTCACCTGTGCTTAATCAGATAAAAAAGGGGGGGGGGGAACAAAACACACATAAAACCCCACTTTTGCCTTAAATCTCCTCAATTCAGAGGTCCAAGTCATTTTTGATGGCTTATTAAACGAAGTACATATTTCTGTCTCAGTGCACATATCATAATGTTTGAAATATTAGCAGTGCTGTGCATTAGATTAAAATTATATGATGCATCTAAAGCATTAAACTTTGACAGGACTATGCTGGGTAAGTTAACAAGAAAGCACTCCACAGAGAAGATACTAAAACAGTCTATTAGCTGTTCAAGTAATTATCTTCATATGCATATGTGATGTTTTAAAACAGCAGAAAATTTTATTTTACTCATACAGCTCTGAAATACAGCTGATTAAAAGACTGAGCTGTAAGTATGAAATTGTATGCTGTCATTCCAACCATTTGTACCCAGGCTCTGAGAGAACAAATAACATTCAGTACTCCAGGTAAAGGCATTAGTAAAGCCTAGATAAGTTTAGACATAAAATTGATTAAACTAATAACATTTATGTTATATAAAAAGCAACAAAGCCAAGATGTCTATTAGATGGAATTTGAAAAGGCTAAGTTCATTAAAAAAAGACAAAATATGATGTTTTGAGTCAGTTCATTGATGGTTCAAAAAATCTTTAAAAATCTTAACCCATCTGAAGCTTTACAATACTAAACTATTTTACCATTACTTATCGTCGTTATTCTAACCATGCTGCCTTCTTAGCAAAGGAAGTTCTTACTACTTCTTTTTCTGGTTTCACTTTTCTCTGATAATAAAGAGACTTCAAAGAAGCTGAAAATAGCTTATTTTGTTAAAATCCTCTCCTTCTGGGCTATCTGTTTGCATGAGGATATGTGGTAGCCACTTCTTGGCTGCCTCTGACTCATCTAGAAACTCACCCTTCTAGTGTAATCTTTCTGTGAATTTTAGGAGTAATTACCTATATTTTCTCACAATCATTTTCCCAAACAGATGCTGTGGTGACATTTACAGCAGACGTTCACTGTGGGTTTTTTAAAAAATTTTTTGTGAATTTTGACACTAGTATTATTAGGAGTTTATCAGTATAGCACCATCCATTCCATGCCCATCCACATGCATAGTAAACCACACAGGTGCTCTGCTAGAATAGTTTTATTGCTTATAATACATGAATTAATTCATGTGTCTTTATGTTCTTCCATTTAGACCAAATCTGAAATGCTACATTAAAAAAAGATCCCTCCGTTTAAGGAGATACAACCACTGAGAGACCCTATGAAGCAAAACAATGATGGTGACTATGGCTTGCTTTCTTCTCTATAGCTTTATTTCTGTTTTTCTGAAAGTACTGTCTATTTTAAAAAGTGCTGATAGCTAGAAATGATATTCTGTGTGCATGAGCATTCATACATATGCCTATATTTCCCTTTTTGCAAGATCCCAAATTTGTTATTGAACAGGAAAAAAGATACCAACATTCAGCAAATACTACAAAACTCCCATCCTTCAGTCAATGGCAAACCATTATTTAGAAAAAAATAGTATATGCAAAGGATTATGGTAACTTATAATTACCTTCCTTAATAATTTTTTTAAAATAGTTACAGAAGCTATTTCTTGGCCATTCACCCATTCATAATTACTCAGACAAGGAAAAGAAAAAAAAAAAAAGAGAAAAGATATACTTTTGTCACTTTCTTAAAGGAAATCCCTCCTGAAGGCCAAAGGACTCCCAATTTTCTTTATATATATACATTTCTTATTTACTGTGTCTGCCGAGAGCCTCTGCTGTATCTTGCAATGAAAATTGTGTTTAGAGCTCATTAAAAATCTTCCTTGATTGTTTCCATAGGGCCCTCTTATGGGTTCTAACAAATATTTCTTTGCCTTGAGCACAAAAATCACCACAAATAAAGCAAGAAGATGCACATGATATAGTGCATACATTAGTGCTGTTAAACCTTTAAGCTAACCTTTGGAAAGATATCAATGCTCTTTTCATAGCCATGCATTTAGCAACTAGGTGTGACATTAAAAAGAGTCCTGGGATTTCTGGTTCCAGAAATCACAGTTTGAGCTACATGGAAGAAATTAATATTGGCTGGCGGATAAATTATCTGTCATTTTTTAATGATGTGTAACCACAATGAACAAAACCTGTTGTTTTTCCATGCTTGCCATCTTTCACTTCATGGAATAAGTATCATGTCACTGGAAAGTCAACACTTGCCAGCGGTTACCAACTGTTAGCAACAGTTACAGTAGCTGAAATTATGTCATATTTCCTTTGCTAATAATAAAAACCATGATCTTCAGTGTTTGTTTTTCCAAGTGCTTACCAGCTCCAAGAAATAGTAAGTAGTTGATAGTAAGATGAGACATTACAAATAAAACTATGTGTCAGAGGTTGTTCTGAGTTATAGCATAGGATGTAGAGTTAAATACTGTGGAAAAAGGTAGAGCAATATACTGTTGTGGGAATAAATGAGGGACTGTTATGAATCTAGAGATGCTGAAGTGATGAGTGAAATGCCAACAAACTTCTAGGGTATAGACAGAAGCCCTCTCCAGATTGTTGTTTATTGAATTTTAATGCAGGCTTTCTACCAAATCCAAGAATTATTTCTGCTGATTCAATAAAGAAGGATGATCCCAGATAAATTGGAAATGGAAATATGGGAGAAATTAGTGTTTTAACCTTAAAATTAGTGTTTTACCCTTAAAAAACCTTCACAATTCAAAACACATAGTAATAGAGAGTTATCATAGAATCAGGAGTTGAGAGGTGAGTATACTAACAGCAGAAGAATTGTCAACAGGGAAAAGTAAAATATTAGATATAAAAGTCTGGTCATATTAGTAACTTTCTTTTGCATTTTCACATTAAAATATCAATACACATTTGCATACAATTGTGTTTGTTAACATAACCATATTACAATTTACAGCAAACCTTTCAGTTGCAATACCTCTTGCAGTACATGCTTTGTATTTATATTACTAGTAGAATATATTATACCCAGCTGAGCAGAATAAAGTAAAACATATAGCTAGTTGTTGCAGAAAGCTGTATTAAAGATGCCATATAATTTCCATATTGTGTATTATTTTCTATCTTGGAGTTTTAGTACATAAATTGTACCATAAAATATCTGTTAAATAACAGATCTTCCTTTCTTTCTGCATCTTTCTTCTGCTTTGTTATGAATGAAACTTTAAGAAAAAGAAAAATTCTAACTCAGGTTATGTTGTATTGTACATTTCAAAGTGCTTGCAAGCTCTGACAGCTGGTAGTAGCATAAACTATGTTAGGGAAAAAGAAAAAAGAAAAAGAAACAAAAAACCTCACCAAAAGACCAAGCCTCATATTGACAGAAAAAGGTATATTTTCTAAACTTAACTGAACGACATCATCAGTACCTGTTGCTTCAGTACTCCCAGGCATGGACTACTTCTTACCTAATTTCTTTCTGAAGTAGTAACTAAGTGTGGAATTTGTCATGATCACAAAATTTGTTCCTATAATGCATTTTAAAAATATTTTTGATAGCTAGGTTTTTTGCATTATTATTTAAAAAATGTTGAATTCATTCTCTGCTTCTGCAAAATATCAGACAGCTTGACCTTATTTTCAGTTTGCTGGTATGACGTATATAATTTCTGCTGAGTGTAGCAAAACAGTCACATTCCTATTAACATGACTGTCTGCCACTCCAAGTAGTTGGGAAATTATTTTTTTCTTGAACATTTGTATTTATAAAGTCGTTATTATATATCTTTAATGTTATATTTCTGTTGAACAGAATGAAGATGGAGTCAGAAAAGTAACATATTCAATTATAATTTAGTGAACAAAACAAATATTTAAGTTAATGAATATACACAGAATTTACAATGTGTGTTTTACGGGATCAGATAGAAATGTTTTGATTGATATTTGGCTTCTTTCAAGAATATCAGTTTAGTAAATTAAACACTTTATGTTACTGATACCATATGCAGCTCAATTCCTACAGATGACTGTAAGAATTATATAAATTATTATATAATTTGTTTTATTCTTTCCATCAAGTCACTGCATTTTAAATATTCATGTAAGTTTATATACATGTATCTAAGCTTCTGTATCTTGTGTATATTTTTGTTTTTGACACAGAGATCAGTCTTTTTTGCAAATGGACACAACACAGCTAACAGCAGACTACTAAGGCTATAGATTTTTTTTTTCTTTTTTTCCTTCCCCCCAATTACTTTTTTATGTTTCAAGGCTGAAACATAAATTATTTTTTCAAGTTTCAGGCTTTGTCCTGACTGAGCTGGACACTAATATAAGAACTTAACAGCATTAACTTAGTCTGTGCTAATCACACAAGGCTTTCAGTTGAGTCATTTAACATAACATTATATTCCTTTTCTTCTTTGAACTTCTAAGTTTTGTCTTGCACATTCCAAAAACTCTTACCAGGGTCAGGAAAAAAGTAATACTTTTATTTTTCTGGTCACCAGTGAAATAATGATATAGAAATTTTATTTCATTTGAACACTGAAAATTTTTCAGCCATTTTTATAAGATAAACATAAAGCCTAAAATTATTTGGATTGTACTACACGCCCTGAGATATGCCATATATTTTAAAATTACTTTACCTATATTCAGCATTTTTTAAAAGAGACAATTTTTAAAAAATACTAAAAAAATAATTAGGTTTTTTTAAAATTGGAATTGGATTAGGGAGATTTGAGACCTGATCCTGATTTATAGTAGGAGAATATGCAGAAGAATCTGTTCATCTCTCATCCACTAGAAGACTTCTGAGTTTTGTGACATCTATCAGCAACAAATGAGAAATGGAATGGCAAAATGCTTAAATGCTATTCACATAAGAGATAACAATATATTACTGTTAACCTGTACACTTGGCAACAGCCATTATAACAGACAAATGTCTTTATAAAACTCTTTGTATTAAAAAAAAAAAAATCTCAAGTTAGAAGCCACATTAAAAGAACATAATAACATACTTCAAAGTCAAACTTAGAGAAATGTCAGAGTATATGCTACCTTGAATGTTAGTA
The DNA here is from genome assembly GCF_028858705.1 of Grus americana. Lineage (NCBI taxonomy): Eukaryota > Metazoa > Chordata > Aves > Gruiformes > Gruidae > Grus > Grus americana. The sequence continues at coordinate 47,075,580 of NC_072854.1, forward strand.
CGATGATGAAATTGTTATTTGCAAATGGAATAATATTTTTGCATTTACTTCATTGCATAAGATAGATGTAGATACAGTGAGAAAGCTTGCCTAGTGATGAAGGTTGTCATTACTACTTTACTTGCAACAGAGTCTGGGAAGTGTGCAATGACTAAGATAGAGTCTTCACCAGATAGAATGATACTCTACTGATTTAGTACTCTTAAACCTAATTGGGACAAATTCTCATTTGATTTGCTTGGAAATTAATGAGATATGAAGCAAGAAACCTAACAAAACTCTTTGAAAATAGTCACTCATTTTTACCAATTGTCAAATGTGAGATCTTTCAAAAGAATTTGCTGAAGATGTTGTGTATTCACAATAACAATTAAAAAGTCATGTACCTTGAACATATCAAGTGCTGCATAATGAAAATGACTTAAGCATAAGAGGTTCCAGTTGCCTTCTGCCCAAAACGTAGCAGTCTTTCAATCTTAATCTTCCTCTGTTTTGGTTCTTCAGCTATGAAATGAAATTATATTGCTCCCTCACCTCCCAAATATATGTTAAAACCTTCAGAGATACTGTACTGCTTAGAATAGTCCAGAACAGCCTGGAAGATAATTGGTAATCTGTAATCAGAACAGTATTTAAATAACACCCAGTAAATAGACCCTAAGGCTATATTTTGAACAATAAGGTTAAAACAAAACCGGAATCTAAAATATTAACTATCTAGTGAAAGTAAACAATGTTTATTTTTCTACCAAATTGTGGTGGGTTGACCCTGGCTGGAGGCCAGGTGCCCACCAGAGCCGCTCTCTCACTCCCCTCATTCACTAAACAGGGGAGAAAAGGCATAACGAAATGCTTGTAGGTCGAGATAAGGACAGGGAGAGATCACTCACTAATTATCGTCACGAGCAAAACAGACTGAACTTAGAGAGGGAATTCATCTGATTTATTACTAGGCAAAACAGAGTAGAGGAATGAGAAAATAAAATCAACTCTTAAAACACTTCCCCCCACCCCTCCCATCTTCCCGGGCTCAACTTCACTCCCGGCTTCAACCTTCCCCCCCGCAGCGGCACAGGGGGACGGGGAATGGGGGTTACGGTCAGTTCATCTCACGGTGTTTCTGCCGCTTCTTCATCCTCAGGGGGAGGACTCCTCTCATCGTTCCCCTGCTCCAGCATGGAGTCCCTCTCACGGGGTGCAGACCTTCAGGAGCAAACTGCTCCAGCGTGGGGTCCCCCACGGGGTCACAAGTCCTGCCAGCAAACCTGCCCTGGTGTGGGCTCCTGTCTCCACGGGTCCACAGGTCCTGCCAGGAGCTTGCTCCAGCGTGGGCTTCCCACGGGCCACAGCCTCCTTCAGGTGCCTCCACCTGCTCCGGCGTGGAGTCCTCCACGGGCTGCAGGTGGATTCTCTACACCCCCTCATCCTTCCTCCATGGGCTGCAGGGGGACAGCCTGCTTCACCATGGCCTTCACCACGGGCTGCAGGGGGATCTCTGCTCCGGCGCCTGGAGCACCTCCTCCCCCTCCATCTGCACTGACCTTGGCGTCTGCAGAGTTTCTTACATCTTCTCACTCCTCTCTCCGGCTGCAAAAGCCCCCTCTAACTGTTTTTTTTTTCCTTCTTAAATATGTTATCACAGAGGCGCTGATTGGCTTGGCCTTGGCCAGCGGCGGGCCCGTCTTAGAGCTGGCTGGCATTGGCTCTGTCAGACACAGGGGGAGCTTCTAGCAGCTTCTCACGGAAGCCACCCCTGTAGCCCCCCCGCTACCAAAACCTTGCCACACAAACCCAACACACAAATGAAGCAAAAGAGTAGAGAAAAATATGGCAACATCAGAAAACATATATAGAAGGGCTTTGAAACAAGGTTATAAAGGCAATTTTAATTTTCAGATTAATTTTTCTTTACTTGACTTTTCAATTTTTAGAATGTTCTTTTTACATAGGCATAACAATTTTAAATAGTTGAATAGAATACATGAACTATTTAGAGCAGCTACTTCACCAGATTAACTCCGTGATTGTGATCACTTGCAACTGCAAAAAATTTAATGATACTAAATAAGTAAGACAATGTGCCAGGAAAATATGATACATTATTTTAAAATGCACACTATATTTCTGCTTATTTGACCTAATCATCTCATTGCATCTCAGACTTTTTTTTTTTTTGACTCTTAAAAAAGGATTCTGTTCTGAATCCTAGCGTTAGTACTTCCAGATTGACTGTTTGTGAAAACACTGAGACAGAATAGCTCACTCAGGCAGTTTCCATAACGATATTTTCATTTTCCCAAGGGAATGTTAACTTCAAACAGGGGCAGATTGACGAGCATGCCAAGATATGTAGCGCAGTGGAATCACATACTGAAGAAATCATACAGATGGAAATTGTTCAGAGTGTATTTCAACTATACTTCTGGCTTTGGCTCCAGCCTAACCACATCTTTTTCATAGCTAAAGAATGAACAGACACCATAAATAAAATTGATGAAAATTAAAAATCAAGAACAAAGTAAACTCAAAGACTTGTAATTTGTGTGAAAAACAAGTAATAGCTAATGTAGAATTTCCAGTTATGTTTCCAAAATGAGTTTGATTTACGTCCTGGCCTGGAGCATAGGGCTAAGGAAGGTAATTTGGTGAAACAGAAGAGAGGGAAATGTCTTTGCCTGAAATGGAACATACAGTTTTTAGGACAAAAATTGCATCTAAATGTCTGAGGACTGTTATTTGATGTAGTTAATTCATATTGCGTTATTTTAGAAGTAGATTCCCTATTGATTTACCTGAGATATAACACAGTGATTTATGTTGCTAGCTTTCCTGACTGAGGTAAGTGCTAAACTTATCATCAGTCTGGATTAGATTGTGTTTTGGGACTGACTTTACTTGATCATTTGAGTACATACCATTAGGCTAGTTAAACAGGATCTTCTCTGTTCCTGTGATAGAGAAGTCATTTTAGTCTGACAGTATAGAAAAACCTTACAGAAAGTTGTAATGTCTGGAGCAGGAAACTGCAACTGTGAACCTTGAGTATCTTTATTTACATATACATGTGCATGATGTCAGGCTAATAATACATAAACACTACTAGGTTTCCAAAGTCACACTAGACAAATAACGATGGGCAAGGCAAGAAGGACCGAAGTGAATTAAACAAGCAAAAAAGATTTTACGGCCTTGCTAGGTTTGATCTTTTTACTATGTGTATGTACAGTGTCTAGAATAATAGGACCTTGGTCCATGATTCATGCTTTTGGCTTGAGAGACATAATAAGCAAGCCATACATACAGAAGATACAAATTTTTGAAAGAGAAAATTTGGCATCAACAGCAAAAAGTTAGTCACTGTTGACCTAGGTTAAAAAAAAAAAAAAGAATACAGTCATAAGTTAAAGAAATCAGGTCAACATCAGATTGTGACAAAGTAATTTTATTGCACTGAAGGGTTCAGTTACCTTGGTTTTAGTTGTATGTGATTTCCATGATTTCTTTATTCTTTTAGTTCTGTCTTTTAGTTCATCATGTTTATATAGCACTTACCTATCCTCTGACCTATATCGTCAGGTATCTGTTCTAGCATTATACTTGATACAAAACTATCCCAAATTATGGGATATCCAAACTATGACAGCTACATTATTAAAATCTTCTGATAAAGTCTTATTTTGTGTCCCTTCTTTACTTATTTCAGTTTTGTTTGTTCATTGTCCCTTCAGTGAACTTCAAGTTCACATATTCCTACAATAAGTCATTCATCAGGTTCATCATGACTGTTATCTTTGCTATGTTGGCTTTGATTTTTAGCAAATAACTTGATGGTTATCAAATATCTACTTATTGAGGAGATGCAACAGTAGTGGATGAATCTTTTTCTATCATCTTCATAATCTTTGTTGTTGTTGTTTTCAAAGGAATCCTCCAAAATATTCTTCCTTCTAGTGCTTTTTTGGTTTGGTGGGTTTGTTTGTTTGTTTGTTTGTTTGGGGGTTTTTTTGGCTTTTTTTTTTATATTCCTACCAATATTTGCTTCCTTCCTTGACTCCCCTTCCCCCCCCCCGCCCCCCCCCCCCCCAATATTTGTCTTATTCAAACTGATTTTCATTCTAAATCTGTTCCTTTCCTGGTTTAGCACTGCAGATACATATTTGCCCTGCTGCTCTGCAAGCTCCACTTTATTCCTTTTAGTCTCTGACAAACCCCATAAAGAACTTTCTTGGAATATGAAACAGACAAATTCCTCTTTAGATCTTGTGCTCATTCTTGTCGTCTTTATTACAGACTGTCATCACTGTTGCTTTCACACTTTTGCTGAATACCTGTTCCTTGTAAATACCATTTAATAGTTTTATCTTGTCTTTGTTATGGGTTTTCTCACCTACATTACCATTCATAGACAATGTTTCTTTCCCCAAAAGAAAAAAAAAATCAAACTTTTTCTCTGTGTCATTTGCTTTCTTTCATTTTGCTCTGTAATACTTCCCCAGGATCCATTTAATTATGATTTTCTGAATGTTGTTTAACTTTGAGTTATTTCTCCATCATTCTCCAGCATTTGTAATTGTTCGCTGTTATTTGCACACATTTGTCTTTCAAGTAAACATCCTATTTAGTTCCTCTTATCTTGCATAGCATTTCTCTTTATATATTCTTCTGCTTCTTTACTTTGTTTGCTTACTGATTAATTTCATACTCCCTAAATCTTCTATTTTATCTTGGGTCAACCTATTGTGTTCTTATTTTCATACTGTTAGTACTTAATCACCTTTCACCCAAAATCTTCCATGAAAATAAAACTAATGTAAAGCTAAAACAGATAAACAATGCTATGTTTCTCCATGATTATATCAGGGATATAATGATTTTGTAAAAGTCATCTTTGTGTTATCTTTAAACATCTGACCTTTTCTATTTGTGTTTATCCCAGATCTTAATTTCTACTCCTTTTCTCTTTGGCTGTCACCATGATTCTTTTGATGACAGTGCAAAATTAGAATCTAATCTGATATCACTTTTAATTATCCTGACATTACACTTTTTATATATAGAAAATCTGCCATGCATAGAAAATCTTTGTAAATCAGATTCTATCCAGACCAATTATTTGGATACATTCTTATGCAAAGTAATTTATATGATTGGTTTCCCCTCACCCTAGTAACATAAAACACAGTATCCTTTTTTTCCCTTTCATTTTCTTTGCACTATCCAAATCTGTCTACTGGTCCAGGCCAGAAATTCAAGTGTTTTTTTGTTTGGTGGGGTTTTTTTGTTTGGCTTTGGTTGGTTGTTTTTTGGTTTTTTTTTTTTTTTTTTTTTAATTTTCATTGTGAAATTTTCCATTTTACATACAGGGTTTTTTTTCATAGTGTATTTTTAATTTCATCCTACTTTCTGAGAGGTGAACACAACTTCTCTCCAATTCAATGGTAACTAAAATATTTCTCATAGAGAAACAATGAAATGGCTTTAGGAAAAACAAATTTAATCCTAAATGGACTCCATTTGGAATTCATGGAATATCATGGAGAATACTAACAAGAACATTTACACAAAGATATTGGAACAACTAGTGGGTAAAGCATATTCCATAGAATCTAAAACCAAATTGACTACGATTTTTCTTCAGACAAAATTAAGGTAAAATAATTCAAATAATTCAATAATCCCTTTGTACAGATAGCTACGAATTAAGTGATAATTGCCTTCTGTATTCTCACTATTTTTAGGGAAAGCTGCTTTTCTGAATCACTACCTTAAACCAGCTTTCACACCTCTATGAAGTTGTCATTCACAACTATCTTCAGAAGTCCAATTTCTATTTTCAAGCTGATAATTTCTCCTGTCAGGTCTTTCATAAATTTGCTTTAGCAGTGAATTAGATTTTAATGGCAAGGTTTTGTTAGCTGGGAGGTCTGAAGGGGTGGATGCTGTGAGAACACACCAGGAGCTGCCCAAATATCAGACAGAGCCAGTTTCAGCTGGCTCCCGAATGGACCCACCACTGGCCAAATCTGAGCTTATCAGTGACACTGGTGGCACCTCTGTGATAGCATATTTAAGAAAGGGTAAAAAATGCTGCACAACAGTAGCTGAGAGGAGTGAGAAAATGTGAAACAACACTTTAACGGTGGAGCAGATATTCACACTGCAGCCCATGGCGGACCCCATGTCGGAGCAGGTGGATATGCCCTGAAGAAAGCTGTAGCCTGTGGAGACCCTACAACCTGAGCAGGCTCCTGGCAGGAACTGTGACCCTGTGGAGAGTATGCTGTGCAGCAACAGGTTTTCTGCCAGGACACACGCTGGAGCAGTTCTGGGAGAATTGCAGCCTGTGGGAATGACTCAGGTTGGTGAAGTTTGTGAAACACTGTCTCCTGGGGGAGGGACCCCATGCTGGAGCATGGGAACAGCGTGAGGAGGTAGGACTGGCAGAGACAAAATGTTATCTACTGAATGTAACCCCCCTCCAACCTCTCCGTCCCTCTCTGCTGCTCAGGTAGGGGGGAGGACATAGAAAATTGCGAGTGAAGTTGACCCATGGGAGACGAGGAGGTTGGGGAAGAACATGATTTTAGTTTTCTTTTTATTTCTCGCTACCATACTTTGTTATTAATTGGTAACAAATTAAACTAATTTTGCCTAGTCAAGTCTAATTTGCCCATGATGGTAACTGGTGAGTGATATCCCTGTTCTTATCTTGACCTATGAGGGTTTCCTTTGTATTTTCTCCCCCTTTTGAGGAGGGAGAGTGAGAGAGCAGCTTGGTAGGCACCTAGTAGCTAGCCAAGGTCAACCCACCACAGGCAAATTGCTCATATTGCTTAAGTTCTTCCTTTTACATTGGATACCACAGGTATTCTTGTGTTCTTTGAATTCTGTAATAATAAACTAGGGATTGTTCCCTGGGAACTGTAGGAGACTTTTAAAATAAAGTACTTTTTTACACAGCAGACTGATCTTTTGGAGTCTCTTGCCACAGAGGGTTTTGAAGACAGGTAATATCAAAAGGCTGTAAGAAAGATTACACATTCGTGGACAGTAGGTCCATAACCAAATAGTTCAGGGAGTAGGCAAGGATATATCTTGTAAAAACCTTTATCCACTGACTGTTGGTTCTTGAAGACCACAAGGGACAACAGGCTACAGATAACAGCCAGATTCATATACTGTCCCTAACCAGAACCTTCTACTGACATTATCAGACAGAAAAGTGAGTTTGATAGATCATTATCTACCCCACTGCATTTCTTCTGGTTTTTGATCATTATTTTTTCTTAATGAATACAAGACTGAGATCCTTACTCAGTCAAGCCATGGAGCATTTTCAAAGCTTTTGTTACTTGCACATTTTTCTTATGTGCAACAAATGATGGAAGAGAATTTACTATTAGTCTAGTGACTGTGGTAACACATTAATCAAAATAGTTATCTTTAAGTCAAATTTAAACTGCTAATTTAACACTTATAGTCCTATTCACCTAATTATTGCTAATTCCTCTTAATAATACAAGAAAAAATTGTTATACACTGACTTTCTTGCCCATATTCCTTTATCTGCTGTAATACTCACCCTACTTATACGTTGTTATTACAAGTTGTCAGCATTCCTAGTTCTTTGCTGGGACAAATACTACATTGACAGTGGGAGCTTCTTCCTCCTCAGTCTTAAGGCTTATTGTTCAGGGTTATTGTTATACTTCCCAACCCTGTATTTTCTAATGAGTTACTTACTATATTCACTTTTGGTCCATGTGGTATACTTATACTAAGATTACATATGTTTGTTAGTCCTTGGTGTTTTGTTTTGTTTTTTTTTTTTAATATTATTATAGTATACTTTATTTTAGGATAAGAACCATGCAGTTGCAAAATTGCAAAGGAAATAAGTAAAATTTAAGGTAGCAGTAAGTTAGATAATATGTCTTTAAAAAGCTCAAAATCGCAGCACAAGCAATAGGCCTGACCATTGTGCCAAAACAGCTAGCACAACCTAGGCAATAGTCATCGCGTCATAAAGCAAGTTAACACCACAGCAGAATTTTCTTAAATAATTCGGAAATACATGTAAAATCAAGCTAGAACATGTTCAAGATCAAACAAGTCCAGACAAAGCTTGGCAAATTCTGAGATATGGTATGGTTTATTATTATTTTTAAAGCCTGAGGCTTCTTACTAACACTTGGCAACATTAAATTGGCTTGGCCACAGGATTTACTAACTTCAAATTATCCAGCTATTTCCTATCTTATGGACCTCTCTAATACCTTGCCATACTCTTTTTCCCGCTATTAGATTTCTGAACAGAGAAAATTACTATATTTCCCATTGCCTTTCACTTTGGTTGATTGCAGAGCATTCCATCATTATTTATACTCTTTTTACAACCTAAATCTTACAACACTAGGGGCTTATTGTCACAGATTGAATCAAACACATTGTTAACACTTCTCAGACAAATGCATTAAGAATCTCATCTCAAGCATTAGAGGATACATGTATTCTTTCATACAAATGAGTTGTGTTAGTGAAGTAAAAAAAAAAAAGAGGTACTGCTTACATCAATTCTCACTTCTTTTTTTTTTTTGATAGTCTGATGATTATAAATTGCACTCTTGTACTGATTCCATCTTGCTTAAATGAAATCTTGCCTGATCAGTTGATATTTGTAATGCTCTTTTTCTTTAGATATTTTCCAGAATGGATACAACAGAAGTATGTTCATATGTAATAACTACAAGTGAGTTATAAACCATAATGCTTACTTAATTTAAATACTTTATCTTATCAATTAGTCATACATGCAGCTGAATAATTCCCTAAGAGAGATGCTAGCTTCTTCACTAGTGTGGAAAGAACCACCAGGAGCTGCTTACTTATTTCCCTTCCCCTTCTTTTCTCCCTAATAAATTGCTATAAAGATGGAGTAGAAGTCCTTGGAAAATGTTCCCTATTTTTCCCCTTCTTACTGTTAACGTATTACAATGTATAATTCATTGTGAACTCTTGTCATTTAAATTCCATGTACAATAGTAATGATAATAACACCTGGCTTTCCTATAGTGTTTTTGATTAACAGATTTCAAAGTGTTTTGCAAAGCTTTATTACTATTAAAATAAACTACATGCAAATGGTGTTTTAAACAGCAAAATACATTAATCTATTAAAAAATAATCCCACACCAAGGCACTTCCAATTTAAGATAATATTAAATTTGGAGAGAAGGACTTTCCCCAGAGTATTTACTTGTGTGCTTGGCAATTTATATATTCATTAGTTACTGAAGAGAGACGCATTCTATAATTTCTTTCCCTATTGGACTTCAGATTAAGCAATGCTGATGCTTGTACATTTTTCCCAGGTGCTGCTGAAACAGTCAACTCTGTGAGATGTATTTCTCAACAAAATAATAAAATAAATAAGGAAAAAATTTCCTGCCATTCCAGCCAGGGTACGTGTCCTTCCTGATGTCCTTAAGAGACCTGAGGAGCTTTTTTGTTATTGTTTTTTATAAGAGAATTAAGAAGCTTTTTTGTTTGTTTGTTTTTCACTCCCCTGGGAATATTCATTATAAATTGCAGGTTTGTTTTTGCTTTACCGCAAGCTACCGAAAATTCTGTAGTTTTCTTCCCACATTTCTACTGTATATGAATATTGCTGTGTCAGCTTTTCCTTCTTTATAAAATTATTCGGTTATTTGAAAACTGAATTTGATTTGTAAGTGCAGCAAATATCAGACATATGTTTTGTCCAGTGACATTTTTGTATCATGTGTAAGTATGCTCCTACGGGGCTTATAACCAGGGATGCGCCAGCTGCGAGTCTCAAGGTCAAGGTATCAGGGAAGAGTAACTTGAGGGATGTTGGGTAGGGATCTGCTGCAACCTGCCCCCCTCACTGAGAGGGGTAAATAAGGCGTTTTACCAACAGGCACCAAAGCCTCACATCTGCAGGTACTATTCCTCATAGGGGTCTTCAGCTAATCAGACAACTGCTGGGAGGGAGAAGATACCTTTATATAGGCAATCCAAGAAGCTGCTAGGCTTTCTTGGTGAGAAACTGAATTGAATTGAAGTAAACTTAAGATTAATTCTTTCTCACCCAATTTCTATGTGTTTTTTTTTTCTTTATTAGTAGTTAGTAAGTGAAAATGTACAAAATTTGTACATACTACAGACACTTTTTTTCCCCTTCTATTTCCCATCATTTGTAGTATATTAACACATTAATTTTGATCTAAAGAATGATATCAAAGTAAAGCTAAAGGACTACTGGGAACTTATTATTTCTAACAGCTGAATTACACTTAAAATCTTGTTCTGGAAAAAATAATCTGTATTAAACTAAGAACTATATTGTTAATATAATTTTTAAAAGTCTAAAAGTCCAGATTATCAAAATAAGATAGAAGAGCCTCTCCTCTCCTCTCCTCTCCTCTCCTCTCCTCTCCTCTCCTCTCCTCTCCTCTCCTCTCCTCTCCTCTCCTCTCCTCTCCTCTCCTCTCCTCTCCTCTCCTCTCCTCTCCTCTTCTTTTTGATATATTTCCTTTGTAGCTTTACATTTCATGATTCAAGTATAAAAAAACTGGTAAGATGAATAGGTACAGCTTACTTTATAATGTCATTTTACTTAGGTTTCAAATAGTGTCATGGTGTCTAAATGCCAAATAGAGAAGATGATTTCAAAGTTTGCCAATGTATCTGAGAGTCTGTATCGGTAAATATTAATGTCTCCTACCAATTACAGATTTGATGATCTGACTGAGCTATATTTTCATTAGAATAAGAGGCATAAAAAAGTAGTTTTCCACTGTCTTTTTACTTTTGATCAGCTGAAGGTATTAATTTGACTCCTTCCTAAGTAAAATGAAAGGGGATTTATTTGTGGCTCACACTCTCAAGAGACAGATTTTTTTATTGATCTTCCATTTTTATTGATCACATTATTCAGGAAAGGGAGAATTAGACTTGTTTATGTAACTGCTGCACAAGACTTTTCTCTGTATTTAGCTTTTAGTTCTATCAGGTTTTGAGTGGGTTTGTTTTTTTTTTTTAACTACATCTTTGTTTCCAGTGATGGAGAAATATTTTCTTTGACTTTTTAATGCATCAAAAGCAAAATTGCTTTTCACTCTCATCTTTCATGCAGTTAAACCACTTAGAAATTTCAATGTGGTATGTGCCCTATAATTGCTCTATGTATTTGAGTTCCTGAGTATGAATCAAAGGTGCTAACATTTGTTATAATATCCAAGTGCCTTCCAGAAAATGTCATTATATGGTAAATTTGCTTTAATACTTTGACTGTGTTATAGAATTGGGAGACAAAACTGACACCAAACAGTACAGTTCTGAGAAAGCTTTGGATATCGTATCTTACTTACGTATCTTCAATTATTTCGGTTAATATAAATAAAGGAGTAGTAAAATTGTTTGAGATTTGGCTTGCTATAAGAAATACAGAAAATGAATATAGCAAGCCTTTTTTTTTTGTTTGGTTGTTGTTGTTTATGTTTTTGTTATCTTAAGCTACCTGGAACTCCATTCTGTCCATACAGCTGGGTATCTACTTTAAAACAGTGCTTGATTTTTTTAAGTCTTTCCATTATTGCACGTTGTCTGGACTATTTAGAGAGAAGCAGGCTTTTAAACTGAAGTCATAAACTCTTACTGTACAGTGTAAATTCCCAAGATTCATCTCTTATGTATTAGCAATCCAGTTTTGGTGGGGTTTTTTGTTTGTTTTTTTCTTTTTTTTTTTCCAGAGTTCAGCTTGCTAGTTAATTTATTCTACCATGAACAAACTTAACAGCTTTGTAGTTGGTCTCTCTGTCTTGGTCATCTGTGTAAATCAGCAGTAATATGTAACCTGATTCAACTATTTATCTCTCTAGAGCCATGGAACATTTCCTCTGACTGGGAGTTTTAAATCCTGCTGCTAGTTGTCTGCATTTTGGTTAGCCCTGAAATATAGCTTACCAGTGTCAAAATCCATTTAGTGCTTTTGGTACCTTTATCTTTTCTGTATTTTGCCTCACAATGAATAATGGAAATCTCTTGTTCATATTTTACATATCTTCAGTATTTTGATTTCCTTCTAACTTTCCTTCCATAACTGTTAATACCTTTATTTCTTACATCATTTTTTAAAAAATATTTTATTGGGGAGATAAATTCAGAATCATTGTGAATAACTTTATTAAAAATCCTAAGGATTTCACTATTTTCAATATATTGAATCTACTTTTTTTTCTTTCATGCCTTCCTTAGCTAGTCATCAGCTTCAAGCTTACTCCTCCAAAGACAAAGTATACCTGACCTTCATTCGGGGTATTTAGCCCATGCTAGCAGTTCATACTGCACGACTGATTAGTGGGCTAAACCTTCACTCATTCAGAGGTACAAAAAAGGTACAAATCCTGGCATTTAGCTGTTTTTCAAATATATGTATTAAAATGATTGTCACATGCTTGTAACATACTCTCATTTTTTTAGGTTATAAATTAATCTTACTTCTTATAGCTTCTGGCTCTGTGCACTCTTGTGTTCATGCCTCATTGATTTAGGTGATTATATTTTTCTAATACTAATAGCTGTGAGACAGTTTTACACACATTCTCAGCCAGATTTCTATTTTCAGAACAGATTTCATCTGTTTTATATTTCTGTGGTTTGGAATACAGAATATAACCTTTCTTCTTCTCCTTTACTTATTTTGAAGATATGGGGGGGGGGGTTCTGATTTTTTTTCAGGTAGAAATCTCTTTTACTTTTTACTATTACTATCTAATGTATCCTAGACTGTTATTTGATCCTCGACTTCATCTTTTCTCTTACCCACATTTCCATTTTGTAAGAATTTTTTTCTTGACTTAAGCCATAACAGCATATCCTAGCATGCTTTTAATTGCCTGGTAATCTTGCATGATTGGTTTTCTAGCAAATGTCTTTCTTAAAAGCTGGGATATAACTGCACTGATGCTAAATCAACTCAGCTAAAATGATTATGCCTGCAGGGCTTTACTTTTAGGGAAGTTTTCTAGCTTATGTTTTAAAAGCATTTATAAAATAGAAATTTCCCCCCCTTCCCTCCCCCCGGAAAACTTTTTTTTTTTTTTTCAAGTTTCTCCTATTAAAACGTTCTCTAACTGCTTTAGTTAAATATTGCATGACCATATAATACTGTTTCCTAGCAATTTTCAGAAGTGAAAATATCTATATTTTAATCCATTGTTAATTGGATCCACCGATGTCTCTTTGTAATGTTATTAAATGTTCTCTAGCTTGTCTCACTGTCAGTTTAGCTATAGATTACAAGCTCTCCCAATCTGCTGAACAGGTCAGTTTGCATTTATATTTCAAGCAATTCACATTACTCATGCTGCTAAAAGTGGCAAGTGTCATGATCTTCAAAATTCTAGGGAATACTTCCGATTAAAGATGGTGTGAAGGGAACAGACCTCTCATTTCAATGCCACCAATTCCATTTTGAAATGGTGATTAGTTTTTAATATCAAGTTAATCTGAACTTTCCCGAGCTTCAGAACAAAAAGCTGCACTTAAAATGCCATGTCCTTGACAAAAAGATGACTTTTGCTAAGAATTCCAATGGGATGGTTTTTATAGACAAAATGTAACATTCCTGCTATGATTCCTCCTCCCTCCCAAAATCAAGTAAACTCATATATATGCAGAAATAAAGGAAACTATAAAAAGTTTTGTCTGGTGGCCTCTGGCAGGCTTAATCATCCAGAAAATGAAAGCCATCTTATGCATCTTCATAACTATGGTTTCTTACAGGCACAATAGGACATAACAAAATGAACACAGCATCTGTTTCTGCATGCTTAGGTTAAAACTTGTGAAATGCTAAGTAATTAGTTTAAGTTTCTGGGTTCTCTGGAAGCAGCACCACTTAGAATTCTGATCAGGGTTATAGCAAACATTGCAACTAATTTGGAAATTGAGGTTTGAAGATTCAAAAAGAATATTGAATTGTTTGGAATATTACAGTGATCTTTACAATTCAACCATGGTATCAGTTCAAACTCATCTTTAATTAATCATTTCTATTTCTATGCATAGCCATGCTTTTGGAATCATTGTGAAAAATTTGATGCTTCGTGTAATTTATGTAAAACCTATCAGTAAGATTTTAATGGAGAAATTGGCAGACGTATTCTGTTTTATTGGCTATACTGTGTAAAAGTCTTTATTTTGAAGAGATATGTTACATCAGTCACGGATTTTAGAATATAATGTACTTATAGGCAAGTTCAGGATAGCAGAATAATATATTCAGGGCTTCTGTTCTTAAAGGCGCTAATGACTTCAGGTTTCCCTTCACAGTTGAAAACAGTGTTGCTGGAAAATTTCATTGCATTTAAGTACATAGATATATATGTTATATGGCAAAAAAAACTCTTCCCATGTCATTAACATAGACATTGATTCATTCTATGATAATATTGGCAATTGAGTTCATATACTATCCGAGGTATATGTTCTAAATCAGAGAGAAAAAAGTATTTAAAAAGCTTTTCTAGCTAAATGTTTTTAGCTTGCAAGGTGTTAAAAGCAAAATTTATCAAAAATGCATATGGAAAAAAAATCCATAATTCTCAGTGTGCATCTTTTTCTTTTTTTAAAAGCAGATTTAACCTATGCCTTGGTCTCTCATAATTAGCTCTATTACATTTACTTTAAAACGCTTTATAAATAATGCCACAACAAAAGCTATATCTAAAAAAATATTAAAAGTAAGTAAAAGTTATAGGACAGTCACCTCAACACATAAATATGCGCACCTGCTTTGAATACTCAGAACAAAAGGAAAGTTTTAACAGACTATGCAGTTTAAACAAATTGCAGCATAATTTTCTTTGAAAATGTCAGAGAATTTCTTTGGTTTTCCCACAGTTTCAGGGGGGAAGAAGGGAATAAAAAATTCTGTTTATTTTACTGAAATATACTGATCAGTATTTTAGCAGTTAAAATACGATTCCATGAGAAGATTCTCATTTGTAATGACGTGAATACAAAAACAAGGGATGAAAACAAGCCTTCCCATTTCATTATTGGGCCCTTTTCCTGCTCCTGTAACAGAAGATGTGTGACTTGGTTTTGTTTTTTAATTAATTAATTTATTTATTTAATTTTATTTTGTTTGTTTTTAATTTAAATTACTTTTTTAAAACTACTACCTGGAACAATAGGAGTCCAGTTTTAAAGATGTATTGAGTTGCTGATGGTAAAAGAATTATGAATTAATAGGCAAACAAAATGATAGTGGCAGAACTCTGAAAAGAGGATGAATATTAAGCTTCAAAACCTATCTGAGTTCCAGAAACCAAACTGCCTTGGACACTCATTTGAAGGACTTCTTAAGGAAAAAAATTAATTTATTTTCTGTGGTTTCAAAAATTTAGAATAATGTAATCATTAAATGTTCACACTATTTTTACCCCAGCTTTTATTTCTATAGTTTTGAAAGAGCAGAATATTTAAAGGGAGCATTTTTATCCACCCGTCCCCTTTCTTAAATTCAGTGTGGACAAAAATATACCATTCCTGCTTCACTGCTGTTGTAAAATCTTTCATACTTACTGAAAGAATATATAAGAAGCCTTCTGCCTCTGCTAGAGATAAATGAACTTCAAGACTCAAAACACTCAGAAGTTTATATGCAAATATAAATATCCCAAAAGGCTTTGAGTCTGTAATACTAGATCTGGAGTTCATGTGAATAGTTTCCTCAGATTTCTTTAAAAAATGGTTTTATTTTCTTCTTTTGTAAATGAGATTACTCTTTTTCTATATGAACAATAGGCCATTGTTCCTCTGTCAAGGGTTAAAAGTCATACACAGAAGAGAGTAAATTAATCATATTTAAGACAATGAATATTTCTGTCCTTACTGAAAGGATCATATAGCTTTTTCCTCCCACACAGAGGTATTCAGAGGCATAGGGTATCATTATTTGTAGTTCTCTGTGACTCTTTGATTAAAAGAGCATATAGAATGAAATTTTATTTCATACTTTTTATTGTTTGTTATTATATTATTTTGCCCTGCTGTTCTTCAGAGAGCCTGCATTCTTACTAGCAATCTCTCTAGTACATAATTCTGCAATGGAAAAAACCTTAATAGTTTTATGTTGAGATGATGAGACACACGAAACATTTTCATTTCTTCTTGTGTGTTTGTGTGAGTAATGGGTGAGTACCTCTGGCATAGACACTAGTATAGTGGACATCAAAATTACCATTTTTTCATAGCCTAGAACATTTCTAGTGATATGCAACTTTTTTGTTTCTGCTAACAATTATGTTTATTAGCAGCTGGTTTGTTATCTCTGCATGAAAAAGAAGACTGAAATGGTGGACATGAACAATGGGTATTAATTTCGGTGCAGTAAATTATATCTGCGTAATCTATTGGATAACCTAGTGCTTTTCAAATTTACAAATCATTATTTTGAGATGCATTCTTAAAAAACCCTAAGGTACTTCATTATCATAGAATCATAGAATCATAGAATGGTTTGGGTTGGAAGGAACCTCAAAGATCATCTAGTTCCAACCCCCCTGCCATGGGCAGGGACACCCTCCACTAGACCAGGTTGCCCAAAGCCCCATCCAACCTGGCCTTGAACACTTCCAGGGATGGGGCATCCACAACCGCTCTGGGCAACCTGTGCCAGGGCCTCACCACCCTCACAGTAAAGAATGTCTTTCTAACATCTAATCTAAATCGACCTTCCTTCAGCTTAAACCCATTACCCCTTGTCCTGTCACTACACTCCCTGATAAACAGTCCCTCTCCATCTTTCCTGTAGGCCCCTTCAGGTACTGGTAAGCCGCAATTAGATCTCCCTGGAGCCGCCTTTTCTCCAGGCTGAACAATCCCAACTCTCTCAGCCTGTCCTCATAGGAGAGGTGCTCCAGCCCTCTGATCAGCTTCGTGGCCCTCCTCTGGACTCCCTCCAACAGCTCCATGTCTCTCCTGTACTGGGGCCCCCAGAGCTGGACGCAGTACTCCAGGTGGGGTCTCACAAGAGCAGAGTAGAGGGGCAGGATCACCTCCCTCGACCTGCTGGTCACGCCTCTCTTGATGCAGCCCAGGACACAGCTGGCTTTCTGGGCTGCAAGCGCACACTGCCGGCTCATGTTGAGCTTCATGTTATCTTTCTGTGTTTTTCAGTTTCAAGTGCTATTGATAATCCAAATGATAGTAGTCAGTCAGTCACTGAATTGCCATCTGTCACTTTTGACTGGAAGAAAAATAACTTATGATTTATCTTTTGATCATCAGAGGTTCTAAATCCATGATCTTATTGGATGAGGTTTTCAGTTTATTGGGTTTTATTTTTAAAAGGAACCTAAAGTAATGGTCTACTTTTTTTTTTTTTCTAAATGAGTAGCTAAAACCACCTCAGATTTCAAATGTTTTGTCCGTATATTTACTGTCAAGGAGCAGCAAGAGCAAGAAAGGAAAGAGAAGTCAGGAGCAGAACTGGCAGGGCAAGACAAGGTTGTCATTTGATGGCACACTAACAAGGGAAGAAGAGCAGGTCCAGTGATGGTAACCAGGGTCAGCCACAGTCCAGAGATGGCCATAAAAGTCTGCAGTGATGAGACAGATCCAAGGTCAAGCCAGGAAACCAAGTCAGCAGGTAAGGATCAGCAAGATATCTGGCTAGGCACACACAAGCGTGTTGGCACAGGCGTATGTAGATCAGGCAAGGATCAAGGGTGAGAGTTTCACTGCATTGAAACTCACAGCAGTCTGATCCAAGCACTATGTGAAACTTGGATTTCAACACCTCTGAGAGCTAGGTAACACTTAGAGTGCAGAGTGGGAACAGTGAGAGGGGCTGCAAAGCCTTTTGGTGCACTCAGGGCCCTGACAGCAGCTTCAAAAAAATCAGAGTTGATTGATTTTAAACTGTTGACATGGTGGCCTAAAATATATATCGGATTTATTTTAAAAATCTAGGTCCACCTACACTGCCTGTGAAAAAAGAAAAGTTTAAGTGAAAGAATAGGTAAGTGAACAAAAATAAAACTCCTCAAAAATTGCTCTTTCTTTCTTTCTTTCTTTCTTTCTTTCTTTCTTTCTTTCTTGTCACTTTCTTTTATTTAGTTCTGCTTTATCATTTTGACTTTGATAATGTCTCTGGGCAGCAAGTTGGAATGGGTGAGGCAGCTAGGGAAGGAGCTACAGGGAGGTGATTTGAAACAAGAAGTAATATTGCTGAAGAAGGTTCTTTATAATATCAACAAGAGGCTGAGAAGAGGACATTAAACACAAATACACCTTGGATCTTTGGGTGTGTTGCAGCCTATGATCTTGTCCTAAATGCTTATATACCATTCTTATTTTTACACTTGTGAGTAGACTGTTTCCCTGGTGGGAACAGCTAAATCATAGATTCTTCTGAAGTATAGCTGCAGTCTGATTCTGTATCAACCTGCTATGATTCCCATTGAAAGAAAATCGCCATGGACAGTTGGACCTTGTCAGCCAAACCTGTTCTTGTGTTCATAAGGAAACTGTCGAAAGCAAATGGTTTTGTTCTGCTGCAAAATCGATTTTAGCAGTTTAGCTATGTATTCCCCAGAACACATGAACAAGTATCGTCCTAGTTTGTGTTAGCTAAGACCTATTGCATCTGAAGTAGTGATACTTATACATGAAAAGTGGAAGTTGCTAGTGGCATTAGCTCACAGGAGTAAGACTTTACTTCCCAGCAGCATGTAATACCAGGTATGACCACACCTCCACTTAAAAACTAATTGAAGATAATAAGCTTTAATTTGTTTAAAAAAGATTGATTTTATCCTAGAATGATAGAATGGTTTGGGTTGGAAGGGACCTTAAAGATCACCTAGTTCCAACCCCCCTGCCATGGGCAGGGACCTGTGCAGGGAAACCCCATTGGATTTTGATATTTTATATATCTTAATTTCTCATAACATATGAACATATGAATCCTAAAGAAAAAAGTTTGAAGAGTAATGTATATTTGTCCATAGAAATAACAGATGTGTGACACAATCAGCAGCTGTGCATTCCCAATCTAAACCAAGTCATTTATACCAAGGAAGATGCTTCTTGGAGCGTTAAATTAAGGTAGAAACATCATGACTGGGTTATGCGGGACTCAAACACGCATAGAATGTTTACTGGAAAACATGATATGCACAGGCATAGAGAGTAACATACTTGCCTTATATGAGTATTGATCATAAAATGGAAATAAACTACCCCCATTCTGAGCTGCATTCAGGAACTTTAATGAGCAGCTGGGTTTTACTAATAAACCTCATCTGCCAGCTCCAGCTGTGAGCAGAGCTGACATGGCTACCTGCACTTGATGTAGGTTAGACATGTCCAAATTTCCCTTAGTTTGTTCAGTCCTACTCTAGTGGCTCATAGCAGTAAATGGAAAGAAATGCACTGTAAAGCATACTAATGGCTTTTGGATGGGGTCCTTTCATATCAGTATTTGCAACAGTTTAATTATTCTCTTATAAATATACCAATATTGATTATTTTTTCACAAGAAGATTGCTGCATGCATTTTTCTGTGGGCTATCAAATATTGTTCTTTCAGAAGACTAGTTTGCATAAAAAATCCAGGCACCATAAAGCAGAAACTCAGATAATTCAGGCTTATCTCAAAACCAATTTTTTTATTGTGATTACCTTCATTATTATGGTTTGAACTGTAGCAGCCAGCAGAGCCCAAAGCAAGACTCAGATCCTGGTGCAGTTATATGCTTAGATAATTGTTCCACTATATAACTTGGAATGAGAGAATCAGACAAGCCTCAGGAAGGACTATAATGAGATGGAGTGAGTTTTCAGCAAGTATGCTAAGTGTTTCCAATGGATGTGTGGCCTCTCCCTCTTGGTGCTTACTGGGGTTTCTGGAGGGACAGATGATCTGCGCGATCAGAAAGAATATGTATTCTGCTTGCCTTCTCATTCTTTACTTCTCCCTTTCTCTCATCCGTTTCACTGTTTGCCTTACAGCTCTTTCATCACTGAGCTCCCTGAATATCAAATAATTGCTAAATCTTCAGGTAATATAAATAGGTTCCTTTGTCTCCAGTGGAACTATGCTAATTTCCACCAGATGAAAACGTGGTTTTCCTTTTTATCACCTGATTTAGTTTATAACCCTATTTCATATTTGCAAAGAATTCCTCAACTAATATTTTTTTATTATGGAGAAAAACACTTCTACACTGGGGGCATAATTTTCCTGTGGTTCTTCTATGGTGGTTACAATGCAATAGTGAGAACCGTGATTATGTCACGCTGGAACACAGATTTCACTGACCATAGATCTGTTAGTGCATTTTGTAGGAGGGGAGGGAGTGCTTGTTTTGTGTTTGGGGGGTTTTTTTGGTTTTTTTTTTGTTTTGTTTTTTTTTTTTCTTTTGTTTTGTTTTCTGGAGTTCTCTTTCTATTTTGGTAAAAAAAAAAAGTTAAAAGAAAGGAGAATTTTTAGAACATTCACTTTTAAAATAAAAATTTGGCTACTACAGTCCTATAAAATACTGTTTTATCATGACACATGATGACAGAACCAAGGATTTTGTCTGAATACATTGCTTAATTTCAAGAAAATATACATTTAGGAATTATCTAGTTTTGGAAGGAAGATGGATACCTTTTTGTCATCCAAAGGTGTGTATGAGTTATGGGTAGTTATGGAGCATTGCTCTCTGTCAGAATGTTGGCTAATTGAGAAATATTTTAATGAGATGGCAGGTGAAAAAGTAGAAGAAAAAGAGTATTATATTTTAAAGAGTTGTCATCTTATGCTTTTAAATATACATAAATATGTATATTATCACTCATCCAAATCACAGTATTCAGGCAGTTCAGATTGATTTTTTCTCCCGATTTGCCCTAATCCCTGATACTCTGCATTATTTTATTCTATTTTCAAAAAATCAGATTCCCATTTTTATAAAACAGCATAGTGGTTGCAGAATTCACTTAGGAAGTGGAAGACCTAAGACCTATTTACTCTTTTGCAAAAGTGTTCAAATCCCACATCTTCCATATTCCAAAACACCTGGACAAATAGGAGGAAAGTCTTTATCCCTGCTTCAAGTCCATTCCATAGTTAATGAAGGCAGAAGAAGAAAGTCTTGCTCTGTAGTACACTTTCTGATGGAGTCCTGGATTTCAGACATTATCACGGGGATAGCTGACATTTTATCTATCATGGGACTACTACTTACATTACAAAAAAATGTTTCAAAATAATTATTTTGTAGGAAGGGTTAAGTATTATCTTTGGAAAAAAAAGACTTCAGGACCATTTAACTTTAAAAAAAAAACAAAAACAAAAACAAAAACATAGGCACATTCAGGCATCATTTTGGACTCTGGTCATTTGTGCAAATGATGCCACAGTGCCTAATATTTTGGTGTCTATGTTCATTTTGCAGATCTA
Source organism: Grus americana (assembly GCF_028858705.1). Classification (NCBI taxonomy): domain Eukaryota; kingdom Metazoa; phylum Chordata; class Aves; order Gruiformes; family Gruidae; genus Grus; species Grus americana. The sequence continues at coordinate 47,097,067 of NC_072854.1, forward strand.
ATCATAAGCCATGAGATTGAATTTTCTACTGTTGCTGAGAGGGTGTAAGATGATTATTTATTTTCTCTTCCAAAGCAGAACCAGTTTTCTACCTTGTCTGAACTGCTAATAAAGATATGAGACCATTTGTAGAGGTCAGTGTAATGAAAAGAAATTACTTGTGTCAAGCACCTTGTTCCATTCCATGGCGGACTTCCAGTGTGATCAGTGATCCCTGGCATTTGGCGGATTAGGAAATACTAAGGACAGACAGGAGTTATTTATGTATTACCTGGTGCATCTAAGGTAGAGGTCTGATGCTTTGTAGGTTAGGGAAATTGAGAGAATCACTAATCGACTTTACTGAGGATAGGTCAGGAGAAAGTAGGTGTTACACCAAGCTGCCAGCAAGTCCATACAGTCTTACTGATTGCCTGCAAATGATAAAGAGAGTTGACTTCATATCATGCTCACATTTCTTCAGTAGATGCAGACTGATCGGCTCCCAAGCCAAACGCACTCTGAACAGAGGAAAAATAGTCTCTTCCTGTGATAATGAGCAATCATTCCCCTCTAAACTGAAGTTTTTAAAAAGTTCTTTTTGGTTGATTAGCAAGCTCAGACACAATTTAGAGTTGTTTAATCATCAATGTTCCCTTGGTTAAGTATGAGCTTTCTTCTTATTTTCTAGTTCACTGAAATCTAAATCAGCTTAAAGAAGATAAAGGTTTCAGGTATCAAAATACTCAATAAAGTTCAGCAGTTGCTTGTGTTTTCTTTCTAAAGTTTTATATTAAGACAGGATATTTTTTCATTCTATTTAGCCAGCGACTAATATAATGAACCAATAACCAGATTCCCGCCCCCACCCCCCGTGAACTACCTATGTTTTCTAGGGTGGGATTGAATTCAGAACATGTTCTGTTCTGTGAAAACTTAATTCCTTTGTTTGGACATAAACCTTTTTTTTCTTTTTCCTTTTATTTTCTTTCCTCCTATTTCTAAATGAAATAACTTATAAAATCCAGATATTATTTGATGGCTTTCTTTGTAACCTATCAAACTCACTGTACGATCTACTGTAACCATTTTCTTTTATGCAATGTGAGACTGCAACGGATTGCTAAGTGATTTTATGAAGAGTATTAGTCTGCTCCCAGTCATGGTCACAACCAGTAAAATCTACTACTTCTGCCTTGGAGAATGTCCATTTTAAAGACAGTTAATTTATTGTGAAAATAAAGGGGTTTTTAATGGTATATGAGCATAAAAACATTCTTTTTGCAATAGGGATCATTTAAAATGCCCTTCAAAGCAATAACTACATTTTGTTTCTTTGTTCCATCTCAAATTTTCTTGTTCCTACTGTCTTTAAGCACAGGGAATTAATTTCCTTGAAAATTCCTGTACTGGTTACACCTGAATACATAGCATGTTTTTAAAGTTGTCACTGAATTTGCTTCGGATTAGGCTAAGGTCTAGCTCAGTGGGTTCATTCTTCCACTGTGCATAGTAGCCACTGGGAAGCAGATATTTGCTTCAGTAGAACTCCACCCCATGCATCTGGCCAAAGACCTAGTTTAAAGGCTATGGATTTTTTCTAATTTGGGAAAGGACCAAGTAGTTTTCAGAATTAGTAACAAACTTCTGTCATGCATATTACTATTTGCTGTCTGCAGCTTTCGATATTCCAACAGAGATGAATCAAACAATGATTAAAAAAAAAAAAAAATTGTTTATCCTGTCAAGGGCAAAACTTTTGTGATCTTGTAAAGAGAATGCAGAGCTGCTGATGGTGAAAACTGACATTGAGGAAAATGTTCTGGGCATGTGAAAAGCTTGTAGGGTAGGGAAGGGTTAAAGCTTCCCACAGAAAGATTTGGGGGATGATTGCATGGAACCCTGCACTTTTCTGTGAGTGAATATCCTCATAAGGCTTTTTGGAAAGGTTTAGTAGATGCATGAATAATGTTTATTCAAACTGAAGGTAGGCCAGAAGATTTGAACCAAGGAAAGGGGACCATTGAGTTCCTGCATCACTTATTGACCCCTTCTAAAGTCACTTGTCAAAGTGACAAAAAGTGCTTTAAAAGATGCAGGAGAAAAATCCGCCCCCCCCCCCCAAAAAAAAAAAAAAAAAAATTCTTCTTTTCCCAAAGAATATGTTTGGCTGTCACACAGATGCTGACTCTTATTCCTTGGCTAAAAACTATACATTCACATTCATCAGCTCCGTTGGGCGTTCTCCTAGATGATGGCTAGAGGCAAGTGGGAGCAAACCTGAAGGTCCCTGACTGAGATTATTCTGCTAGGGTTATGGACTGTGTTTCTGTTCATGATGCATTGTGTGCAGCAATTTTTATTGCCTAACAAAGCATCCACTACTAGTATTTGGAGGATTTACATTTATATCCCAAAGCCTTCAGTTGGAATTCAAGTTAGCTTTTCACTCTTGAAGCTGACTGTTCACACTGGCAATATATAAAATGCAGTATCATCATGCAGAATCTATATTTCTAGTTATCACCTTTCAAGGTACTGTAAAAATGATGAAGAAACTTTAGGAGGGCAATACTTCAGTTCACTAATTAAAACAAAATCTACCTTACAATTTACAGGATACAAAATTATCTGATTAGGAGCTAGTCCTCTCCCTTTTTCTTCACCTCTTAACATAGATCAAATTTCATTAGTCCTTTCAACAGCCACTGTAAAGTTAAAGACACAAAATATATTTGCAGGTTGTTTGGTTGTATTATTTATGTATTCAGGCTGGAAACAGTAAAAACTGCCTATCAGTTGTTGTATTAATGTTAGGCATATTAATAAGATTTAGTAAGCTATAAAACCTTTTATTGTTTGTTGTTATATTGACTGTGTGCACATAAATGGTCAGAATTGAATTTTTCCCAGAAGTTTTTTATAAGAATAGGTCAGCAAAGTAATGGCTAGTGATATTTTGAACCTTTTAATACAATATGTGCTGGGTTTGCTAGGAAGTGAAAGAAGCACACTCCTCACCAGTGAGTTATATCCCTTTAGAAAGCTCCAGTAACCTTAAATATTTGCCTGGCTTTTTCTTTAGGCCTGAGAACAAATGGTTACCTTAAACTTCTAACCTTCCCTATGAAAATGAAAGAAACCACAAAGTGTTTGGAGTGTTGCTTTTTATTAGTTCTAATTACTTCTAAGCTAATTAGCAGGCTTGTTGAAAATATGGCCTAGAGCTGTAAAATTTCAACATTGCATCCACTTGTTTATTCAGCATCCACAACATTGGTAAATATATAAGGGCAAAATTTGCTAAACTAAGCTTTTCTTTAACCATATTTGTCATTGAATATATAATATTCCTTCAAAGACAGTTTTTTAAGTCTTTCCTTGCTTTCATTCAAAAGTCTCTTAGAAGTCAATTTTAACCTAAAAAAGTGTAGCCTGAAAAAAACTGAATTAATATAGTCATTAGCACATAGACTCACCTGGTAAAGAAATAATAAAACTCTATTTTTATATTAAGAATTAAGAACTGCTGTACCAAATTATAACAATGGCCAATTTGCTGTAGAGAAAGGAGCTATGCAGTGAAAAATTTTCAGCTAAACTTTTGACAGAGAAAATACCTTACAAATCTTCAGGGATCAGAGGCTACCTAATGAGATGATGTTTTATTTTTCTGAATTATTTTTCTTCATTGTTGTAATTCTTCATGATTGTGTTGTTCTTCTTCATTGCTCAATCTCATTTTTTTTTATTTTTTCTGCGAAGTAACTTTCACTATCATGTTAAATTTGGTTGGGTTATGGATTATGCCTCTGATCTTCATTTGTGAGATGAGCAATACAGTCTTGTACGTGTAGGTTAATAATTATGGTCATAGTTGTTTGCATTAGAAAGAAAGAATCCCTATTTTTTTTAGCTAATATGAAGAAAAAATAATAATTATATAAAATAGACAAGTGACTTAATTGCAGTTGATAAAGGGACTGAGACCTTTACTATCATTGCATTAATGATATTCAGATATTCATGGTACATCAACAATGGTCATGTTATCATGCAAATCTCCCATAAATTCTAATATACATGTACAGTTTGAAGTTTGTTAATCACATAATAAAAATATTTCCAAATAATGCTTGACAACACTATATTAATAGTGTCTGTTTGTATTAACTACACCAAATTGATGAAAGGCAGGTGCAAGATCTCTATACAACACTAAAAATGTGTAGGTAGATAGCATAGCATTGATGCAACGTTTCTGTTCAAGCGAAACAAGTACTGCTTCTGACAAAAATATCATAGTGCCTTTAAATCATTGATCCAAATAATTTTTAGCAATTCTATTTCTGTCTCAGAGACGTTAAGAAATTTTTACGTACAGGACAACTGCATCTCAGTGAAGCTGAAAGGTAGTTCTAAATCACATAGGACATTTGTGGCAGAGCTGGAAATAGAATATAGATTCCTTAGGTATGAGGAATCATTTTCCTTAGGTACAAGCCAACTTTTATTCAAGTATGGATATATTTTCCTGTATCATTACTTTATATGCAACATACAAAAGAGCAAAGAAATCAGCAGCCATCAATACAGAAGTGTATCTGTGTTTAGATTTAGTGTTTGGGTCAGTGTCACTTCTTCCATTGGAACAGGGTTGTTATATTCAGCTATTAGCTTCTTCTCTAATTTGATAAATTACTTCTATTTTCAGAAGCAACTTCTAAAAAAATGCAACCTTGTAATAAAATGGTATAGTGTACCCTGGGAGGGAATCTGAACCAGTATTTATGGTTTAATTGAGGCTTAGTGTACCCGGATTTTATCTACAGCTCTACTGCTGACTCTGACTTTCAGTGTCACTTCAACTTTTTATGCTGTATTTAACCCACATTTAAAATACTACTAGTGATGATTACCCTCTTAACTAAGTGTTTTGAACTCTCAGGAAGGAAAACTGCTAAATATTATTATTGGTGTGGTAATGAATTTATGATAGGGCTACCACAGACACAGCTTAATTAAAAATCTGATTCTGCAAGGATACCAAATATAGTCTAAGATCCCAAGTAAGTAGTGTAGAAGATGCTCAATCTCCTCACATAAAAGGAGAAATATGAAATTATTATGATATCCAAGAATGAGTTTAATTTGTTCAGCTCCAACACCCAGTTGATTATAGCTTTGATACAGTATTTCAGTACTCTATTTTTTAATCCTGCATCTTTTTTGTTAATTCCATTTTCACTAAAAATGAAACAAAACCAACAAAAAAAATTAGCCTGACTTTGAAAAACAAGCAATAAAAATGAAGAGTAAGCGATTAGAAAGTAATATTCTTGTGTCTTGTAGCAGAACAGGGAATTTGTAATTTGTAAGTCCATACATTAGAAAGTGACAAGAATATCACTTCATAGAATTCTGTTACCGTTGTTCAACTGGCTTCATAATATGCTTTTAATTATACTGATTGATATTGCATCCTTCATATTATTTATCAGACTCTGATTTATGTCTACTTCTTTTTTAAAATAATTTTAATTTCCTACATTTTATTTGCATTAGTTAAATGAAAGTTTTTATTTTACTTTTTTTTCCCCCCTGCTCTCATCCATTTGTACTGTCTACAACATTTTCCTGAGATATCAAAGTCATAACCAACATTCAGTCACATCTAAAATGGAGTCAATAAATTCTTAAAAATACTCTTCCCTAACATTCATAACTGTCATGGTTTAGCCCCAGATGGCAACTAAGTACCGTGTGGCCATTCGCTCACTTCTCCCCGTCCCGGTGGAATGGGGAGGAGAATCGGAAGAAAAAGGTAAAACTTGTGGGTTGGGATAAGGACAGTTTAATAGGACAGCAAAGGAAGAGAAAAATAACAAAACCAATATCAGTAAAACATTATACAAAGCGGGTGACATTCAATGGAATTTGCTCACCACCCAGAAACCAATGCCCAGCCTGTCCCTGAGCAGCAATCTCTCCTCCCCAGCCAGCTCCGCCCCTTATATACCGAGCATGACATCATATGGTATCGAATGTCCCTTTGGCTAGTTTGGGTCATCTGTCCTGGCTGTGTCCCATCCCATCTTTGTGTGAAAATTAACTCTATCACAGCTGAACACCAGAACAGTAACTGATATAGCATTTATTTATTCTCTGGTGGTTTGTTTGTTTGTTTGGGTATTTTAATCCTAAATTACACATGTTTTTCTATATTCCTCTTTCCAAAGATTTGTCATTATTTGACTGCATGGACTGGACTATAGTACCTTTGTCATTTAGGCGTTGAAAGATCAAAGTTTGCTCTTTCTATATCTATAACCAAATTACATTTTCTTCAAATGATTTAGAGTTACTACTTTCTGTCATCCATGTCTAACAAGCTCCACTCTGTCTTTTGTTTCTTCTTTATTTTCTTTCATTTTACAGACCAAGTATCCACATGTTCTTTTTGCTGTCAGTCCTCTAGAATGTGCACATATTCTTGTCATTTTGCAATTATTTGGCAAAAAAAAGGACTCAGAAATAAAATGCTGATCAGCATAGTTCACCTAGAGGTAACATTACATATTTTTTGTATGTAAGAAGCAACCTGATCAGTTGCTGACTGTCTCTAGTCAATTAAATAGTACATACACTGAGATATACAATGTTAAAACCACTGTCATACTTAAAGATTTAGATTGGCCTTCAAAGTGCATAACCACATATATGTTTAAAATACATGCCATATGATATGGATGTTTTCAGTTTACAAGGAAAATAATATTTAATTTTCTCTTTAATAACGCTGGGACTGTAGTCTGTGCTCTGACAGCATAACCATCTTCAGGTTTCCACTATTAATGAAGGTTCCAAAATTCTGCCCATTTGATGTTACTGTTCTCAGTTGTCTTCAAACCTTGACCTCCATGAACAGTTTTGGCTCACTGCCAGAAAAAGCATTCCTCTTCTATTATGGGCAATGACATGATATTCTCATTTCACTTTGCGAAAGAACAAGGGTAAACCGTTATCATGCATGTGGGAAACATAGCTGCATATTTGAGGGTCAGACCATCTCATATTGTTTGTACTGCGTTGCCTTTGATCCAGCGAGGCCTACGAACAACAGCATAGATTTTTTTAGCTCCTCCTTTACCTTTAATTTCCCCTCAGTTTCTCAGCCCCAATCAGTCAGCGTAGGCAGGGGGCAGGGCAGACAGCTTTGCAGGCTGACCCTAGCCCCTGGACTGCTCACCGGCTGTCCCAGCCTTCCTCTGTGCTAGCATGGTTGATGGTAAGCAAACGTGGCGCTCTTCCTCTGTGGTCTGGGGGGCCCGAAGTTAAAGAGAAACCATGTAATTATCCTAGGCTTCAGAACTGAAGACATGGTTCTTAATCAAAGCTCCTGATTGCTTTCCTAAATGTAGCCATGTACACGTACCCTTTCTAGTTTTGCTTTGTAAGGCTAATAGCAGAAGAACTGCTTTAGAAGGTGTATAAAACATGCACAGGATAATTTTTGTTTAGCACTCAGGGTTTGCCTAGAGAGACAAATACTGTATTTCAGTCCTTTCACTCTCACTGTTTATATGCTTTAATCTAAACAATTGGATTAAAAGTACTCAGTCATGAGTGCAGACAGCAGAACACAACTGCCCTAACTGCTCATCTACTAGGTATTTTTTCTCTTTTCCTTCTCCCCCTGACCTCTCCATCTAGCATGTCTGTTTGAACAGCAGAGTGTACTTCAGTCCTCTCTCTGGTTATACATGCTCCTGGGATGTGTGAGAGATGGCTTTAGAGCCTGGACATAGAATAGATCTTAAGATTTCCATTTTCTGAATGACTATGGTGTGTAATAACATCATCACTATTCCTCTACTGGACCCAAATAGCTGTTATTACATTTTTTACAGGGATATATCACAGGGTTACTTTTTTTTCATAGGTATGATGGTCTATCATTTTGTTTAGTTGAAGTTTCAAAACTTTTTGAAACCAAGCTCTGGAAACATGACTTCTATGAATGAGTCAAGAATTTGCTTGACTAGATCACTTAGGAAAGCCCAGGTTCGTGACAGAACATACATTTAGGAAGCATTAAAGGTCCCTTTTAAGCCAATGGATATTTCCAGTTAATCATCTTGCAGCAATTTTATTTTGGTAAAATGTTCCAGGCAAAAAAGTATGGGAATTTTATGTGATACGTCTGTCAGAAATAAATGCCTAAAGCCTATATTTGAGAATGACAGCATTTTCTTTTGCATAACATTATTTGATTTTCTTAGAACATTTACTTTTGTCCAAACTTTGCCTTTTCTACTCTGCAAAGTGACATCTCCTTGATTTATTTTATTATCACATTTTCAAGAACTATCAAGCAGTTCAATGATTACATTAATTTTTCATAACCTCACTTTCACTTTCAAACGTATTGCTTGTCAACATAATTACTTTTTGTAATCAAATGAAAATATTTACATGTACTTTAAGAATCACCTGTATCTCAACCTAATTTACTTTTTAAAATTTAAATCTAATCGCAAATTGCATTTCAGAAATTATTGATGTCACATTTTTGTTTATTTAAGTGATAGAATTGTATGTAAGGATATTTGAGAGTTAACACACTTTAAACCAATACAGAAAATGTTCAAATTGGAAATAAAAAGAACAAACAGGTGTTCAGAATTTTAATTAGCAAAAATATCAAGATAAATAATGCTAATTTTTAGATATTCAATGCAAATAAAAACCCTGAATTTCCTGTAAAATCCAAGGGCTAAAGAGAGTTTTTAAAGAGAAGTGGCAGTTTGCCAAAACTGTATCTTGAACTGTGAGTGCAATGTGATCATAAAACTCTGTAGAAGAAAGATAGTATACATCATGATTTTTAACTGTCTATTTCTTTTCAAGAGCATTCATGTGCATTTTCAGGACACACCATTTTGAAACATTTATTTTGCAAATGTTGATAGTGAGTCTTCTTGTCATGGGCCAGAGCTTTTCAGGCAGCAGAGATTTCTCTAAGTGTATGGCAGTTCAAGAGAAGCTACTTATATAATAGCATATCCAGTACCAAATTAACTTATTAGAACTGCGCTGTTGATAGTAGGAAATGTAAACTGTTAAAAACTTGTTTTTTTCTTGCTGACTCCCTTATCTTAAATTGATCAACTCTTGAAGTTGTCATGAATGGTTCTCTAAAAGGAAGCATTTCTCACCTATCGTTTCTTGCACATGGAAGCAGCAGTGACACAGAAAAAAGAAAGATTCAGGAACTCCTCTGCAAAACTCACTAGATAGAAGGACGCTAGGAACACTCAGAAACCCAGCTAAACCTTTATAGTGTTTTTACTGAGTAGAGATATTGTCACTACAAAAAACAGGTAGATGTTGCAAAAGCGATAAGTGGAAAACCCCAAATATTCTGTACTTTGACTAATACTCTGGATATTGCAGCTTCTGAAGGTGGATACAGTTCTAACATAGCAGCTCAGCTGGAAGTGATACTAGACTGGTAAAAATTCAGCTATGACCAAACAGACAAGGCAGTAAAAAGAGCTTATGTTTTGGCAATAGTAACAGAAGTGTGGCTAGTATGGTAGCAACATGAAGTAGGCACTTCCAGTAAAGCATGAAAAACAAAATGGAAAAGAGCAACTTGTCAGAGGGGTAGATAAAGGAGAAAAGCAAAACAAGACAAATAGATGAACAGAGGCAAATATGTTTCAGTTTACATGTTTGTTTCTTTGCACACCGAAATTTGCTTTAGCATTGTCTCCGAGTGACTAATTATCTAGATCTATAAGCATGCGGTGCTTTGAAATTCATAGGAGTTACTGGAAGAAATGCTGCTGCATGAATCATTTTTTTATCTTTTTGTTCATGTAGCATTGGAAGGATTAATACAAACATAGGAAGGGCATACACATTAAAAATAGCAAGGAAACAAATCAACAGTTTTTTCAAGGTAATTAGGCACTGAAAGGTACAGAAAGTACCAACTGCATTTTTCACAAGCTCATAGACACCAGCAATATCTGTAGACATCTTACCAAATTTTTGAAATCTGGCTGTAAGACTGCAGATATTCTGTACATGTTTGGGTATTACTGGAAAAACTGGACCTTTAACAAATGCAAAATTTCTGTCAATATATTCTGCATTTTCCTTAACAGACTATTTTGAAACAGCCTTTTGGGACCTCAGTTTTTGCTCTGCAAATATATAGCCATGATTTGTAGACTTTAAGGAGATATTGGTTTGTTTGGGTTTTGGTGGTTTTTTGGGGGTTTTTTTTGAATTTTTTTCCACTACCTTTCTTCATTGAAAGGGAGGCTATTTGATACTATAAGAAAGAGGTAACCATTTTTATAAAGTACTCAAAAGTTAAAAAAAGGACTGATGATGAAAATTACTCTGTTTTAGAAAGTGACCTAAACTTCACACTGAAATTTAATCTGGATACTAATTAAGCTTCAGTCTTCCACTGCAATGATTGAAAGAGGCTATAATCTGTTTGGGAACCTGTTTAAAGTTCATTTGAAGGTCTCTGTCTGGTCTGAGATTGCCAAGAAATTTATTTCTCATGCAAAAATTGCCTTAAGGATTTCTGACAGTACATTGGTGTCACTTTTGTATTGACCAGTGCCTTCTGGTTTGGATCACTGCTCATTCGGGAATACATTTATCATCTCATTCATGTTTCTGTAATATTTCAAGGCATAAGGAAAAAGAATTTATTATATTAGAATGCAAACCTAAGATATAGCTTGATAATTTGAAATAGATGGTTAAATCTAAAGATACAATAAGTGAGTTCTCCACCTCTTAAAGCTGCTTTTTCATTTTGTTTTTCATGCTTGACTGGAAATGCCTCTTTACATTGCTGCTGTAATATTCATGCTTCTGTTACTATTGGGGGGGAGGGAATGGGGGAGTACTCCTACAGTGCCCTGTCTGTTTGATCTTAGCTTGGTTTTTGCCATTCTAGTATCACTTCAACTAAGCTATTGCTTTAGAACTGTTTCCACCTTCAGAAGCCACTACATCCAGAGTATTAGTCATAGTAGAAAGCATTTGGGTTTGCTCACTCTGAAGATAGCACAGAATGAAATGTAATTTACCTTATAAATACATCTGACTACGGTTTGGCTTCAGGCTTTCTTCTGTGTACTCTTCTTTTATCACCAAATCAACCAAGATCTTGTAGCAATTCACACAGCAACCCAGAACTCATGTCTTTGTCATGCCCTGTCCTCCAGCTACTCAGTATGAATGCTACTTGCAGTCAGGATTTCTCCCAAATGAACTTCAGTGCAATGTGCACATTTATTAATTGATGTACCTAGTCTATTAACAGAAATCTTAGTTTCTATGCGCCACGAGGTCTGTTTCTCTCCATATGTTTCAGGTAAAGAAATTATTAAATGGTTTTCCTAGCTGGGCGGATCAGGCTTGCCACCTGAAAGGTTGTAAAAAAGAAGCTTATTCACTAAATGCAGTCAAAAAGGCTGGTTGTATTGTTCTAGGAATCTGTGGGTTAGGCGTATGAAGCTTTAGAACCGTTAATTATACAAATTTGTGGACAAAGTAAATTAATGCTGTTCTTCCGTCTTTCTGAAGACTAGATGAAGGTCAATGAAATACTTTGGTAAGAACAGCGTGGCTGAAGAGAGTGATCAAAAATATACCTCGCACAGTATGGGAATTCATGGTGGCACACTTACAGGCTCCCTACAGAAAGGGGCAAAAGGTAAATACAAATAAAGGCAAAAATAAGTAAATAAAGGCAAAAGTGGTAGTAAATACTGCACCTAAATATTGGGCCTTTTTCTTCAAATAAATCAGTAAGCCCAGATTTTCTAAGGCATTTAATCATCTTCCACTGATTCAATTAAAATTATAAGAGAATCTAGGCTTGAGTACAAAGTAAAAAGATTTTTTACAAAAGAGTATAGCAAAACTAGCAAGATATGAAATGCACTAGCACTCTGGAGGTACATTACCATGCCTTCCTCATAATTAATTAATGATATTTAATTATTTGCAAGGATTCCTTTATTTTCTGACTCCCCAGCAGAATGCTAGTGAGAATATGCAGAAAATTCCAACATGAGTCACTTACTGCATACAAAACATCTTTTTTTTTACTGTAGTAGTTATTGATATTTGTAGATGAGTGTTTTTAAATGAAGCAGAAACACAGGTTCTCGCATTCCCTGATGAGCAAGTTATAGTTAACAGTGACCTCATGGATGATAGTGCACCTACATCATCATGAAAAGGAATCTATAATGGGAACGAGGCTGCTATTGCATAAAGCCTCATTGACTCTTGGTACAAATGACAGCATAATTCAGTGCTCAGCTTAAGCATGCTCTCTTTTGCTTTTTGCCTAACTTCATTACAAGATAATTGTTTTTGCCTTTTTCCCCATATCTATAGAGTCAGTCAATCCATAAGGAGTCCTGAAAACATGGCAAAACACGTGCTCAAATATGGACAGATAAACACTTCTTTGATACCTTTCCTCTAGCCAGTGCATTTGCGGAGTGCTCTAGTAAGGTGTATTAAGACTTACCTCCCTCTAGTGAGAAAAGGTAGCAATTTCACTTTTTAGTGCAGCTTTTACATCATGATATTCTCTTCTGATTTTTTTTGTAAGGCTTCCTCTCGTTCAGCTTCTCCTTTTACCTGGAACCCTCCTGAACTTTCTTTCACCACTGTAGGTGGTGTCACTAATTAGCTTATTTTATAATTCATCTCAGCTTTGAATGTTAATATATGTCATGTGTGAACCATTTTGTGACTAATGGTTCACGCCATTATTTCTTGTGAACATATGTTGTTTGTTTGTTGTATGGCGTGGGCAGAATACTGAGTATTCCTTTGTTCCTGATTCATTAGAAATGCTGCCCAATTCATAATTTATTATTTCTCCTAGACTTTTTTTTTCATGGAGACAGTTTCTCTGCAGCTGTTCAAGAATTAAAGTTCACCATGTGTACAATGTGATGATGAAGGCAAAATGACTGTTTGCAGAAAGGAGGGATCAAAAACTTTGTAGACTTAGAGAACTATAGTATAAAAGCCCCGGTTTCTACCAATTTCCTTCAATATTTCTAAATACAATAAAGTCTATGTCTGTCTCAGTTCCTGAATGTTTTTGAACACATACAGTGTTTCAGAGGTATGATTATCTGATTCCATAAAATATAGTTGAGAATTTTAATACTTTTACAATTAACACTAAAAGTGCATAATACTTTCATCAGGTAATGCTGGTATAGTGGTATAGTGTATAATATTATTTGTAGCATGATCTGGAAGCTTGTGACTGCATTTACTTCTGGGTTTTGGTTCAGTAGCATCATTTTGAAACAAGTCCTTTAATCATTGTACTTACTGCAAATTGGCTTGGTTTTCAGAATGGTTTCAGAGTGCAAACCTTACAGACAAAGCTGAACCAGAATGTCTGCTTCAGATGGACAAATGTGCTCCCATCCAAATAAGACTTGTTTAGTCCTCTGGACAGCTTCAAAACAGATACATGGAGAGGACTCTTGGTCCATGGGGGCAAGATAAATCTGGTCTGAGGTAGAAGACTGGAACAATATATAGTGTAGATATAGGGGCTTTGATACTAACCAATTGATCCTACTGCCCTGGATTACTTGCTAATACACAGTACTATGGTATAGCACAGCTCTTCAGAGCAAATACTACTTGTTCCTGAACACCAGACCTTGGAACGGCTCAGGATTTGCAACAATCAAGTGATAACTTTATAATGAAAGATGATAATGACAAAATAGCATTTGAATAAAGGACAATTCTGAGATCATCTATTTTGTGCTTAACAAATTGGAGGTTATTTGTACAACCTCTTGGTTGATGAGGTGAGGGACTAATTATAGTGATTATGCAATCAAGAATAAATACAACCCTCTCTCATATATTGTGCAAGTGAACAAGGAAAAAAAAAAAAAAAAGTGAGTGACTAAGGAAGAAGATAAATGTAAGTATTCCGGTCATGCTAGGCACTTGTGGAGACATGGAAGCATGCAGATGTTGTCTTCCTTATGTTCATTCTATTTTATCATAATTCTAGAATATGTTCTACCGAACTTGCTACTGAACTACCTGCTCTACTGGCAAAAGGAATAGCTATGAATGTCCAAACATTCACACTTTCAAATTCAGCAAGTTCTGAAGTCCTTTCTTAGATGTACATAGACAAATCTCTGCCTTAGATAGCAGGTTTGAATACAAGGTCAGGGATCTCATCCCAAAGATCACCTCGCATGCTCAAGTTTGATCAAAACTCTAGGTCAAGCCCTAATGTGCTTCTCATGTCATTTGTATTAGAACTTTAAAGCAACCTGGATAACTGTTGTTTGCTCACTGAAATTCAACAGCCCCTTTACAACCAGCTCAAGGAGGAAATTCTATAGCTTTGCTGGCAATGCAAATGAATGTAAATTATGGATTAGCATAGAGTAGGTGAACAAAAAGAATTCACTGATTGTCATTATAAAAAAGAGCAGAAGACATCAAATGAAATCATAAGTCAACATATTGAAATGTAGCTGAAGTGTGGAGATCATTGCCTTAGACACCTCAGACATTCAAGAGAGCTAATACGTGCTCAAAAACTCATGAAAGTTTTCCACAAGAACTGATAAATAACTTTGAAAACATCATCAGTGGTCTTTCTACATTATTTCTGGTTGAAAGCAAATGACCAAAGCTTGTAAAGCTATGTTAGGTAGAATACAGTCATGCCAGGTGATGGCCAGAATCCATAGCTCTGGTCTGGTCACACGTTTCTGTCTTCTGAGAGACAGTGTTCACCCAGTAGACTCAGGATTAAATATTTACTTATTTATTTACTACAAAAGAATAAATTGTCTGTAACTTCACAATTTTACCAAATGAACAAACCCACACAATTAGTAGTAAGACTTATACATAATTAATCAGTGTAACTGAAGAGGTATCTTAGCTGCTTTTTATCTCTGGGCAGAAATCCAGCATCTCCACAGTAATTCACTTCAGGCTAATAGACAGTATCTCTTTAAACATACTTAACCTTGCCCTTACTAATACAGCATGCGAGCCTAATGTTGGTTTGTCCTTTGAAATACAGTGCCATGCATTTGTAACAAGCACAAGATTTTATTTTTTTTCTTACCAAAAGCAGCAGAAGGAAGACCGCAGTGCCAGGAAGTAGAAAACAGAACATAAACATGCCGGTATAGCATCAGACTTTTTTTCCAGTAAATACGGCAGACCTTCAGGAGAGCTCCTTGCCTGGACTTCCAGCTTTGCAACAGGTAAAAAGTGTCCCCTTAAGTATCTGTTAGGTATGTCTTGAAAGGAATAGGTATATATTACTTTAATAACACATATGGTCTGATTGAAAGGGACTGAAGTTTTACTTCCGGAACACTGCAGATGTATTCTGATAACTATCTTCATTTAGTATACTACATTTTGCTTTACTGCTACCAGAAGTTTAATTTTCTGTGTTCTTCCTCTTAGTACTTTCCTTTTTCTTTACAAGTTCACTCACATTGAAAGATGCACACGAAAAAGCTCCAGCCATTGTGAGATGAGAAAA
Organism: Grus americana; assembly: GCF_028858705.1. Classification (NCBI taxonomy): domain Eukaryota; kingdom Metazoa; phylum Chordata; class Aves; order Gruiformes; family Gruidae; genus Grus; species Grus americana. The sequence goes on from NC_072854.1 coordinate 47,112,668, forward strand.
CGAAGTCAACGCAGAACTACTAAGGACAAATTTGGCTCTCTGAGGAGCTGCATTTCCTGAAAAGAGGAGCTGTGATAAGCTCAGGAGTTTGGAAAAAAGGTGTGCATGCAACTTTAACACAACTGAGGGGGTGAGAAGACTGCAGCAGCTGCAGAGCTGCAACAGATATGCTGTCACACTCTCTGAAAGGGGCTCTGAAGGCCCTTTATCCCTGTATGTTTCCTCCTTTCTTTCATTCCTTGCTAAATCTGTGCTTGGAGAGACAAGCTGGAAGACTTTAAATGTGGGTAGTCATTCAGGCAAGAGGAAGTTACTGAAATTGTAAGGCAAGAGTTTCCAGAGAGGAAAGATTGCCCAGTGGTTATTGTACTAACCCTCCACGATGGTAATTTGGACTAAATTTTGTTTTCTATTGCAGACTCCCTCAGATTTTAAAATACCAGTTTAACGTTTCTATCTTTGTTCCCGTTCTGTAGAGTGGAACTAATAATGCTATTATGTTTCTAATAGAGAGTATCACTGTGACACACACAGGTAGAAGGCTGGAGGAGAACTTGTATGTGTCTTGAATTGGAGATGATAACTCTTTGTTTTCTAATATATTTGTACTTCTAAAGTAGCATATCTTGGATAGCCGATTCATGCCTACAGAAGAAATGAATGAATGAAAAAGCTTATTTACCTCTTGTCCTAACAGCCTTTGCTGCTTCCTAAAGCACAGAGGCTCAAACCTGGGCTTGCAAGGACTATATTTTGTCCTGCATCATATGGTTTATTATATGTTTCATTCACTTTTTTTTTTTTCTAGTCAAAACATAACTGTATAAAAATATATGTTGACATATTTTAAAAATAACATGACTTTCATTCCATAATATTTCTCCTAACATTTTTAATAAAAATTATAAGAAATCATCCAACTCAAAATCACACCAAAAAGGTTTGCTATTTTTCAAATCTGATTGATTAAAGTCTGTTCAGCTTCACATATTTAGTATTTGCAAAACATACGATCAGGGTAACATTGACAACTCAAATATATGTATGCAGAAAATTTCTCAATACATTGTGTGCATTCCCTAAATCATTCTACCAGCTGCAAACCAAACTGTGGACTGTTAGTTCCATTGTGAGCTAACAAGTCAGAGATGCATCCAAAAATTGCTAGGTGAATCCCATTGATTTCAATAGGCCAAAGATATTTCTTGTTAAGGTGTTGTCAACAGCATCCCTCTTCCTTATCTCACAAAATACAGTTTATTGTTTTTTTTTAAAAAGTAGTTTTATTACATGTAAGTAGTGTGTGTGTTTCATTTGAGGTTATTCAGCAAATCTTCCCTGATAAACAGGAGAGAGGGGAGATTGTGCAGATTATGAACCACGTATTTTAGGTGGACTAGTACTCTTCCATTACACATGGAGCAATAAACACCAAGAATACATTTGGCATCTGAAAAATTGTTGATAAATATAACTTTCTGATTACAGTTGCAACAGAGAGAAAACCTGGAGCTTCTATAAAGCTGAGCTGCAAAGACACTCAGCCAACAAAATTATTAGAATTCCAAAGTCATCTATTTTTTCTCTTGACTTTTCTCAACCTTCCAGTTTGTATTGAGCTACTCAGACTAATGTTAAAAAGATGTAGATATGGTAACTTTTCCTTAATAGTGTCCTTTCCCATAATAAGTGTACATTATTAGGACACTTTCGTCTCCTGGGAAGATTTTCATTTGATTTAACACACATATATAAACCATTTTATGAATAATGTATTTGGAGCTAGATCCCCAAACACAGTTAAGAAAGGAAGTAATAAAGAGACAGTCTGTTTCTGAAAGTGTGCAAAAGGACTCCCTAAAATCATGTCCCCTCTGTTGCCGTAAATATGCTCCCAGCTGGCAACCTCTGTCCAAAGAATAGGTGGAATAAGGTTTCTGCCACTGTTAAGCAGTAGCCAACAGAGCTGCTAAGTAAAAACCTTAAAGGGGCATGACAGATTGCTCAGTTCTCCTTGTAGAGAATAATGTAATCTGCTGTGAGGTGTTTTACACAATGCCTCCTGCTGCTCCATCTGGGCTGCTGAGCACCGATGGTACACTCCATTGTGTACAAGTCAAATACGAAGGCAATTCCTGACAGCAGGATCTTTTTATGAAAAGATGGACACTGAGGCGTGCAAGTAGTATTATATTTCAGTTCCTAATTATTCATTAAAATATTAAGCTGAATTTACTATTGAAGTCATGAGGCAGTTAGGAGCCTAAAAGCACTTTCTGAACTCGCAGCAAAAATGGTATGGGGAAAATGGTGGTGGTAAGTTAGTTTAAGCTGGTAAAGGATCTGAAATAGAATACATTCAGAACCATAAATGACCTAGAATTTTATTCAATGCATAGCTGTTATTTGCTGTATCATTCTCCAGTGGCAAAACCCCAAGATTATTCCATTTACTTTTTCTTCCTACAGTTACAGTTAACAGAACTTTCACTATAATTGTTGTTTTCTCCAGTTATAGACAGTGAACAGAAAGCATATCCAAAGCAAATGTATTTAAGTATGCGAATGATAATTATATATTCCAACAACCAACTATTTCTCATGTTAATATATAAAGCTATCATCCAGTTCTGTATCATGAGGACTTGGAATTCTTTAGGCTGTTGCCTGTGGCCTCCAATAACTTTGAAGGACATACACAGACACTAGGGGCTCTGAAATTACGTGCTGATTTGGGAGTTTAACCTTTGCCTTTGCTGGGCAAAGCCCTCATTTATGAACAGAAAAGGTCTGTCCAGAAGAGGACTCTAGAATTCATATCTTGAATTTTAGATGTATTTAATGGGCAAAAGAGGCTTATGGACAAATTGTAGTTTTCTGGTTATATAAATCTTTCTGAACATCTACATTAAGAATAACAAAATATGAACAAATGCATTCTCCTATATTCCCTTGCATACTGTAGGCTTTATTTTGTATACCTGTGACCTATTGTAATTACTAGTGAAGGATAGATGACTGAGTTTAGTTCAGTAAGACTCAATACTAAGCAATATTGTCTGATAGGAAAGTTTCTAAAAATGGGTATTCTCGTGGTTTATGAATTATCATAATTCATAATGATAAGGAGGGAAAATAGAAAACTCAGATATTTGTAGTCAGGCTTTACTTTTATTTGCAAAACATTCATTTAAAGAAAATTTTACTTAATAAAATTGAAGTATATAATTGCATGAAATCACAATGAAATAAAGTAGTTCATGTGAATAGCTCACACTGGCCCACCCCCCCGAACACAAAAAAACCACCCCAAACAAACAAACCCAACCCCCCCCCACCACCACCACCAACCAACCCGCAACCAAAAAGTATTATAAAACATCACAGATTTTCAGGAAGAAAACATCTCGACAGAAGTTCTGGCCTCCCTTGCACCCAGAGACTTAGAAGTTCAAATGAAACAGTTCAAGGCAGAAGACCTGCATGTCCAGAATGATACCACCAGTCTCTTGTCATCAGATCTATCACTGGACAGTAATGCTCATGGTCTGGTGAAATATGTCACTCTCTGGGTACATCTGCTGCTCCAAACTCATTATGATGATCAACTCTCATGTGACAAGGGCTTGAGAAAGCAAATGCACACCCTGGGATGTATCAGAAGGGATATTTATCAGAGGGTTAAGCACTAGTTTTATTATGCAGGACACTCGTTACTTGATCTAAAGAAACTGAGAAGAAACTGAGCAGTTACGGAGAAGGACAGCTGGGTTTATGAAGGGAACAGAGATCCTCAAAAGAAAAAAAGTAAAAAGCTTAGTAAAACAAGGGGTGAGAAATTATTTTTGTATCCATAGAGAGCATAAATTCCAGGGAAGGAAACAAGATATTTGCACAATGGTGAATCAAAATAAGCTGGTTGGAAATTACAAAATTCCTAGTTATCAAACCAAAAAGATTTTCTAATTGCATTCCAATGGAACTAACAAGGGGTCACAACACATTTAAGAAAAGGACATGACATGATTATTATTCCTAACAGTGGAAGTCTAGACTCGGTGACCCAAGAGATTCTTTCTAGTAGGCTCTCCTTTTTCATTTGGGCATACGTCATTTGGGCCAATTACATGCAGAGGTAGATAAAATAGGATTCAATACTAAAAGATGGCAAACCAAATTAATACAGGTATAACTACTATTCTTCTACCCAATTTAGTACACATTTTGAAGCAATGTCAGCTTATTAGCCCTGAGGCAGATCTCACTTTGTACACATACTATTTTAAAGGCAGAGACAGTGAAAGCATAAACACTTGTGCATTTGAACTATAGTCTTTATTTATGTGGAAATACACAAAAGCTAACTTCCAGGCAGAATTATTTATGATAGTCCAAGAAACATTCAGTTTCTTTCCAGTACTGTTTTCTCTCTTCAACCAATCTCAATCTGAAAGTTGTGAACTTTCATGGAATCACAGAATCATCCACAAGGTCACAGAAGCAACATTTGCAATGCTTCAGCTTTCTGCCAGCTTACCCACAGAATATCTGTAGCTCTCCAGTCAGAAGAAAAGTTACAGTTTTGTCATGATGTCCAGCTGCTATTCATCTGGAAAAAGATAATGAAAAAGAAGTACAGATAATTGTGCTACTCACATCTCCTCATGGTTACTCGCTGTCATTTGACACTGATCTCGCCCTCACTATATCAGTAATACTACTTGTGGAAATGGTGTGTTAGCAGGAATTTCTGGTTTGTTTCCATGTTTTCAAAATGGCAATTCTCCTTCCAGCTATCACATTGCAATATAATTCTTTCCAATAAACTAGTGAAAAGCATCAGTGATAAGCACCTCAAAATATAAATCTGGAAAGAAATGCTGTGTTGAAAGCTAATCTAAAAATATCTTCAGATACAAGTATACAAGAAAGCAATATGCAGAGAAATGTTATTTTCTAGTCAGTGAGAGAGGAGAAGGCAGCCCAAAGAGATCTCATAAAACTTCTGCTGTAACTTCCCACTAAAACTTTTCATCATAGTTCTGCCTCATTGTGCAAGGAAATGAGGTGTCCATAAGATACCCCTGAATTCTCTAAAAAGGACTTCCTTACCAATGACAGTTCTCTTGGAGAAGAAGCATTACTGAAATAATATGTCTTTTCAAGAAAAAGAAAGGTAGGACCTAGGTTATTTTTGCTGGATTACCCGTCATCAATGTGATGGTAACTGTGCAAGCTATATATCAATGGGTGTGTGACTAGCGCAGTCAAATACATACCTGTTTCTAAATCCGTACATACACATATATATGGATTTTTACATCCCTGTATCCATCTTTGCATGCAAGCAGAGAAACTTCTTGCTTAGAGCAGAGAAAAGAACAGGGCACAAGTTGACTCCCCCAGGCTTTTTCATTTTACTGTACTCCTGATCCAGTTCAATATGCTGCATGAAGCAGAGCAAAAAGTTACAAGCCAAATTATATAGATTAAAAACTCATCAAAGCCTATTTCAATCAATGATAAATATTTGGCTTCTGAAGTAGATGGGAAATGCTTTTTTGTTTGTTTGGGGTTTTTTTTGTGTGGGGTTTTTTTGTTTTGTTTTGTTTTGTTTTTTTCCCCCAGGTTTTTTTTTTTTTTTTTCCCCAGGTTTTCTCTCTGTTGCAACTGTAATCAGAAAGTTATATTTATCAACAATTTTTCAGATGCCAATGAAAGCATTGGAAATTACTCACAGGAACTGTATCTTGTCAACTCTGCTTCTCAGGTTTCCATCAGCTGGGACTTTTCAGCTCTCCTCTTTTGTCCTGTCACAATCTTACATCTATTGATGTTTTGATATATGCTATTGAACTACAAACGATAAATAATATTGTAGTCTCAGCTATGGGTAAAAAGAAACATCATAGGACTTCCATGATTATATTTTGCTTAATGTATGATAACTTTGAGCTAAAGAGCTAGGGTAGAACAAGATCTTTTAACACTACTTAGTGACCAAAAGGTGACAATAAAGTAATGACTACCTTGTGACATACCTGAGTAGAATCACTTCCATTTTCATCACTGCAAAGTCATCTTTTGAAAAAAACAAATCTACTTGAAAAGCCCAGAACTGGTCAAAACTGATACAAATAAAGAAAAGAAAAAAATCAGCTAATATTAGTAAGTTTTAGAACTGGATCTCACTTAAGTTTTGTTGTGTAGCTCCTTTATTTATTTTTGATCACCGAAAACAACTCTGTATAAGCTACTACTAGAATTGCTCCTTTTACCTTTTTAAAGAAGCGTGGTTATTACTTTGACATCTTAAGAGGTGAGTGTTTTTTCAAGAAAGTTGTTAAAAAAAAGAAACACCATTTGGTATAAAATTGTATAGGCTCTGATTATATTTTATTCAGCAAGCAAGGCTTGTTAATCACTTTACAAAATGTAAAAAATACAGTTTCTGCCTGAAGAACTATAATCTAGACAGATAAACATGAAGAGATGAAGGGGTGAGCCAAGAGGAAAAAAAATCTACTTTAGCTTATTTGACACAAAGCACGGGGTTTCACCAAGCATAGAGAAATGGAGTAACAAACTGTTTTAAAAATCTTACAAAACAGGGGCTAGATCCAAAAAAGTATTATTGGAATAACAAAACCTTTAAAACAAAGTGTGGTACATTATAAAATTGTAAAATTTGATATATTATGAGGACAACAAAAACAGGAATGCAGACTTAACTCCTGTAGTAAAGGGTATTAGACAAAATGTTAGCCTATAATGTTTAATTTTTCCTTCTCTAGGTGGCAAGGCAAAGTATTATTTACTCGAAAACACAATATAGCTCTTGATTTGCTAGCAGAGCAATGTCAGCTCCATCAGTTTCTAAAACAAAGAATGGTCAGGCAGACGTGAGCATCACAAAAACCATTAGGACATAAAAATATTTTTCTGATGGAGTCCGAGTACTCAAAGTCTTGCATAGGCAGTAGAAACATCTGTACAACTTCAAAGTGGCATAGTACCTGGTGAGCTAAGAATGGCTTTGAAATGTGGTGCTCGCAGCTAGATGCTTGGATTTCACCTATGACCTTGTAGTGACTGACTAAAGGGATATTTTTTTGTGGTTGTTTGCAGATGAATTAGTGATTAGGGATTTTTAATGGAATCTGTTAGTCCTCAGACTCATGACAGTGCTGAAGTTGTATCAGCTGACACAAACTGACCAAAACTGGTGCCATCTTTGACTTTTTATCAAGCTAAAAAGACTACATGACCTAAGACCCTGTTTTTATAACTATGTATTGCTAAAGCAGAGAAATTTGTCAAAATGAGGAATGGCCTATGTATACTTGACCATGTTTTGTTGAAGGGGATTAAACCTGAACATCTTTCGATCTTTATATTGTGATTTTACTATATATTACTGATTTTTCTCAGCTTTGTTATAGGATGCCTATGGATTGGGGCCAGATATTTTTCTAAAATATCTACTTTATTAAAAGTGCAGTACAGGATTCTGCAGGATGAAGTTGTGACACTGAAGAAAGTTTAGGTGAAAAGTACCACATCGGCTAGGAAGAAATCCTGTTAAATTTAAATTAATATTGCATTTCTATATATGTGTGTATATATATATTCTCTAATCTGCTTCCAGGAATACAATTATAAGCTTGACATTAAGTTTATGAAATAAATCTGTTGTTTTGTTATTAAAGCCATCTGGTTCTGGAAGACAGGAGTGAAAAATGGCGTGAAATTGGTAAAAATAGAATTTTCTGCCCTTTAGGAAGTGATGGATCAATAGAAAACAGGAAGCATCCAGGTTGCCTGGAGAGACTGAGTACCAGAGGCCACAGCTGGGTAAGTTTCAAAAGCCGTAGAAGTGGGTAGGAGGGCAAGGTGAGGGCTTGTGCCTCCAACTGCTGGCTTGGGTGAAGCATCCCACTCCAGTTATCTACAAATAAACTTTAGATAGGTGTATGTTAGTAGCAGCTGGCTCTTTTTAGTGGTCTGGATAGACTCCAAAGACATATTGCAATAGCTACCATAATCACTATTTTTCCATGCTAGATGGTTTATATGATTTAAACACGAAATGTAGTTGTTATGTGTGTGTTAAATAAAATCAATTAAGTGGCATATATAGTTTTGAGCTGGTGACAGGAACACAAAATATGATTTAAAAGTGCAATGCAAAAACAACTGTTTGTTTGTGCTCTGTCCTTCTTGGATGATTTCCTTTCAGCACTGGCAACTCCCAGTATTACCTATGTCCTCAGTGAGTTTCTTTTACTATTTGAGCTAGTGATAAAAAAAAATACAACTGAATAGTTTAGAAAAGAGAGATAATATTTCAAGATACACAGGACCAGTCATTTTTCCACTAGCCATAATATAATTCTGAAGTAATTCTGTTTCTTTCTGTGAAAACATACAATGAGAGAAGAATCGGTGCTCTCACTTCAGTTTCCTTGTGTTTTTTATCCTTATATCTTTCATTAGACTGTAGGTCAGTGGCTGTTGCAGTCACTCTTATGTACTGCTAGTACATTGCTGCCAGATAAATTCTTTGTTTCTAAGTAATGCATGATGAAACACCAGTGTAAAATTAAAGTTGTCAGAGGGTAAGAAGTAAGTTTATGTGGTATGAAGATCAGGCACATTATAGTACACAGCCTGAAGTTCTGAAATAACAGCGTTGCCTGATTTTAGAAATGTCAACAGCCAATATATCTCCCAGACAGAAGGAGAATAACTTTTCTTTGGCAGTATAATGGGGGGGGGGGGGGGGGGGGGGAAGTATATATATATATCAGAAAGAAATAAAACTGGGAGTGATTCCCAAATTAAATATGAAGTGATACAATGTCAAACTCTGCATGTGAGGTATGTGTCTGTGCTTCAGTTTAGTCTTTTTTTTTTTTTTTTTTTTTTTTGGGGGGGGTGGTTTCCAGCTGCCATTCCAGAAGAAAATTAATTTCTTTTCTTATAAGCTCTGTTCTTTTGTTGTGTCTGCCAGATCTGAGCAAGCTTCTTGAATATCTCAGGGAATCTCAGATAGCACTGGGTGCCAATGCTTAGGCAACTAAATCACAGTCCAGATGCTGTAATTGTCAGAAGGATCTTCTTAAACTCCTATGGGAAACTAAAGGGAAAGAAGGCATCTGAGCAACGCACTGGAACCAAGCATGCAGATACTACCTCCAAATAAGCAGAAACATGTGAAGATGTAATGACAACTCCTGCTAGTGATTTCTAGTTAGTTTGTGTCCAAATAATTTGCAATCTAGGCAAACAAAACTATTTGCATTTCTGAAAAATGGAAGTTGGTCATTAAATGTTCTGAAAATCAGTACTTCCAACCATTCATAGAATTTAATTTGAGTTCAGAATGTTCATTATATTTTCTTGTCAGTTACAGCAGTATAAAACCACTTCTCCAAGGAAGTTATGTCTGACTTATATGGGTGTAGCTGATGTTAGATTTGCAAAATCAGAAGGAAAAGCAAGCAAAATGACAAAGCATGAGTGGGGGGTGGAGTCAATTTTAAATGGGGTCCGCCTGACCCCTAGTCTGGTCCAGGAAAAGGAATCCCAGCCAAGGGTCACTTCTGTTGCAGATGCATGCATTCACTTCACCCTAAAGGTAAGCTGTAGTAATAGCTAGTACATTTGTGCCACTTAAGATCTATTTGATCAACTTTTAGTTATCTGATCCCATTGATTAAAATGAGAGTTTAGAAAAATAGGTCACAGGTAGGGGTTTACAGTGTGACATTAAATTTAAGGACTGAATTTTTCTCTTACATTGGGTTTCTTCCAGGTCCTATGTCGTATCTGTCAACACTGAAGATATCCTTCCACATTTTAATGGGACTAGATAAGCATACTTATACAACAGAATTGAGCTATATTATTGTACATCAAAATTAATTATCCTGGACTTTTTTTTTTTTCCAATTTATTTAAGAAAAATAGGGACTTCTAATGTGCAAGTCAACTGATCTATTTTAGATATTTATCTTAAGATGGCAAAAATTGCAGTCTGTTAGGCAAGTTACCTAATTCTTTCATTAACTAAAAGAGTACTTACAATGACTTGCCCAGATGTTTGTATCCAATAAACCCAGACATATCCCTTTTTTAAAAAAATCTTACTAAGTTCTGTTTTAACTCACACTTTACAGAGTCCTTTATCTTTAGAGAATATTTTCACTGTAAATTACAACAGCTTGAACTAAATTAAGACACTACCCATCTTACCCATGTTTCCTGTTTATATTGTCCTAAAATAAATCCAGGGCAAGAGTTGTTCATGTGGACATACATACGTGAAACCTATCTAAAGAATAAAATATATAGAGGTCAATTACTTGTCTAAGCCACTTCATAGTCAATCTACAGACTCAGGCAATGTCCCTACTACTTCTGCCTATTATCATCTAAAAAAACAGTTATTGTTTGGGCACCCAGAAAATGACATATCTTTGAGGCTGGGGAGAGGGGGAGGCAGGAGAAGAACAGGGAATTGCCATTATTTTGAAAGCAGAATTTTTTGTCTTAACACTTTTTGTTTTGGCTTGAATGCTGATTTTTTTTTTCTCCATCTGCTTGTTCATGATGTCTTTTCATATTTCTCACTTACATAAAAACCTCTGCATTGGTCCACATAGCCTTTGTTCCACTATAAGACCAGATCTAAACCCTACATTTTAAATTTGACCATGAAATGTTAATTTCTGAAAAAAAAAATAAAATGCTGCTTTGAGAAGACAGCATAAGGGGGTCAATATCCACTTTTAAAACATTAGAACAAGACATAAACTAAAAAATGCAACCACATTATGACTATAATCCTTCTCACTATTCTCATCCTTATCGACTATTTGTCATGCTATGTCTCGGTGCAAGAGAAGACATTTGGCTCATGAATTCTTTTAAAATTGAATCAAGCAAGGAGCTGAACAGTTGGAGCTCCAGCCAGGAAAGCCACTACAGAGACTGAAATTAAATATGCCTAAGTGCATTTCTGATTATGAGCCAGATTGCTCAGTACCTTGCTCAGTTGTGCTATAGAGATCTATGCTTTATAAATAGGGTTATACTTTTTAAGCTCTTTGTAAAGTAATAATAATAATAATAATAGATACTCTACAAATTAGTTTGTTCTTTTGTAACACAAACTAAGGTTCTGTAAACTGTCCCAACAAGAAAGTGAAGGCAGGTTAAAACTATTCCAATCAGTTTTAAAATTGTTTAAAACAAAACTCTTAATTCTCTACAGAGGAAGTGAAGTAGTCAACTCAAGACTTTTATAACTCACATGCTACAATTCAATCATAGCATATGGGACTGGAAACAGAACTAATTAAATAAATAATATTTGTGGTCAAATACACTTACTCAAAGACATCAGATTGTGCTATATTAAAGTCCAGAAATTGTATTCATATTTATATGATGGGACAAGTAGAGATAACAGGTAACTGTATCAACTGGGTCTATATGTAAAATACATTTTGAAGTACCAATTTATTTATTTTAGGAGCCATAATGAAATTCAAGTACCTTGATCAGAAGGATGAAAATGCTACCTACCTTTGTGGAAGATTCCTCAAAGTGTCTGGAAAATGTCAGCTGGTTCTGAAGACTTGCAAAAGCAGAACTTGTCTGCCTCCCTCCAGTACTTTTTTCAATATAATCATTTCAGCATGTGCTCAGAAACTAGGGTCTCTAACTTGTATTTAACTTTATCCAGGGACCTCTGTGAAATTTTTGGTGAGATTTAGCCAAATGGATCCTACTTAGTGTGTTCAGTACCAACTTACTTCTTCTCCCCACTTTTTCCATAGCCATATCATCATTATTTTAAATGGGAAAAAAAAAAAGAAGAAAGAGAAAGAGAAAAAAAGAAAAAGAAAGAAAAAGAAAAAGAAAAAGAAAAAGAAAAAGAAAAAGAAAAAGAAAAAGAAAAAGAAAAAGAAAAAGAAAAAGAAAAAGAAAAAGAAAAAGAAAAAGAAAAAGAAAAAGAAAAAGAAAAAGAAAAAGAAAAAGAAACAGAAAAAGAAAAAGAAAAAGAAAAAGAAAAAGAAAAAGAAAAGCTCTAAAACTGCTTATTAGCTAAGAAGAGAAAAAGCTTCTTTTTGGACTTTTTTTTGAACGTCCCTTGTCAGGTACCACCACGAAGAATAAAAAACCCCAAACAAAACCAAAACACCTCTGCACAGAAGATACAATTCTATTTGGTCACTAATTAAAATCCTACTTTCCTAAATAATGTCTATTAACTATTTGCTGGGATTAGTTTAACCCGTATTTTATTACTAAATTAGCATATCGATAAAGGGAATTTTCTTAAGGAATAGTTAGGGGAAAAAAATTCTTCTGGATTTAACTTGTTTGTTTTCTTTCAACTGGTTGGTTCCCCCCTCTCTCTTCCCCTCCCCCCCCCCCCCCCCCCCCCAGTTTACTAGTTTATTCTCTATGTTGAAAAAAATTCTTAAAAGCTCCTGTCACAGATAGATTTTAAAACTACATTTTTGAAGACACATCATATACCCCAGAAATTTTTCAAGATCTAATGAAACTTCTGAAAAAGAAGTTTTTTGTATATCACAAGAAAAACCCTTTCTGCTTAGCATATGCCAGACAGATGGCACCAATCTTTTCCTTCATGTGCTGTGAGCTTCCGTGAAACTGGGCAAGGAAATTCAGCTTTAAGGGAAATCCAGGCAAGATGAATTTCTCTTAGCTGCTGGGCAGCTGGCTTAGCTGTCATGTTGTGTTTGTACACATGTTCTTAACTGAAGTGGTGTTTGGGGACTTCCTCACAGAGATTACTCTCCAGTTAACGCTGTTGAGAAGACTGCTGGAAATGCTGTCAACATTATCAGAGACATTGCAAATATTTGAGGGGTAGAGGGGTCAGACCTTCGTATTGAAGGAATGCTTTTCATTGAACTGTAAAAGTTTTTCAACTCATGCCAGTGGTATCCTGCTGAACAATGCAACTGGGTAAGCTCTTTATTCCTCTAAGCCAAACAGATATATTTTGACCTCAGACTTTGTCAATGGTAAGAAGATGTTGCAGCATAATTTTATTTTTATCTACCCACTAGAAAATAAAAACTTGGAAATCACAGGTTAGGAAATTTAGTAAAGGACTCTAGCCTTCCCAAGTTGTCAAAATTTGACTACAAAGCCTACAAGCAAGATTCCCTTGTAAAACTGGTCTTATTAAAGCATTGATAAAAACCCCTTTTGTTTTCACTTTGTTAATTTTCTTGAATAATATTCAAATAAATGGATGTGGATGAAAATAAGAAAGAAGTAAAGAAAGAAAGAAGGAAAGGAAAGAAGGAAAGAAGGAAAGAAGGAGAGAAGGAGAGAAAGAAGGAAAGAAGGAAAGAAGGAAAGAAGTAAAGAAGGAAAGAAGGAAAGAAAGCAGGAAAGCAAGCAAGCAAGCAAGAAAGAAAGAAAGAAAAAGATTTGATTATCAAAAATGCTTAGGAGGGTTTTTGTGTGTTTTGTTTTGTTTTGTTTTGTTTTGAAGAAAATGACAAGAAATGCTTTTTTTTTGCAAGCCAGTTGTTCACTTTCTGTTTACAGATTCACAGGTTCACAGATTGGTAGGGGTTGGAAGGGACCTCTGGAGATCATGTAGTCCAACCCCCCTGCTAGAGCAGGATCACCTAGGGTAGGTTGCACAGGATGGCATCCAGGCAGGTTTTGGATATCTCCAGAGAAGGAGACTCCACAACCTCTCTGGGCAGCCTGTTCCAGTGCTCAGTCACCTTCAAAGTGAAGAAGTTTTTCCTCATATTCAGATGGAACTTCCTGTGTTCCAGTTTGTGCCCATTTACTCAATTTCAATTTTCAGGAAAAGTGAATAAAGATGGGGGAAAAAAACCTCCTGTTTTTTAGTATCTGTCTTAAGTGGTCAGATCCCTTTAAATAATTTGCATCTCCTTGGAAAAGACTGGAGTGTCCATGAACAGGTTAATGACATGTTCGCTGAACATTGAAAATCAAAATAAAGACTAAATTTACATTGTGTCCTGCCACAGCCAGTTGGCTCACAGATGAACCAACAAATTTACAACCGATGTTGTTCCATGAAACAACTCTATTTTTGGGCTAATAGTTTCTAATACAATGTCACCAGGCTAATCCTTGGCTATAGTGAATACAAAATCTGCAGACAGTTAGTCATCATCAAAAAAGTTGCTTTTTGTAACAGAATCAAAATTTTGGAAAGTAGACAGCTGAATGACGTACTGCATACCAAAAAGGGAAGGAAAGTTAAGTTTGGAATTATCCTTTTTATCTGAACTTTGAAATGGTAGATGTTGTGAATAGCTGCTTATTGTTGTGAGTCATAGAGATCATTTATTATTAAAATTATGCAAAACCAAAAGAAAACACCCCATATTAAACATTTTGGGGCTGATTCTGGTCTGTCCTTTGCCATGTGTAATATTTCCTCCCTCTACAGACTAGTAAAAAGAGAAATTTGTGTATAACAGACTACCTTCTTGATAGATCACACTTTGAAGATGTGCACATTGCTCCAAAAGGTGGAAGGTAATGGAACAGGACCTTGTGTAGTTAATTTTCCCCTTAATTTACATACAGACTATATATGGATTTGCCTACAGGGAGGATAAAGGAAGTTTCCACTAGTCTGTAAGGATATAGCAAGACCAGTCTTTCACTTGGGTGAATATCTTTCTCATTGCTCTTTCTCTATAGACCACATTTGAGTATTTGTGATTAGTTATGGAAATGGTAGGTTAACTATAGTAAGATTCAATATCCTTGTGAGCTAGTTTTGTTTTCCTGTCAAAGGATTTTCAGAAAGATGGGGTTTTAGTTTGATGCAACATTGTGCAAACAGCCACCTAGTGTTTCAGAATCCAAGCTGGCGCCATGATGCTTACTAGATTTATCAGCTTGGTTTAGCACTAGCTGGATCTCTGTGATCTGTTACATCCACACTGTAAGATCTTCCACACTAAACTGTAGGTATTGTGGTAGTGGTACTTATATAAAAGTGCTTAACCTGTTCCTCTTCACCCAGAAAATAAAAACTTGCGTCTAGTAGCTGTATTAGAACAATAAAAACTATTAGAACAATAAAGACTACAAACTACTATGGAACTCTGCCTTTCTCACATACGTAATATGCGATCCCAGAAATACCAATAAATATCCAGAAATACTAGTAAAACTGAAGACAGGGATTCCAATGCATTTCCATTATCACTACTGAAGGAAGATGTCCCTCTTGACAGATAAGTAAGTGGCTTTTAAATACAGGTTTAATCTCTGCCATGTAGGTGGGTGCTAGGTCTGAGTAAAATCTCATAGGTAACTGCATAGGCTTATTTGTGCCTGGGTGCATATAGATTATAAAATATAGCCTTAATCAGGAGTGGAGTAGTCTCTATAAAGTCTCTGTAAAGTATTGGGATGTGTAACATATCTCAGGAAACCATTTACAAGGGGACAGTGTGCCATACATATACTCCAACCTATTCTGTGTGAGGTCATGGGTTTAGGGAGCTGATGGCTGCTGACATTCATGGAGACAGATGCCAGACTGCTTTTGGGTTTGTTTTTTTTTTTTTTTTCCCTTCTTATGAGGCTTTGTTAGAGTTTTGCTACATAATAAAGGCTGCAGCATGAAAAAGTTTATTTGCTCTGAGAGTAAAAGCTTACACCTGCCTTCTTATTGATGTGCTAGTAGTGGGTTTGGTCAGGTTTCTTGCAGCAAAGAGAGTATGATGTAAAGCAAAGAACCCTCTAACTGCCAAGGATGATCTGCAAATGAACACAATGATGCATCCAACATTTTCCCTCATAGACTGAGATAATCAATCCAAACATGAAGGAAGTAAGATGATACTTTGTCTCAGTGAAGGATGGAAGAGTTGCCACATAAAATGTGACTGGTCCTCGTGGTGCAACACAAAATACCAGCTTTTACTTCAGCTCACATTGTTCTCAGCTTCTGGAGCTGATGGAGCAGGATACCAGCCCTCACTGGACTTCCACCCTTGACAAACTGCCACCCAGTTCAGCAAAAATCTGTCCAGCCCTAATGTAGCTGCAGTCTGCTACAAAGGGTCGAGGCTGCATCTGCACTCTAGCCAACCAAGCTTTAATCCCTGAGCTCCTGAGCATAAATCAACTCTGTAACTCTGCTGTTACAAAGAAAGCATGAAAGAAGTGCAACCTTCCTCTTGATATCAATGCACAGTGTGTGCCCAGCATACAAATATATGTGGGAAATGTGCTCAAAGTGATTATTTTTTTTCTCCATAGCCTGTTTAGATTTCATTTTATGAAAAAACATGAAGTAACACTTTATCAAAGAATTATAAGATTTAGGAGCCTTCAGACCGCCTGCTAGACATGTGAGTTGAACTTAGGTGCAATGGAAAAGATGGGGTTCCAAAAATGATTCCTAAAGCATGTTCCCTTTACTGCCTCACCCTACAAGCACGTGCACTGTGGACAACAAAACTTTTGTGTGTTTGAGATCTATGAAAGGGAGGTGTTGAAACTCAGCCTGAATCCCAAAGGGACCTCAACTGTCGAGGGCTCTTTGAGCATATCTAACAAACACAGACAGCATTGATTTACTTATAAAGCACAGCAGCCATGTCCAACTCCATTGAAAACCACTTTCTGTTCCTTCAGATTATTTCTGCTTTCTGTCCAGTGACTCTGATGAAAAATGCATAAGCAGTGTTGTGAGCAGAACTCAACTCTACTTTTGCTCAGCAGAATGGATCCTGCTGACTGCAGACCACCAGTCTTTAGTCTTCTCCTCACCTTTGCTTACTGCTTTCCTAGCCCCATGGCACTTGCTTTCCTCCTTATACAATATCAGTTTCAAGATGTGGGAGGAGAAGGAAGAATGTGGAGGAGAAGTATGCACCCCATTATCTACCTTCTGTGCCATGCCTGCTGCTTGAACCTTAATGCTCAATGTCATGGTTTTACCCCAGCCAGCAGCTAAGCACCACGCAGCCGCTCGCTCACTCCCCCCCATCGGGATGGGGGAGAGAATTGGAAAAGTTAAAGTGAGAAAAATCATGGGTTGAGATAAAGACAGTTTAATAGGTAAAGCAAAAGCCGCGTGCACAAGCAAAGCAAGACAAGGAATTCATTCCCCACTTCCCATGGGCAGGCAGGTGTTCAGCCATCTCCAGGAAAACAGGGCTCCATCACATGTAACGGTTACTTGGGAAGACAAACGCCATCACTCCGAACGCCACCACCCTCCCCATCCTCTTCCCCCAAGCTCCTTATAAACTGAGCATGACGTCATATGGTATGGAATATCCCTTTGGTCAGTTTGGGTCACCTGTCCTGTCTGTGTCCCCTCCCAACTCCTTGTGCACCCCCAGCCATCCCGCTGGCAGGGCAGTGGGAGAAGCAGAAAAGGCCTTGGCTCTGTGTAAGCACTGCTCAACAACAACAGGTCTACAGAACAAAAACATCTCTATATTATCAACACCGTTTCCAGCACAAATCCAAAACATAGCCCCATACTAGCTACTATGAAGAAAATTAACCCTCTCAGCTGAAACCAGGATGCTCAAATGATTGCAAATGGGAGACAAGTTTTGATGCTGAGGAAACTGACTCTCTTTTCTTCTGTTTTTTTGTGCAGTCAACTAGGCTTTTGCGCAGAGGAGGACCACTATCCCAAGCACTTTTTACGCCTTATTAAAGTGAATTTGTTGCTTGTTCTTAGTCAAGGATGCCGGAATCTGAAGCAGAGTCTGTGCAGGCTGGCTTATGTTCTTTAGCTCCAGGACTGTACTCTGGGACTCAGCATATCACCCTGAGCAGGCAGATTCCTGCTTGAGCTCTCCTATAAAGAGTTCAAGCTCTGTACACAGTCAATTGAAAGTCCAGGCAACTCAGCTATTTGAAATTGCTTCTTAAAGGAACCTAATGTGTTGCCATTGACTAAATATATAGGCCAGGTAATTAAAGAAGGTGGTCTGTATGGCTCAGAAGAGCTAGGTGCTTGATTTTTAGGTGTTGCAACGCCAAAGATTGCCTAGAGCATATAGTCTGTGTCTTGCTGTTAAGCTCCGTTGACTTTCAAAATCTGAAATGTTTATTCTGAAGCACATTTCTGCACAGTGTGTGCTGTGATCACTGACAGACATACCTACCTATCCGCAGGCATCTTGGCATTCTAACTGTGAATAGAGAAGCCAATCCTACTGTTTGCAGAGCTTTATAATTGAATTAGTGAACCTTATTTTGTAACAGAAAAGTGTTCCCACTGAAACATTCAAACTTAAACAGCTCACACATAAATTATTTACTCCTACACAAAGCTACAAGGCTAAAGGTACCATTTCCAGGACATCTAAACGATGTAGAATGTGTCTACAGAGAAGTGCTGTGAAAAGTAACCAAACTGTCCCTGGCAAAGACTGCTTCAGTAAATAGCATAGTTGCATTAATATTCTAGCTAGGAAGAATTGCTTTCGAGCACTGTATGGATGCTGCAGATCTACCCATACTGCTTCCATATTTACACTAGAATTGCTGTGTGACATGGCACTTCATCATGTGGAAATTACAGCCTGAGTCAGTGTTAGCTTAAAGATCAATGCATCGCATCCTGTCATGAGATACAGACTTGGACATATCTACTTAAGTCCTCTTCACTAGCTAAATTCTCAGAAAAAGAGGCATCTAGGCATGTTTGACTCCATCTGTTGTCACCTGAGACTATCAAAGCTTCTGTGCCTGATTTCCCAAAAGCTCTAACTGTTTTTTAGTATATGTGATATACTGAAAAAACAGTCATTCTGTCTTCGTAGAGTGTAACTAAAGAGACATTCCCCAATAATGACTACCAATATGATCAAACATAAGTCTGGCTCAGCAATTCCCTGTTATCGGAAGCCCTGTTTCTACTCCTCCTGCGAAACTCTTATAGATACCTTAAACTTTGCCAGTGCATGTGTCTAGGTTTACTATCATGATATTTGTAGCTTGGAATACTGTTCTGAGTGTTGGGATCCTCTTGGACTAAACTCATCTACTGGGAGCATTCAGTTAAGCTCAAAACATGAATGGCCATATTTTTTTTCATGAAGCTACAGTGTTAAAAATATTTCTCAGGAAAATCTAGATTTTAGGTCTTCATCAGCCTAAGTACTCCAGAAAAAGGACAGACAATGTATGTCTGACCATTATGCCTAGATGTACGCATTGGCTAGGAAGTTCTGGAGATCCACTTCCTGCTACCAAAATAATGAGGATTCTTTTTGTTATCCAACAAGAATTTAGTTTCTTATTTTTCTGTTATTTTACTGATTGAATGATAAAACCAATGTTACTTATTTTCCTTTAATATTTAATTTAGTGATAAGGTAATTATGAAGTTATGCTTCATTAATTTCTACTGTAATAGTTATGACCTGGCTTTCCAAAATTTTAAATTTAGAAAGAGGTGCTTGTGTGTCACGATGAAGATGGAGATAGCCAGTTTATGTCTGAATAAACAGTCTCAAGTATAGCAGACTATATACCCTGAGTCAAATGGCATTGTATGTGGCCTACCTGGTCTTGCTGAAAAGCTGGTTATACCTTTTTCTCCAAAACCTTACACTTAATTGGTTCCCAAGTGTAAACTGAATAGCGTTTGTTCGTAATTGGTCATGAAACTTTCTGTTCAAAAGCCAATCCAATAAATTCTTGAAGGGTACAAGCGCTCATCGCATTCTGAGGATAAAAACATCACTTCAAAAAAAATTGGCTTTTAACTCCTATCTTTTTAGAAATTCTGCTGTAGAAGATCCTGAAATAAACATTGTTAAGTTTGACAGCAAGGTGACTGGAAAGTGAGATATAAGAGAGGTTCCACCAAATAGATTTAACTTTAAAAAAATCTTTATACAGATGAATTCTCAAAAATTTATGAAGAAAGTCCCCATATATCTGAATCAAGTGCCCCCAACAGCAATGTTCTGCCTGTCTGTCATAAATCCCAGTGACCTTTCCTTTTATTCTAAGGTTTTCTCCAGGATGACAAAGGCAGTTCAATATGCCCCAATACAGAAGGCAATGCTACTCTAAGTATGCAAAAGTGTAATCTCTTCCCTTGTTTTGTTCCCTATTTGTCTTCTACAGCTTTTTTGGGGGGGAAAAAAAAAATCATTTCACTGTAAATTCTTATGTTTTGGTATTTCTGGGTTGTTCTTTTTCTCACAACTAGAATGACAAACTAGAATTTCAAACCCATGAAGTAGAAATTCAAAAATATTTATTTGATGATATTCTACTCTACAGTTTTAATAATGTTGAATCATCTCATTTAGATAGTAATTTATATCTTATAAAAAAGCATTGCTTCAACAACTCTGAAACACTATAGTTAATATAGATAACTTATGTATCCACAATATTATATGTCAAATATAACCTGGAATATACATTTAAACTAAATAGACTTGAAATAAAGTCTTTATATCTCATTGAAGCAAATTTATTTAACATTGAAATGAAACACAAAAGTGACAACAATATGTTTTGACACTTTTTCAATGAATAAAAAAAATCAGTACACTTTTATGACACTTTTCTATTTTAATGAATTGCATTTTCCAAGGAAAACATTATCTGGAAAAAATACTTTCAGAGAGTTTTAAGTTTTTTTCAGATTTCTTTTCTCCAAGCACTACTCCTGTCAGTTACCATCCCCCTTCAATTTGTTTTCAGTTATTTGTGGTTCAGGTGGCTCTGTATGGGTTGGCTGACGGTAAACCTATGAACGTGCTGACCTAACCTATAAAATTTATGTCTCTTGACATGGACTTGCCATACTTTATGTGTTGGCAGGTGCTGCAGCCTGTCTTTTAAATGCAGTTGCCAAGCTTGTCACCCACAGGAAGGCCAGGAAGAAGGCAGTGTTTTATTGTTAATGGTCCTGAACTTAGAGGGACCTTGCAGGAAAACTCACTCCACAGCTGCATACTGACACAGTTATTCCTTCTTCTTCACATTGACAGAAGTTGTCTTGTTACATAATCAACCTCATGTGCTTATGCCACACTGGAGCCTGACTCATGGTGCCAGATGTAAATTAATACGCTCCTCTGTTAGATTAGTGATTCAATTGAAACAACAGCAGCAGCAATACTTTTGCAGCGTCTTCAGATGTGACGCTGCATACACTCCTGCTCCTGCAAGGTGGTACAGCAGGACGTCTGCCAGGACCATTGTCACTGAGCATCATCTTCTTGCAATGAAATGAACTGGTAATTCTCAAACTTTAAAATACTGCATCCTGTTTCTTGTCGGGTTTCTACTCTTTTAAACACATCTTATTCTTTTGCTCAGTACCCATTTTGTATTTCTTTTTGTCCCCATTTTTCCTCTGCCTCCAAAACTATTAAGGGCTTTCAAAATGATATGTCTGGTCCAAATTAGTGCCTTTGATAAGACTACTGTTCTCTGTAAACTTTGAGAATATTGAGGCACAGCAAATAAAATGAGACTGAGCATTACCTCTCAAAAATCTGTGGATCAGTTTATGGGCTTGAATAGACATTTGTTTCTGTAGTCAATGATTTCTTGCTTTGATCAGACAGCTCACCCACCTCTTCTTGTAGAATGGTTTTCCAGATTGTTAGATTTAATTGTTCACTTCAGAATAATTATAACAGAGAACAATTCTGAATGCAAACATATTTCCCTGCAGTCTGAAATTCTACATATGCATTCTCATCTACAATTAGTGGTACTGACAGTAATTTGAAATTTAAATGAAGACAAAGGCATCTTCCAGGTTTTTCATGGGCATGTGGCAGAGGATTTTGCTTAGTCAGTGGAAACCTAGATAGATAGGACAGAGGTTGTCAAATTGTCTTAAAGTAGAGAGGATTGAAAAATGCTATATGCCAAAAGCTGCATTATAAAATTATTTAAATACGCTTATTTCACAAATTGTATTTATATTCAATTGTGTCACTGAACCCTATTCAAAAACTCCTCTGTGTTTTAAACAGTCACTTTAAAAAATTAGCAAATGTAATATATCTAAATCTCTTTAGAGTTACAGAAGGTTAAGATGACATGTTACACTTATAAATGCAGAGTAAGGACATCTGCAACTTGGAAGACATAAGAGTTTCATTACATTCTCAAACTTTCTATTTACCCACTCAGAAGGGGCTACATCTCTATTGATGTCAACGTGATAAAAGATTTATATTACAAAATGTGTGAACAAAGCACAGTCTCTAGTGAGATGGAAAAGCAAAATGATTTATTCCTTAGCATAATTTTAAATACCAAATATTAAGTTTAAGGGTCACATTTGCCAATAAGTATTAACTCCTACACTCTTATAAACAATAAAATATTAAATTATTTGGTGACATGTGGAGGCAGAAAGCACAAATAAATGTAACTTTTTCAAAGGAAATCCAGGGTATTGAAGAACCATGTGGAAGTCTCCTTTATACTGTTATAGCCCTAACTTATAATATAGATGATGCTGACTAACGTACACTCTTTAAATAGGAAAAGACATTTGTTCCCAAATGGCTTCTGTAGGGATTTAAGATGCTTTTAACTTTTAACATCTTATGTCAGCTTCTGTTTTCAATCCTTGATTTGATTCTAGTATAATGCAAATGTTAAGATTAATTTGAATATATATTTGAATAATGCTGATTGTGCTTTCCTTCGAATCATTCTATTCCTACAATAACTACTCAGAATAGATCGTGTATAGCAGGTAATGGAAATGTTTTGTAATAACTGCCAGGGCTATTTGGCCCACTTTTTATCCATTTTTTTCATGCTGAATACCTTACGATGTCAATACAAGATTTTTTCTACCTTTTGTACTATGACTCTAAGAAGAAATTTGTGTCGTATTTTTATACAGTTTATATGTAGGTTCAAGCAGAAAGAAAAGTCATGTGTTTGATTTGAAGCTTGAGTAGCAACATTGCTTTGTGATACTAATTACTGTGACAAAGCTTTCCTTGTTTGTCAGTCTTCTAAATGCATTTAGTTTTGTTGTTCTGAATTAATGGCTATATCACTTGTCATATTCCCTAGAAACTGGTACCATCTTGAAACCTTATTCCGCAGTAAGAGTAGCCATTTATATCTTTTCCAGAGTATGATCACTACTAAAACTGAGCATTTGCCATTCAATTCTACTGGAACTCTAGTGCACACATTAACTCAGTGTAAAGCAGTGTAAGAGATAACATATTTCCTGTTTTCTTACTTAATAATCTTTCTCTGAAGAATAGACTACCAAACAATTTGATTTAAATAATTCTATGCCATATGTATATATGCATATTACAGATGTAAACTGATGATTATTAGTGTCTCCTCTTGATATTTTCTTTATTGTTAGCATATACACAATTTTTTATAAAACACAATTACTCTTTCTCCCCAGAAGCACTTGCTTCCACCATATCACAGCATTGATGATTCCTACTTATTAAAGAGTAATATTTTTTTCTAACTTTCCAGTAGATACTTTACTAACTAGCCGCTATTTTAAACTTGACTCCAAGAACAGAACAAATATTTTCCTGTGGGTTTCTTTGTGGTGCTCATTTTTACAGTCTGAGTATTCAAAATGCACTTTGAATTATAGTCACAAAAACTATGTAAACTGTGTTAAACACAAACTAATTTTTAATGCATACATAGAGATGTAGCATTTTCCATGTTGAGATTACTGTTCTCATTGATCAGGCAAAGATAAGTAAGAACTAAAATTTGATATCTAAAACCAGTTTAAAATAAGGAGGTGCATGTGTTTTTTAAAGTAAAAGGAATTTCAGCTATATAGGCCCATAAAGTGAGTACAAGAGTTTCAAAGTTATTTAAATTTCTGTAGAGAATACAACTGACAGCCTATACAGAACAAAGTGAAACATACAACTTGAAAATTACCAGGTATTTTTACATCTTCCTAGACGTATAAAATATCAGAGGCCTAGTGTCAATACCATACCTGATCCTGCTGAACAGCTTCAGCTGCATTTTTCTGACAAAGAAAAGACATTAACAAATGCGTATTTTATAGATAATTAGGATGTAACAGATAATTCTTCAGTTTTATGTGTGCTGATGAGATTCTTCAATTAAGTAAGAATTTTTAATTTGTGGTTTAATCTCAGATTAGTCTGGATACAACATTAACTGAGAAAATAATATTTTCATAAAAATCTAACATATTTGCTACAGCACAATTTAGAGTGTTTTCAGATTCAAATTAGTTAGACAAAGACTTTAATTTATCTCTGCATCTTCATTAAACTAAATAAGTATTTTTAAAACCATTTACTATTTAAACAAAATAGAAGATCCATTATTAAATCTTAATTGGGTGCTTGTATGGAAGACATACTGTAAGGAAGCTTTTCTAATAGAGAGCTTGACTCCCAAAAGATAGCCATTCAATTTTCCTGAAAGAAATGGAAAATATGTATGTGGAGAAGAACAAAGATAGAGAAGCAAGAGGGTAAAGGAGGACAAAGAAAGCAGGATGTGAGAAATTCATGTAGTTTCATAAAATAGAAGCTGAATTAACAGACAGAATCCTTCACCAGCTTTCTCCCTCAAGACAACTGAGGAATGCCTCTCACCTGAGACAATGGAGATAACTGGAAGTGGAAAAGTAAAAAAAAAATCATTTGAATTGAATGATCTGAAAAATACCTGTGAAAAATACTTTGTCTTTCTTCATGCTTCATATAACAAGGGTTATAAGGCCATTCCTCATCCATCGTTCTTTCCATTACAGCCCACTGCATTGCTAATTGCTCATCAGGGCAAGAGAAGGAAAAAGTAGGTTTGTTTGCAAGATGCTGTGCCGAGTAACACATATGGAGAAGTGAAATACAATTCATGTCTCACACAAACAACTTCAGGCAGATATTTTTAGCAAAGACGTGACACAGTATGGCTGGAGGCCTACTTTTTTGTTGATAGCTCGCAGACATTGGTGGATTACTTCTCTCTGAGTGAAAAGCAGGACCCTTTCCTAACAGAAATCAAGGTGGGACAAAACAGAATTTATGTTTTCTAATTTATTTACTGCACTAAATCTCGCTTTACTCTGTTCAAGCAAATACCTCTGTCACTTTAACATCTAACATGAATCCAGATAGACTTTTTGTATACATCATGTCTGCTTCACAAGTTCATGAGAAATATTTCTATGCAGAACAATCTTCATCCAATCGGCTGCTCTCTTTAATCTCTTTTCTTCCTTGAGCAGTTAATCTAAGCTGCTGAGAAGAATGAAACACAACCTCACACCTTGAACAATGCAGATTTACTTTTTCCTTTATCTATGGTGAACACAGAGGTGAACTCTTTCTGGAGAACTTGTTCCAGGCTTTTGGGAGGCTTCTCAAGAAACTTTCGGCTGTTCATCAGTACACAGAAAAAGAATGAAAACAATGCCAATAATGCTTTTCCTTTCTCAAATGTGGCAGGGTGAAGTCTCTGAATGCTATTTCTAAGACTCTTTTAACTGAAAAAAACCAAATTGTTGTGATGCCTGCAGGACTCCTTTTTATAAAGCCTAAATGTTTCTGTGGTATATTTCTTTAAATCAGCCCAGATGATGCCTGGCCTTCATGGCAACCCATCTGAGTTCATCAGATCAGATAGGCATGGTGCTGAATTACCAGACTGCATGCTGTGGTGGGTTGACCCCGGCTGGAGGCCAGGTGCCCACCAGAGCCGCTCTCTCACTCCCCTCATTCACTAAACAGGGGAGAAAAGGCATAACGAAATGCTTGTAGGTCAAGACAAGGACAGGGAGAGATCACTCACTAATTATCGTCACAGGCAAAACAGACTGAACTTAGAGAGGGAATTCATCTAATTTATTACTAGGCAAAACAGAGTAGAGGAATGAGAAAATACAATCAAGTCTTAAACCACCTCCCCCCACCCCTCCCATCTTCTCGGGCTCAACTTCACTTCCGGCTTCAACCTTCCCCCCCTCAGCGGCACAGGGGGACGGGGAATGGGGGTTGCGGTCAGCTCATCTCACGGTGTTTCTGCCGCTTCTTCCTCCTCAGGGGGAGGACTCCTCTCATCGTTCCCCTGCTCCAGCATGGAGTCCCTCTCACGGGGTGCAGACCTTCAGGAGCAAACTGCTCCAGCATGGGTCCCCCACGGGGTCACAAGTCCTGCCAGCAAACCTGCCCTGGTGTGGGCTCCCCTCTGCACGGGTCCACCGATCCGGCCAGGAACTTGCTCCAGCGTGGGCTTCCCACAGGCCGCAGCCTCCTTCAGGTGCCTCCACCTGCTCCGGCGTGGGGTCCTCCACAGGCTGCAGGTGGAATCTCTACACCCCCTCATCCTTCCTCCATGGGCTGCAGGGGACAGCCTGCTTCACCATGGCCTTCACCACGGGCTGCAGGGGGATCTCTGCTCCGGCGCCTGGAGCATCTCCTGCCCCTCCATCTGCACTGACCTTGGTGTCTGCAGAGTTTCTTACATCTTCTCACTCCTCTCTCCAGCTGCAAAAGCTCTGTTTTTTTTCCCTTCTTAAATATGTTATCACAGAGGCGCTGATTGGCTTGGCCTTGGCCAGGGGCGGGTCCGTCTTAGAGCCGGCTGGCATTGGCTCTGTCAGACACAGGGGAAGCTTCTAGCAACTTCTCACAGAAGCCACCCCTGTAGCCCCCCCACTACTAAAACCTTGCCACGCAAACCCAACACAATGCACAAAACAATCAAAGCTTTAGTATCTTACAAGAAATCAGGGCTTTCCCAATTTGACTGGAAACCTGGCAACCTACTTCTAAATGGTTGAAATTCATTGCTTGAAAAAATTCAAAATAGAAAGCAGTTAAGCCCTGAAATATCATTTTATATTACTCCTTTATGTTTTAATTAGTAAGCAAACCCAGGCATATTAGCAAAGGACCAGTTTTCTTACCTTTGCAGAAGCAAATAGATACATCTACATGCACTTTGACTAAATTACTACATTCCTCGCTCTTCTTTATTCAGACCCGCTAACTCTACTTGCTTGACAGCAGACTCCTTCTGTCCAGTTTTTACCTAGGTTTGGCACAAAAGTCGATGGGATCTATGCAGATAGCCCTATATTTTGATCTTTGACTTTGCTACTTGCTGTATTTTGCTGCAAAATAAAATATTTTTTCAGACATACAGGAGAAGTGACAATGCAGGCACAGTGATTACTAATGATTTTGAAGTATCAATGGATCTGGTAACAATTGTATATGCAAGAAGTTGCTTTGTGATTTTATCATCTAGCTATAGTGCTCCTGATTTCACTGATTGTCAGGGATAAGCAAGAACAGGACTGCTTCACGAGTGAGGACAAGCTAAGAGCTGAGGCACAGTGCAAGCAGTGCCCTCACTGACCAGGGCTCAGTCACAAAGGATCTGAACACAGCAGGCAGAGTCAGTTCGTGACAATGACCCACTGACAATCTCACACAAGTCAAAGTGATCAATCAAGACTGGGGTCTGTCCAAAGACACCAATCAGGAACAGTGGGAGATGGTGGCAGAGACAGGACTGGGTGACAAGGGTGGAACATAGATGTAAGATCCATCTAGGAAACAGGGTTGAAGACCCTCCAAAACAGTTCAGGCAAGGATTGGAAGCCCAGGTCAGCAGTTAAATGGAGCTCCTGGGCTCATGGGTAGATGTTGGGGATGCTTGGTGAGACTGGTCAGGGTGGTTAAGGCCTATTAATGCACTTGGACCCCTGACAAAAATCAATTTTCTCCAACAATATTACAGAGATTTCCTTTTTGGTGCCCCATCTCCCACCTCCAGCCATGAGTTAGGCTAACTGGTTTAAGAGATAATCCAGAGTCACTTCTGAAAGATGAAAAAGACTTGAGCAACTCATCCAAGCAGGGTACTGTCACCCTGTCACCCAAACCTGGGAAAGCACCTGGTGGATAGCTGTCATATCAGGCATGTTGAATCTGCAATTCCCCACTGTTCAATTGAAAAATTGAATGCTATATGTGAGAGGAGTCCTTTTTTTTATTTTATGATGATTATTTCCTCCTTCCTTTCTGTTTTTCTGCCCAGCTGAGTAGCTGTCTAAACCAATGCTTTCAATGCCTACAGAAGTGATGTGTATTTTTATCGAGTCTGTTTCCTTTGCTAGACCTTCCTACATTCTTGGATACATTATCCAAAGGAGTACTGTTGTGTCTGTTAAACATTCATAAGGATAGAAATGATTTAGTTTTACTTCTACTACTGTGAGACCTTGGTCTTGTGTAGACTACTAGTTCTAGCCATGCATATTCTTAGAATATGTTAAAGAGGTAACACTTAGTAGTTAAAACTGTTTGGAGGGCAGAAGTTCCTTTGAAACAGCAAGGAATTCTGAAGCTTGATAATAGAAATTCTGTGAATGTCAAACCTTTGTGTGTGGACAATAGTCACTTGAATAGTGAATTGTCTTCTGCAAGAGATGAACTTAGTAATGGAAACACCCTCTAGTTGCTGCATATTTATTTCAAAAATATATTTAATAAAAAAACCTGTGTAATGAAAACCTTTGCCACATAACTGGGATATTGTAAAAAAGGCAAGGCATGCCTGTACTGTCAGCTGTCATTTTCATGAAGAAGAGGTATGTATATATTTATTACATGTCATCTGAATGGTTTAGTTGTCTTCACACCTATTGCACTGAATGTACATATGGCACTGGATGTACATATATGGAAGTCAGGGATTTAGAGGCTTCTGTGTTGACTGAATTGGTGTCTTTAAAAGACTGACAAATAATTCTGTTTTCATTCTTCAAAATGAGACTTTACTAGATTGACAATTTATTAACAATACATATTGCCAGTCTAGATAATTATCAGCCATTATCATTATGTATTCAAAAGATTAGTTCTTAATACACATATTCTGCATTAGCTTGGAATATACAATATCATGGAGCTAACGTCATACATGTAGTATTAATGGCTCTTGATGGTCTTAGTCACAGAGGTTTGAAGTCAGTTCAGAGCTCTTTGACATGGGCAGCTGCTTTTTTCCCCATTATTCCCTGCTCATCCTTTGTGTTTTATGCTCCTCTTCCCACTCCCCAGAACAAAAAGTGTGATTTCATCTGCTGTGATAAGCTTAATCCTATTTTAGGACCAGAACTAGTTCTGTTTTCATGAGGCATCTTTCCTGATTAATCTGCAGGATAAATCTGGTTTCTACAGACATCTTTCCTGCCTATTCTTTATCCTTTGTTTCTTATCTTGCAGATATTACTACTTACAAGTTGATCTGTACACCATTTGCACAACTATCCCAAATTTGTCCCTTTGTGTTTACAGGTTAATTAAATATTTATGCTCAGTTGTGTCACTATATATATATATATATATATAGTTGCTGGTTATGCTGTTAAAAGTATTTTTCATGGTTTAAAACCTGTTGGCAGCTAAGCACCACACAGCCACTTGCTCATTCCCCACACAGAGGGATGGAGGAGAGAAATGGAAGGGTAACAGTAAGAAAACTTGTGGGTTGAGATAAATATAGTTTAATAGGGAAAGCAAAAGCTGTGTGCGCCAGCAAAGCAAAACAAGGAATTAATTCATGACTTCCATGGGCAGGCAGGTGTTCAGCCATCTCCAGGAAAGCAGGGCTCCATCACGCCTAACGGTTACTTGGGAAGACAAATATCATAACTCTAAACGTCCTCCTCTTCCTCCTTATTCCCTCTAGTTTTATTGCAAAGCATGATGTCATATGGTATGGAATATCACTTTGTTCATTTGGGGTCAGCTGTCCCGGCTGTGTCCCCTCCCAACATCTTGTGCACCGCCAGCCTACTTGCTGGTGGGGTGGGGTGAGAAGCAGAAAAGGCCTTGGCTCTGTGTGAGTACTGCTCAACAATAACGAAAACATCTCTATATAATCAACACCGTTTTCAGCACAAATCCAAAACACAGCCCCATGCTAGCTACTATGAAGAAAATTAACTCTATCCCAACCAAAACCAGTACAGTGTTACAAAACCAGTACAGTGTTACAAAATTTATGGTCTCAAGTTGCATCAGGGGAGGTTTAGATTAGATATTAGGAAAAATTTCTTCACCAAAAGAGTCAGGCATTGGAACAGGCTGCCCAGGGAGGTGGTGGAGTCATCATCCCTGGAGGTGTTCAAAAAACGTGTAGATGTGGCACTTCGGGACATCATTTAGTAGACATGGTGGTGTTGGGTCAACAGTTGGACTTGATGATCTTAGAGGTCTTTTCCAACCTTAAGGATTCTATGATTTTATGATTCTATGATTCTATGAAAATATTTCTATAACCTTGCTGCTTATTCCACTTTAATAAGCTTATGTCTGTGATAATTATATGGAAAAATTAATTATGCTTTACTTAGTATGCTTTCTAACGGGTGAAAGAGGCTTCTGCTTTAGCTGCAGACCATGGTTGAAAGATCTGGTTTCTCTGACACACTTTAATGATCAAGTCTGAATCACAGGAAACCTAGGCACAGGTGGCATGGGGTAGACACATAACTCATGAAACCGGGCTTGCTCTGTCAAGCAAGAGTGCCTATAGAACTTTGTAAATCCAAGTAGAGGCTCCGCTGTTCTGTGGACATTGTCTGGATTAACCAGACCTAAGTAGCAGGTCCTCTGAGGAGTTTGCTTGCGTTATATATGTGAATTTAAACTAATTCCTTTTATGACACACCAAGAGGTGAAGCAGGAAAGGAGAAGAGTGAAGAGGAAAGGAGAGAAAAGGAGGTGAAAGGTCCAAGCAAACTGAAGATAGCTATTCAAATATTTTTGGTTTCTTCAGCAATTTCTCCTTCCCTCCTCGACTCCATTTGAATGCAAAAGTCCGATTCAGGAGCCTTGGGTTTTTTGATGACAGTGCTAGTAAGAGTGGAAGGTTATCATTCAATTGCTCGTAAATAGGTCGTCTAGTGTGGTTTTAGATGCCTTTGGGCACTTTTCATAGCTTCCAGCTGATGTTTCAGAACTCTGTGTGGCAGCATTGGATGTAGATGTATTAGACACCATAGGAAATATAGAAGCTGGTCCTACTTGCCTGTGTATGGGCAGCTGAATCATGCCTCAAGTTTCCCTTGTGTTATTTAGTTCCTCTGCAGTCAGTGGAGAGAGACAGGCACTTTCAGAAAGTTGTTTATCCTGGGAGACAGCTCTCTTTCTCAAGGTGCCTTTTTTTCTCCTTTGACTATAGATATAGCCTAAACATTTACTGTACCCTGGACACAAAACTTTTAGATGGCTAAAGGTAGGAGGGATTAATCCTACCCCAATTTTTTATTTTTTTAATGTGTACTGTCAAGTAACTGCAGAACAATTTCCTTCTTAGACAGTTAGTTATAGTGATGACATTGTTTGTTTAACTTGGAGAAAAGGAGACTGAGGAGTGACATCATTGTGCTCTACAGCTTCCTGAAGAGGAGAAGTGGAGAGGGAGGTGCTGAGCTCTTCTCCTTGGTATCCAGTGACAGAGTCTGTGGGAATCTCAAAGTTGCACTGGGGAAGGTTTAGACAAGACAGTAGAAAACATTTCTTTACCAAGAGGATGGACAAACACTGGAAGAGGCTTCCTAGAGAGGTGGTTGATACCCCAAGACTGTCAAAGAGGCATTTGGACAATGCCCTTAATAACATGTTTAGCCCTGAATTGGTAAGGCAGTTGGACTAGATGATCACTAGATGGTCCCTTCCAAATGAAATATTCTATTCTATTCTATTCTATTCAGCGATGTGCAGCTATTGTTAGGATCTCTGATATGCATGCAAATGTATTTTGTCAGTAAAGATTAAAATATACTGTTGTGGGTGGTGTTTTTAAATATAAAGGAAATACACTGTTGTGGGTGGTGTTTTTAAATATAAAGGAAAAAATAATCACAAACTAATCATGAAATTTATTATGCAAATGTGACAAAGTGACTATACTTTTTATTTTTAACCTTACTTCTTAAAGTCAAGATATCCATAATTAAGGACCTTTCATTAAAGGAAGAATAGTTTTAATTATATAAATAAATGAAGAACAGTTTAATTTATATATTACTTCTATATAATCAGTTGCCAAGGTTTAGGTTAGCCTAGTTGTTCAGTATGGTGATATCAACCATATCCAGTCTGTTTGCTGAAGGTACTAAATTAAAAAGGGCAAAGGGCTACAATCAGTGATTATGGTTAGATTCTCTGATATTTTCTGGGCATTTCTGACTGTTCAGGCAGAAACTGAAATCTCTCCTAAATCCTGTGGTGAGAATTCTCCCAGAGTGAGGGGGGATCTGTCAAGTAACTATAGATTAATTATAATTGGCTTTTGTACCCTCAGTCTCTGCAGAAAATGAAAAAGTCTGGAATGGACTGTATTCACAATATCCCTAATGAGCAATAGTTCTTGTGGACTTGAACCATCTGCCAGAAACTAGAGTAGCCTCCTGGATGATTTCAATTAGGCTGAAGGTGAAGTTATGGCAAAATATACCGAAGCTCTTACTAAAAATTAATTTTCACCTTCTTTTGGAAGGAAAAAAAGAAAGATTCTCATATATACATATGGACTAGGATGACCAAAAACATACTTTAGTGCTACCAGTATAACAACTGATTTTATATTGCCAGAGCTTAACAGATTTGTAAGCAATGATATGCTTTATGACTTGATTCTTGAATAAGGCTATTAAAGGCCACACTTTCAAATAGTTACAGGAAAAAAAAAGTGAATATTGTCCCAAAACATGACCACCTCACAGCAGAAGTGTGCATGCCTACAGGCAAAGTACTGAGAGGTAACTAGAAAAGCAGGACTTCCAGATAACATAGCCCTTCTGGGGAAATCAGGTTAATTTAAACAATTAAGGACAAAGTCTTCAGGCAAAGGACCAGAAAAAACATTCACTATACATTTTTGTCTAAAGTAGCCTCCCCTGAGGATTCAGTTTAGAGTTCTGAAATAAATGTGATCTCCAGAATTCAGATTTGTTACTACCTGTTTAACATTTATGATATATATTATTTAGTTACAGAACTGAAAGAGACCCTTAAACTACTAAATCTTTAATATGTATTAATGCAGAGAGTAAACTCAGATTTTATCAAGAGGCAAGATTTGAAGTATTTTGCTTTTTCTTGTGTGTTATTACCATTTCTTTGTTGTCTGTATAGGCCCTTAACTCTTAATGTTCAAACGAAACAGCATGTATATTCCAGTTCCTGCATCATGCCGTTGTGCCAGTTGCTTTACTTCTCTTTACTTGCAATCTGTAAATCAATGACGCAGAAAAGATCATCAGTTTAAGGGTCATCTTATTTAAAGACCTGACCAAACTTCTAGGTTTGTCAATTTAATGACTTATCACTTTTTATATAGAGAGATATGAAATTTTGTACAAAAGCTACATTATACAAAATATTAATCTCTTAAAGGTTTCCTGATTCATAGAAAGTGTAAGAATACTATCTATCTGCTCAACATGAGAAGATAAAGGACTGAGACTGAAATTTTGTTGCAAAATTTCATAAAGTAAATGATAAAACAGATGTGCTTAGGTCTCTTTTCAAAGACAAAGAAAAAAATGTACTTGATCATAATATCCATTAAATTAATATCAAGGGAAAATCTGATAAAAATCATATAATTTTCAGAGATGCTTTAAATTGTCCATCCTCAAAATTTGCATATTAATTAGGATAATCAATTAACCAGAAAATTAAGCTATTTACTCTTGTAATTAAAATTAGTTAATTCATTACTCTTATAATGGAGTTTAAAATGATCGTGTTCTCACAAACAATTTTATTTAGAGTCCTGTTTGAATTTCGGTTGATTTCGGATTTCTTACTCAGATGAAGGGATGTACCTCTCTCTGGTTTTGGATGAATGGTAAATTCCCATTTTCATCACTCAGATTCTAGCTCTAGGCTTCTGAAGAACATCTTCACTATCATTTTATTTCTAATTATTTACATGAACTCCGTATCTACAAGGAGACTGCTCTCCCACTTGTCTTGGACAATTTTTGAGCAAGTAGTGAAACCTTTGGTCTTAGTATTTATCTCAAAAACCCAGAAATAATATGCTACCCACACCTCACATTCCAGCTGACATCACCAGTAATGATTATTTGCTGTCTTCAGTGTATAAATTGCCTATTTAGAAGTGATTTGATGCAGTCCAAGTTGATAAAATGAACTTTGGTCATCCAAAGGAAGAAGTTTTTTGGAATATACTTAAGTGAGATTGGGGGGGGGGAAGAAGAGGGGAGGGAGAGAAATGATATTAAATTGGCAAGAAGAATGAATGTCTGCAGGGTGACAATTCAATGTCTCTACTGTACGTGTCAGATAGCCAGTCTGTATGTAATCACCACATTAAAAAATTGAATCTCTTCCACTAAATTGCTTGGAAAAGACCATGAAATTCATTGGGTTGCATAAAATATACACCAGACACAGGTATGTTAAAAGAGCAAATATACCAGGCATGAAGCGAATGGTGATAAAAATGCAATTGAGGTGTAAATGAGGTGGTTGGGTCCTATATCTAAAGGCATTCTATAGTAAAATTCTCACTTCTGAAAAAAGGCACTTCAGGAGCTAGCACACACGTGCGCGCGCGCACACACAACCCAACCCAGCCCAAGCTATCTATTGACAACTGGAAGTACAAAACAAAAGTTTCAGTTACCTTATAATGATTTGAACAGATTTTAAATCACCTGTAATCTATTTAACTGCAGTAACGGCCAAAGGGTTATGTGAAAATTAGTAACATAGTTGTCTTGTATGTGGAACTTAATTATCTTGTCTGTGGAAAACCATTCCTATCAGCATGGAATATACACTCATGTAAAGTTTTGCAATTAATACGAACAAAGAGTTTAATTATAGACTTCTGCCATTGACAATGCAGATAGCAGTGGTTATATGCTTTGCCAGATTTAAGCAACTTGTCAGACACAGTCAGAAAGATAGATCTCCTTTTTTAAAGACCACTGAGACATTACCTTTTAAAGTAACTATTTAACATTTTTTTCAAGTCCAAAATCTACCAAAGACTTTCAGGGTGCATAAAATCACTTAAAATAGAAATTCAATGCCTATCAAACATAATAGAAACTAACAGGACCTCTCAGAAAGTCAAAAGAAGAGCGAAAACCTAAAAGTCTCTTTTCAAAAATACTTCCATGGCTTTCCTGTCACACAACCAAAATCAGTATGTCTACCAAATGAGAGAAAAAAAACCACCAACAATTCTATTACTTGTATATAAACAGATTTCATATCTGTAAGGTAAGGACAATAAGCTTATTTCATAAGCTAAGGATGTTACAGAAGTCTGTGCTGAGAAAATGAAAAGATTAGTGCAGCTGATATTGAAAATGGCTGAGGCCTAAGAGAGATGTGCCTCTCTTTGCTAGATATTACAAGAGAATAATATAAAATGGCACTATATTAAGAAAGAAACTGCTTTCTGATAACATCTCAGTTTTGGAATGCAACACTCAACAGAACTTTTCATGCAGCACTTTTGTTAGTTTCCCTCCTAAGTTCATTCTTTTCAGCAAGCAACTGGGCAGCTTGAAAAAGAATCCCAAAAATAACTTCAAAAGAATCAACCATTTACTTCAGACCCTTATTGACAGTGTGAAATGACATTTTCTCAAGCACTTACTAATAATATAAAATTGGTTTTATAATTTATTTTTATACAATGACTTCATGGATATTGATTCTTGTTTGTTTGTTTGTTTTTATAATTTATTAAAAGATTTTGCTATGTATTTAGATTTCATATTCCTAAAGAGGACTGGGTAAAGAGAGAGAGATGAGAGTGATATTTACTTAGGAATTGAAGGTTCTTAACATTAACTGCATGCCTTAAGATGGGTTCTTGCATATCCATTTGAAATACCTAAGTTAAATGTTTCCCTGAGTTTTGTAAGATTTAGCAGAGCACTCATTTTGATCAGAAACTCTTCAACTACTTCCTAAATGCTTATAGTGATCTCTGATAAATTTCACAAATTTCACTATGTACCAATAAAATTCCTTTACCACACTAGGAGATATTGGGACACAATTGTATACTGATTTTTACAATAATACATTTAGTTTTAACTTACATGGAAAAGAAAGCCCACATCAAGGAAGATTCACTCTCACAATGAGATGACTACTAAAAACGCTCTATGGAGAGTAATACAGAAGCAATTGTAACTGAAATAAGGGATGCAAGGTGTTTGGTTTCTTTTTATCATAGCCCTTTGTTCTTTATAGGTAAAATAATCATAACTAATTGTTATAATTATTTTTAAGTCTATCTTTTGATATCTATTGACATCTGGCAAAGAACCTCATATGGCAAAAGCTCATAAGTGGGATTCCCTTCTGAAGAAAATGGAGGCAGAGTGATATATTTGGGACATCTCAAATGTAACTAAACCCTGGTTTTTGGGAGATTAATTGAGTCCTGGAAGTCTGGTCAAAGCAAACAATAGTGAATAGAGCTATTCAGTTTACCCGTTCTTCACTTTAGGAAGAGAGGTTTGTTTTGGTTTTTTTTTTTTTTGTTTGTTTGGTTTTTTGGTAGCTGCTATCTAATAGATCTGCTGTATGAGGCAGATTGTGGCCTGAGGGGAACCAAATGTAGCTGTTCCAGCAATTGCTGTAATTACCAGGTTATGAATAGTTCAGAGAAGATTTCTTACTCTTTTCTGTTGCTTATTCTACTTTGTATGACATCAATAAAAGCTCATCCAACCAAGAGAGAGTAGGTAAGAAAAGTATAATTCTAATGGTTACAAACAGCCCAGAATATGGAGCTCACCTACGGGGTAGCAAGACTTGACATCTGTGCCTCAGTCCTGTCATTAGATGAATATTTCATCTCATGACTCTTAAATATATGATATATGAACAGAGCTGTGAACAGCTGCAATGTAAATTGGAAGGAGGGTTATGGGGAAGTGCAATTGTGTCACTTGACTCAGAGTTTATATGTGACTCCAAACAGTAGGAAAGATTACAAACCTTTGTATTCCCAAAAGGAAATCTGTATGTGGCAAATTTACTGGATAAAAGACAGGAATACAGATTTTCCCTTCATACTAGATTAGGGAGATGTTTATTCACATTTTACCTCTCTTCCTCTCTCTGATATACTTTTCCTACCTCATGCAAATGTGTACTGAACGTTTCACTGTTTCATGTGATTTAAACAAGTTCAACAGGGGAAGATAATGTCATTGCCTCTTTCATCTGCATTTCAGTTTATGTCTTTAATATGTTCACATAAAGGATTCTGAATATTTATTTTTAGTATGATCTTGAAAATGCTAAGTTTGAATGTTTAATTCTCATATTATATTTACCCCTAACTGCCAATTTATGTTTATATGTTTAACTATGTTAAACATTTAACTATGTTTAGTTAATTACAAACTATTACCGAGCATTTATCGTTCTGTACACTTGTAATTTAAAACCTTTTAATGATCTGGTCAGGTTACAGAAATGGAAGCTGGCAAATTTTTGGAGGAGTTTATACAACACAAGTATAAAAAGGAAACCTGAAATGCTTTCAACATTATTCCTTTAAAGCAGTGGGTGAACAATTTTTCAGCCAAAAAATTGATGCTTTTATTCATGTACTTATAAAATATTGTTTGCCATAAACTGTTCAGCTAGCTCCTGAAACATAATATAATCTCCTCCGGTATTCCATTTTTCAAAGTATTAAAACAAGCATCTACTCAGTTGTAAACAAACTTCTATTCAGTTATTCTAATACAAACAGTTTTCAAGATGTCTTGTAATTTGCATTCCTGAACATTCAAAAATTAAAATGAAGGTTTTGGGGTAAAATACAGTAACATGGTGGGAAAAAACAGTCTGCCTAGTACAGTCCCAGTTCATGACATTTGATTGTCTGTTAAGAAACTCAGAAACATCTGCTCTGCTCATTGAATTTTTCTGAACAAAATCATGGGTATTTTCAATAATTGCCAAAACCATTAGTCAATAATGGTTACCTGTAGTTAGCACTTAAATGCTAAACAAACATTAAAAAAAAAAAAAAAAAAAGAGTAGCATATTTTGAAGGCTCTGCAGTGGTATAATTCTACCATACTATGGCTTTATAGAACAAATCCATTGTTTAACTGTTCTTCATAATAAACATGCATCATAGAAAACATAATATCGTATATGTACTATAATATATACAATAGATTGTACATTTTTACTACTGCTGCTGAAAATTTCTTTTCAGATCTATTCTTGGAATCAGCTCAGTTGTTCTGGTATCTAAAACATTTTTATGAAACATTCTATATAAATTCTTCCTGAAGTTAAAGCTGGTAAGAAGTACACTATAACTTAACAATTTATGTGAAATATTATCAACTACAAATGACAGATGTGGTTGCCAAAAGAAAATTATGTTATTGGTTCTGAAACTATATAATTAGCAGTTTAGGAATAAATTTTTAAAAATGCTTAAAACATTGAGAGTGGGGCCAAGGGAAAAATAAAATCCTACCAAGAGGTTTCATTCCCATTCCCTTTTTGGAAAAACTATGCTGAATATGACAAGAAAGTTCCCAGGGAAAATGTTTTATTTAAAATTATGTCCCTAATTTATTTGCTTTCATTGAAATCCAAGAGAACAATCTAGGCTATAATTCCTCAGGATCTATTTTCTATAAGCTCTAGCTAATACTTCCTGTTATATCAATAATCCTAGGGAAAGATCATTTCCTCTAGTTCTGATCAAAGACTGCTCATTGTCTTGTACTCTGTAGTCAGACCTAATTGTTGCTACCAACAGTTTACAGTCTTGGCATAAACTTAATGTCAATTGTTAAAGTGCCATTACTTGAAACAATAAACCAATAACTGTTGTTATTTTGTGTTTTCTTACCACTAAGGATACTAAGAATCAAAGAATTGACCATATCGGTATGTACAACATCCAACAGAGAGGTAATGATACAGACCTAATACCTGGTAACAGATCTGGCATAGAGTATATGTGGTCTGTTTTGTTTTTTTCTTCCTCCATATTTGATAAAAACATTTCCACTGTTAAATTATCCTTCCTATTGGCTTTTCCTATTTTTCCCATATCCTGCCTCACATTCTGCTTTTTTTTTTTTTTTTTGAACAAAAATTTAATTTCTTTTCTGATTATTTCAATCTTAGTCTTTCTGGACAGCAAGGCCACAGACACATCTGTTCTCTGTTTACAAATATAGTATGTTATGATAGATTTTCAAACTCATCTTGAATTCTGCTTTCCTTGCTGAGTATTCCATTCTTCAAATTGTAGCAGAACCTATGCTTATTCCTCAGATATTTTCTAAGGAAGAAGTTGATCTACTTATTCTGGAGATCTTCCCAGAATCATACAAAACAGGATTGAAAGAGACGTCCAGATAGCACCCAATTGCCAGAGGATCAGGATCAGCTATGTTTATGCTATTCCTGGTAGATGATTGTCTATCTCGTTCTGTAAAAAAAGCTTTCCTCCTTTCCTGGATACAAATTTCAATTATAACCAAGGTTCACATATTAACAGTGTTGCCCCTCTCCTCCCTCCCAAATAAGAAAAATGACACCTCAGCTGCATAGATTTCAGAAAATAGATCCAAGAGTACCAAAGCCACCTGCCATGAAATTACTCAGCTTGCCAGAAATAGATATTGATTCTTATCATAAACTGACCACAGCAAAAGCCATTCAAACGGCAAAGATGGATCAGCAATTTCAAGTTCTACAACTGTACTAAGGAAAGCTGACACCCCCTGCCCTCACCCCCCAAAGTATAAGACAAGTAATTTTTTGTGTGGATAATTTTCACAGGGAAGGCAGGATAGTAAAATTATTTAAATGAAGCTTAATGTGTATCTATGCGGCTATTCCTTTCGCTTCAATAGCACTGATAAAATTTGGAGAGAAAATGCTCACTAGATTGGTAATATCGGAGGTTGCATTTAACCAAACTTTTTCTTTTCTGGCTTTCGGCTCCAGAATATCTCCAAGGTATTTTTGAGATAACACCTGTGTCAGTTGTCTTAGAATTACTGTTTAACTTCACTGACTTTGTTCACATAATGATTTTATTGGGAAAAGCCAGAATGGATTCACCAAGGGCAAATCATGCTTGACAAACCTGATCTCCTTCTACAACAAAGTAACCTGCTCGGTTGTTATGGGGCAAGTGGTGGACATTGTCTATCTGGATTTCTCCTAGGCTTTCAACATGGTTTCCCACAGCCTCCTCGAGGAATTGATGCATTATATTCTATTCTGAGACCTGCCTCTTAATTTTTTTTTTATTCTTTTTTTTTTTTTTAATAGTGAGCCTCATACAGAAGTTGGATGCTGCAAGGGAATCTCTCCATTTCTGTGATATAGTAAGTGAAGGGAGTGGTCCCTTCCAGGAATTATTTAAATTCCTGACAGCATACTGTTTTTCCAGGCTAAAAAAAACCCCAACAAAACCCAAAACTGCTTCACCTGATACAATAGTATTAAGGAGCCTTTAAAAAATTCTCTCCTCAGTTTTCCTTGATCTTTACAATGGTATCAACAATATTCACTATTTTTATTATTTACTGACTAATGTCCTTTGAAATAAAAGCAATGTTAACACAATATCTTCAATAGATTTTTCTAAACAATTGTCAGTCTTTAAGAAATTTCTGATTTCTTTCATAGCTTTAATGAATGCTGTAACTAAGAAGTGTGTGGGGGGGGTTGTTTGCTTATTTGTTGCTTGTGGGGATTTTTATTTTTTATTTTATTTTATTTTATTTCATTTCATTTTATTTTATTTTTTACTTCTGCAATTGTCTTAAAAAGGGTATTCAACTTAGAATTTTTCTCTGCTTGCAACCATCATTACAGGAAAATCTTTCTTCCTGTAGTTGTCAAACTTCATCAGCTTAACACATATTATACTAATAAGTGATCAGAAGTTCATTAGAAATTTATTGGTTCTGGATTTGCCTCAATAGGTTATTCCTCATACAATTTGATCACTATAGTGCAGAATCATCCTAAAGATTGTATGTAAAATATGTTGACATTCTAACCCTGAAACTGTTCACTCTTCATCCATGTTTCTGGAACACTGCTGGCCTGTACGCCCTGAGCCCTATCTTGTGTACAACATACTGTGTGGTTACCTTTTCCCGAACATACCCACTGGAATTGGACCTCTTTGATATGTGTGGTGGTTCAACTGTGTTTAAGTATCCATTTCAAAAATATATCTTTGTCCAGAAGTTACCTTAATATTCATAACCATCTCAGAGGCTTAGAAAAGCATTATCAGATAGCTTGCAAATCCTCATAACCTCAGGGATTTCTCCTTATCTTAAGAGGCAGGTATGTGCATCTTCACATTCTTGTTGTCCTTGAAAGGTAACTATTATTTTATTTTGTCATTTAATTCTGTTATTTTAAACTAGAATTGCCTATCTGTTCTCCCCTCCCCTCCCCCCCCTCCCCTCCCCTCCCCTCCCCTCCCCTCCCCTCCCCTCCTCCTCTCCTCTCCTCTCCTCTCCTCTCCTCTCCTCTCCTCTCCTCTCCTCTCCTCTCCTCTCCTCTCCTCTCCTCTCCCTTTGTTTTTTGCCTTGTCAC
This sequence comes from Grus americana, assembly GCF_028858705.1. NCBI lineage: Eukaryota > Metazoa > Chordata > Aves > Gruiformes > Gruidae > Grus > Grus americana. The sequence continues at coordinate 47,154,379 of NC_072854.1, forward strand.
TCTGCCTTGCTCTGTGTTGCTTTCCTCTGCTTTGCTTTGCTTTCCTTTCTCTGCTCTGATTTTCTTTCTCATACTACAATATCACATTTTTCTGGTCTGCAGATAAAAAATGGACAACCGTTAAATACACCCCAATTTACATACTTCTTTTTTGTTTTGTTTTGCTATGAGGCCTAGGTTATTAATTTAATTTTTAAATTTTCTTCCAACAGTATTTATTTCTGATTTGAAGAACCAGCTAGAACAGACTTTCTCTGGATAGCACAATCTGCTTCTGAGCATGAAGTTTTGAAGCCAAGACAGTATAATATTAAGTGCAGTCTCTCTATCCACAAAATAAAACCTGAAAGCAAATTTCTCCTACTTCATAGAAAATTATATTAAAATACTCTTATTAATTACCTGTTTCTGATCTCCTTAATTCTTTGGATACCCCTCATTCTTCAAATAAGCAGCTGTTAAGTGAGATTTTAAGAAAAGAGTTGCAAATGGAAGTGAAAATTGTACCCTTTCATGATGCTTCCCTCCTTCCTCATCTGACACTAAGTTCCTCTCGGAGATACGTGTATGCAAAGAAGTGGATTAGCATGCAAACATAGTTCAAAAGACCATTTCATGTCTTAACTATCATGACTCCCATATTGGAAATTGCATTCAAAAGAAACAAGGTTCTGATTACTGCCAAAATGCTAAAGCTTTTTTCAAGGGAGGAAGTTAGTGTAGATATGGTTATACACAGATGGAAAAAAAGTGGGGACAAAACCTGCTTGATGATCAAGAAAAGCTGTTTTTATTTGGAAACAGGTGTTTTCAGAATTGGATTGTCTCTAACATCATCATTTTCTGCTTCTGTGACTGAGATGCTGCCAAAGATTCAATTTTGAAAATGTCTCCATGAAGAACGGAACTACCTATTTAAAAAGAAATGATTGTACTTAAAGCTGTATTTTGATGAAACCTTTAAGGAGAATAAAATCAATTTTGCTTTTTTACCCTCAGGTTTCCAGTTTCTTTCCTCAGTACAATTTCAAAATAAAAAGCTATGACCATGTGAAAGACTTCTCTGAGCTAAAAAACTTGTTTGGCTTAAAGATTTGACCGAAATCACCAAGTTCAGTGATGAATTTTCTTGGTTTTATCATGTTATTAATGCTGAAGCTTTTTGTGTTTTATTATCATAACTTTATATCTTTTCTGTATACATTTTTGAGAACATGAGATTTGTGACTTGTTGGTTCTGGAGTTTGTAGTCAAGATGAACTTTATATGTTCAAATAATATTAATATAATAAAAAAATAATTATATTATATTATATATTATAGTAATATAATAATATAAACTCCAAAAGCTATTATAAAAGTATTTTTATTTCTGTTTAAAAAAAAAAATAATCATGCCCATTATGTAGGGACAGCATATCTTTTAGACTGTAAGGAGTAAAACTGATTGATGTGATCCAGAAGATAACTGACTTCAGTTAGTGAAACTTTTATTCACAGAATGACACAATCATTTAATTTGGAAGGAAAGTTTGAGATCATACCCAATACCCTTGCTCAAGCATGGTCACCTAGAACACATTGACCCGGACCAAGTTGAGTGAGATTTTTAATATCTTTGAGGATGGATATTCCACAACTTCTACGGGCTACCTGTGTCTGTGTTTGACCACCCTCACCACAAAACCTGGGGTTTTTTATGTTCAGATGGAACTTCACATGTTTTAATTTGTGTCCATTGCCTCTGGTCCTGTCAGTACAGAGAAGAGTTCAGCTCCTTCATTGTCATTCCCACCTATTATTCATTGTAATAAGATCCTCCCTCCCCTCCAGACTGATGAGTCCCAGCTCTCTCAGCCTTCATATGAAAGATACTCGAATTCCTTAGCCATTTTTGCAACCCTGTGCTCATCTCGCTCCAGGAAGTCTACATCTTTCTTGTACTGGAGACCCCAGAACCGAACACAGTACACCAGTTGATTCTATGTGTCTAACTTGAAGAAGATAATAAATTTTTTTTTTCAAACAGACATGTTAAAATATATATTTTAGGTAAACACCTTTCATTACTAAATTAGCATATTTATTAAAGTGGATTTAATTTTAAACATAATTTTATATTTTAAATTGAAATTTGTAATTTTCCATAGTAATAAAATGCTAAAAGACCAGCACTGTTAAAAATAAAATGATTCTTTTAAAATTTCCCATCAGTTCCAAGTTTTGTAGATCAGTGAGGTACTTTATCTCCAAAAGTTGGTCTCTGAGATTACATCAAAGATGTTGCAGCTTTTAACCTACAATGACCACTTAGGCATGTCATAAAGGAGAAGATTATTAGATTTGATAAACAATTGCAACATTGGAAGGCACTATATTGGGTTGGGATTATGTTACTTAGCTTTATTAGGTGAAGATTATGTTACTGTTAAGTATCATCTAATTTACTTCCCATAATTGAAAGGAAAAAAGAAAAAAGTATTGAGTTAATGAAGCAGATATACTTGTAAACCATTATAGTAAGTTTTTCTGCTAGCAATTAAACAGGGGTAATAGTTAGCATCCATTTAAAAAACAACCAGTTTACCTATTATTTATTCAGAGAAGAAGAAAAAGAAGACAAAAGCATTACATTTAATGAAATTGCATGAGAACAAAGAGGTAAAACTGAGTGATTCAATGGACTGCCAGTCAAATTTATATACTCCTTTGTACTGCATAAGTGGACCCTCCTTCCAAAACTCACACATATCTCTTAATGTGTATATGATGAAGTAAAATCCCAGCAAGACGTACATTAAGTCTGTGATACAGTCATCATACTCTCTGGGAAATATCAAAAAAGTCATGGGAATGGTGGTTTTTTTTGTTTTCTGTGACTAATGTTTTTAACAGCCTTGCTTTTATTTTACAAAGGAAGACAAATTGTAGTAGCCAGATTACAAAGGGCAAAATACCAATATTGCTTCATTGCTAGAAATAATATCAGTAATAATCCCTCTCTCCCAATTCAAATAATTCAGATAATTTTTGAAGGAGATAAAAATCAACAAATGTAAAAGAAAAAAATATGGATTTACAGTTAAAGAATTGCCTCGATTCAGCCTCATAGCCTCCAAATGAGGCTTGAGGTTTCAGCACCATTCATGAAATATGTCTGGGGGCTCTAACACCTCTGAGTTTGTGAGGATCCCCAGGGAGGACTCCCCCTTGCACAGTCACAGTACACTCCCTGGTGTGCCTAGGCTCGGGAAATGTATGGTTGATGGTTAGCACAACAGGAAAAGAGATGCACAAAGATTGTACAGAATTATAAAGTTCTGGAGGGAATTGGCTCCACATTAAGAGCTGTCCTTGGATATGAATGGTATTATTTCCTTTTGATTTTCTTGAGGCGTTGGAATACAAAATCCCACAGAATTCAGCTATAGCATAAAGAAAAACATTTATGATTTACAAGGGGAAAGGAAAGAGAGAAAAAACTTTTTTCCAAAGCAAAAAACTATTCATTTTATTCCTCTCTTATTCATTCTTCTCTTATTTGTCTCTTTTCTCCAACAATTCAGCCATTCTCTTTCCCTGTGAATAAAGTTATATTTCATCATGCCACTTCAAGTTTCAATTGGCCTCCATAGTTCCATCTCAATCTCAGTCCAAAACAGAAGCTCCACTGTGTTTTTTACACTTTTTGTACTTCAAATATAAAGAAGTTTTTTTTCTTTATTATATAAATAGAACAGCTAAACTAGAAAGTCATTGGAGAGAAATTATATAATTACATACGCCTATAGCAAAATAAAGCAAATAAAAGCAAAATCTTATCAGAAACTTAAAGTAAATTCATTAACTTAGAGGTGTATATAATTTTGGAATCAAAATTTTCTTATTCAATGTTTAATTGGTAGAATTTTGACATTTTCAATACTCACTTGACCACATGGAATCCTTGTAAAACACCTGCCTACAGATATTCACTTGCTTAAAATACTTAAATTTCCTACAAAGCATTATGACTGCATCTGCTCCCACAGTACTCCTGTTAAAAGTTTTGACAGTTTGGAAATCACTTGTCAAATTACCCCACAGCAATTTAAGGTGTGGAACAACTATGAAAGTCTTTCTCTGAAGCATAACTTCATAAAAGAGTGGTGTTACAGCTGATAATGTGATACCTGTGGAAAGATTTGTTCTTATTTTTTTTCATCCAAAAGAAATGCCAAAGTTCAAACTTGAACTTGTATGAAGTTTTTCTCCCAAAAAGATTTGGATTCTCACTCAATGACTAAAATAACTTCCTTTATGTCTCTAGTGGAGGTTTTTTCCCCTCCTTGGTGTAAAATTTGTTGTGCTGTGAACAGTCAGGGTGGTTAGTGGGAGGTGTGTGTCAGTTTTAATATTGAGTAAATATGTTACAATAATGAGAAGAATTTAAGGGAAAGACACAGGTGTTGAATGTCTTTGAGTGCCACAATGTGTGTCCTTAAGAAATAATTAAATCCAGAATGGTCCTATGTGGTTGTATTTCAGCACAAGACTACCTAAAGATTAATATTCTGTACTGGGTTTATGTGACAAGGTTTTGGTATCAGAGAGGGCTGCAGGGGTGGCTTCTGTGAGAAGACCCCAAAAGGTGCTCCCATGTCAGACAGAGTTAATTCCAACAGGCTCCAAGATGGACTTACTTACTGCTGGCCAAACCTGAGCCCATCAAAAATGGTGCCTCTGTGCTAACATATTTAAGAAGGGGTAAAAAAACCACAATGGCAGCTGGGAGAGAGGAGTGAGAATATGTGAAAGAAACAACTAGGCAGATACCAAAGTCAGTTAAAAAGAAAGGGAGGAGATGCGCCAGGCACTGGAGCAGAGATTTCCCTGCAGGCTGTGGTGAAGACCATGGTGATGCAGGTTTTCCCCCTGAAGCCCATGAGGTCCATGGTGGACCAGATACCCATCCTGTAGCCCTTGGAGGAAGCCGTGACCCCGTGGAAAACCTGCACTGGAGCGATTTTCTGGCAGGACCTGTGAGCCCATGGGGAACTGACATTGGAGAAGGTCAAGAAGGACTGTATTTCATGGGAGTGACCCATGCTGGAGCAGGGGGAGAACATAAGGAGGAAGGAGCAGCACAGACAAAGTGTTGTGAACTGATTGCAACCCCCATTCCCCATGCCCCTGCACTGCTCGGAGGGGAGGAAGTGAGGGAAGTCAGGAGAGAAGTTGACGCTGGGAAGAAGGGAGGGTTGGTGGGAAGGTTACATTTTTTCTTATTTCTCACTACCCTAGTGTGTTGGGTTTGCGTGGCAAGGTTTTGGTAGCGGGGGGGCTACAGGGGTGGCTTCTGTGAGAAGCTGCTAGAAGCTCCCCCTGTGTCTGATAGAGCCAATGCCAGCCAGCTCTAAGACGGGCCCGCCGCTGGCCAAGGCCAAGCCAATCAGCGCCTCTGTGATAACATATTTAAGAAGAAGAAAAACACTTAGAGAGAGAGAGCTTTTGCAGCTGGAGAGAGGAGTGAGAAGATGTAAGAAACTCTGCAGACACCAAGGTCAGTGCAGAAGGAGGGGGAGGAGGTGCTCCAGGCGCCGGAGCAGAGATCCCCCTGCAGCCCGTGGTGAAGGCCATGGTGAAGCAGGCTGTCCCCCTGCAGCCCATGGAGGAAGGATGAGGGGGTGTAGAGATTCCACCTGCAGCCTGTGGAGGACCCCACGCCGGAGCAGGTGGAGGCACCTGAAGGAGGCTGTGGCCCATGGGAAGCCCACGCTGGAGCAAGCTCCTGGCAGGACCTGTGGACCCGTGGAGAGAGGAGCCCACACCAGGGCAGGTTTGCTGGCAGGACTTGTGACCCCGTGGGGGACCCCACGCTGGAGCAGTTTGCTCCTGAAGGTCTGCACCCCGTGAGAGGGACTCCATGCTGGAGCAGGGGAACGATGAGAGGAGTCCTCCCCCTGAGGAGGAAGAAGTGGCAGAAACACCTTGAGATGAACTGACCGTAACCCCCACTCCCCGTCCCCCTGTGCCGCTGAGGGGGGGAAGGTTGAAGCCGGGAGTGAAGTTGAGCTCGAGAAGATGGGAGGGGTGGGGGGAGGTGTTTTAAGAGTTGATTTTATTTTCTCATTCCTCTACTCTGTTTTGCCTAGTAATAAATCAGATGAATTCCCTCTCTAAGTTCGGTCTGTTTTGCTTGTGACGATAATTAGTGAGTGATCTCTCCCTGTCCTTATCTCGACCTACAAGCATTTCGTTATGCCTTTTCTCCCCTGTTTAGTGAATGAGGGGAGTGAGAGAGCGGCTCTGGTGGGCACCTGGCCTCCAGCCAGGGTCAACCCACCACACCTAGTCTTTTTAATTGCTAATAAATTAAATTAATTTCCCCACGTTGAGTCTGTTTTGCCCGTGATAGTAATTGGTAAGTGATCTCCTTGTCCTCATCTCAACCCATGAGCATTTTCATCATATTTTCTCCCCCTGTCCTGTTGAGGAGGGGAAGTGGTAGAGTGGCTTAGTGGGCACCTAGTGGCCAAGGTCAACCGACCACATATTCCTACTTCAGGGAGCATGTGGCAAAGACTCACTTCCACCAGGGAAACTCCAAGAGCTATTCAAGTCAGATCAAAAATGCAGTAGCTGGCAGAAGGTCATGCAATCCAAATGGCTGTTTACAAGATTCTTTCCTATCTTGTGAATGGCACAACTGAGTGTCTAGAAAAAGAGATCATGAATAAATTTACCTTTCAAAAAGAAGTTAACAATTATGCAAACCATAGATTTAATTTTAAATGTCAAACATATGCAGAAGTACATTTGAGATCTGAAGCACTGAAGGTAAAATCTTTCCAAATAACACAGGCAAGACTGTGTTAAAATGTTCTGGGTTTTGGAATTTATCCACGATATGTCATTTCTGAAGTGAGAGGGAAAAAAATTTAAAAAGAAAAAAAAAGGAAGAGTTAATGGTGAAGAAACCGTCTCTATTATTATTATTATTATTATTATTATTATTATTCTCATTACAACTTCTGAACTGTGAGGTTCTTGTATCCATGAAAATGTATTAGGATAAGTATTAGAATAAACTTAAATATGTGGCTTAAATTTGTATTTGCACGTGGAATCAGCTTTGCAGCTCCAGTAAGACTGAGATGTTTCATATTTTCATATCTTTAAACCAAACTATATTAAGTCTTAATAAGACCTTTGACAGAACTTATACATCCCTTTGGTTAATTTACAATGAATTTACCCACTGAATAATTTTTATAGCAATTCACTCCTTGATGAAAAACAATGGAAATGAGTGCCTATAAAAGTCAACCTTAAAGAAAAAAAAGGCAAATAAGAGTGCAGGTTTCTTCTAGGAGGTCAAGGAGAGTTTCATTAGTTTCATTCATAGATACTTACAGTCTACCTGGCTGAAAGCTGACACTGAAAACAGCTGAGAATGAGCACATCACAAATAAAACTCTTAACGTATACATGCATTTCGGAATCTTTGTAAAATATGCAGTTTTATTAGTCGTGCGTCCAGGGGATTAACTATTGGAGTTTACATCTTCCAGCAGCAAAGTATCATTCTCTTTTGGCTAAACTGAAGTAAATGAGAAGGAGCTCTGCTGAAGTTAGCTGGTGGCACAAAACCTGCGGATGTGAGGAAAGAATCAAATCTAGCATTGCATACAAAGTATCTCAGTAGGATGTGCTGGTTTTGGCTGGGATAGAGTTAAATTTCTTCAGAGTTGCTAGTATGAGGGTATGTTTTGGATTTGTGCTGAAAACAGTGTTGATAGTATAGAGATGTTTTAGTTCATAGAGTCAAGGTCTTTTCTGCTTCTCACATCACCCCACCAGCAAGTAGGCTGGGGGTGCACAAGAAGCTGGGAGGAGACACAGCCGGGACAGCTGACCTAAATTGACCAAAAGGATATTCCATACCATATAATGTCATGTGCAGCAATAAAAGCTGGGGGGAAAGAAGGAGGAAGGGGTGGATGTTCAGAGTGATGGCATTTGTCTTCCCAAGTAACTGTTACACATGATGGAGCCCTGCTTTCTTGGAGATGGCTGAACACCTGCCTGCCCATGGAAGTCATGAATGAATTCTTTGTTTTGCTTTTCTTGCATGTGAAGCTTTTACTTTACTTATTAAACCATCTTTATCTCAACCCATGAGTTTTCTCACTTTTGCCTTTCTGATTCTCTCCCCCATCATGCCATGGAGGGAGTGAGAAGGCGGCTGTGTGGGGCTTAGTTGCCAGCTGGGGTTAAATCACGACAGTAGGCACAATGGCTTGATCCTTTCACGTACAAGCAATGCTCCTAACAATAATTCTGATGTGCCTCAAACTTTGTGAAGCCAACATGGCTTCACTAAGGGCAAATCGTGCCTGACAAATTTAGTGGCCTTCTATGATGGGTAGATAAGGCAAGAGCAACTAACGCATGGACTTATGCAAACCATTTGACACTGTCCTGCATGAAATCCTTGTCTCTAAATTAGAGAGACAGGGATTGGACGGATGGACCACTCAGTGGATAAGGAATTGGTAACACTCAAAGAGTTGTGGTCAACAGCTTGATGTCCAAGTGGAGACCAGTGACAAGCGGTGTTCCTCAGGGGTTGGTATTCAGACTGGTGCTGTTTAACACCTTTGTTGGTGACATGGACAGTGGGACTGAGTGCACCCTCAGCAAGTTTGCCAATGACACCAAGCTGTGTGCTGCGGCTGACATATTGAAGGGAAGGGATGCCATCCAGAGGGACCTTGACAGGCTTGAGAAGTGAGCCTGTGCAAACCTCAACAATTTCAACAAGGCCAAGTGTAAGGTCCTGGGCGCACAACTACGGGGTGGGCAGAGGATGGATTGAGAGCAGCCCTGAGGAGAAGGACTTGGGGGTGTTAGTGGACAAGAAGCTGGACATGAGGCAGCATTGTGTGTTTGCAGCCCAGAAAGCCGATCATATCCTGGGCTGCATCAAAAGAGGCGTGACCAGCAGGTCAAGGGAGGAGAGTCTGCCCCTGTACTCCGCTCTTGTGAGACCCCACCTGGAGTACTGTGTTCAGATCTGGGGTCCCCAGTACAAGAAAGACATGGAGCTGTTGGAGCAAGTCCAGAGGAGGGCTATGAAGGTGATCAGAAGGCTGGAGCACCTCTCCTATGAGGACAGGCTGAGAGAGTTGGAGTTGTTCAGCCTGGAGAAGAGAAGGCCCTGGGGAGACCTTACAGCAGCCTTCCAGTACCTAAAGGGGGCTACAGGAAAGCTGGAGAGGGACTGGTTACAAGGGCATGTGGGGACAGGACAAGGGCTAACAGCCTTAAGCTGAAGGAGCAGATATTTAGATTAGGTATTAGGAAGAAATTCTTTACTGTGAGGGTGATGAGGCACTGGAACAGGTTGCCCAGAGAAGTTGTGGATGCCCCCTCCCTGGAAGTGTTCAAGGCCAGGTTGGATGGGGCTTTGGGCAACCTGGTGGAGTGGAGGGTGTCCCTGCCAATGGCAGCGAGGTTGGAACTAGATGATCTTTGAGTTCCCTTCCAACCCAAACCATTCTGTGGTTCTATGATTGTGAAGACTACCACTTTTTCTGATTAATAAAAATAATAAAAAAAAAAGTAAGTCAGATTTCCAACTCACATTTGGTGTAATGTTGATAAAAGTAATACATGGGGAACGACTTTTGAACAGACCAACTTTCATTGTGCTGGAATTTGTGGCTATGCATTGCCTTTTTGACACAGAAGCTGAGCACATTGCTGTTAAAGCTTTTTACCACATTATGTTCTTATGTGTTCCAGGGAATGGGTATTCTGGGAAACTGCTGGTGATTGTACTTTATGATGCTTTGTCTACTGGAATAGCTAATAAATTAAGCTTTTTTCATAATGTCCACAAGCAAAAAAGCCTGTGGAGTTCCATTAGTATAAAACTAGAATAGCACAATAGTGAATTATGTCTAAGGTTTCCTTTCCTTATTTCTTTTAACAGTTTGATAGATTGGCTTTGATTCTAACATATCTTCATGTGATTTATGTTTTGGAGAAAAAGATTACTGAGGTAATAAAGCCCACAACAACTGTCGGTTTCTCAATGAATTTATTCTTTTCAGTTGAAACAGCTTATTTATGATTATATAAATTGTATTTAATCATGGAGTGTGAATAAGAGGATTTTTTTCCTACATTTGCTAACTCAAACATTCAGCTGTCTTACCCCAAAAAAGAAGAATATCTAGTGATTTGATTGTCATTCACTTTTAGAAACTTATATGAAAACATTAAAATGTGAACTAAGGGAAGAACCAAACAAATTGAAAAACAGACAAAGAAGAAACTATAGAGAAATCCTAACATTCAGATAAAAGTAGCAAAACCCTGACAATCTTCCAGTTTCTTTCAGAGAAAACTCAAGGCTGTCATCCAGGAAAAGCACAGTCATACACCATTTCATTGCCTTGCAGTTCTCCTGCACATTCATACTTATTCTAATTCCTTTTTAAAGTATTTGTAGATTTTTTCAACACTTTTTTTTTTTGGGGGGGGGGGGGGTGTTGTTTTTTTTTCTTTCTGAAAGCCTCTTTATCTTATGTTACCATTTTCTAAATTGTTTTTAATATACCAACAGGGCTCAGAATTGGTTCAGAAAACTAAGACCACTACTATGTCAGATACTTTATCATAAAATGAAAACTTTCCCATATTGAGGTGTAATCATAGTGTAAATTATGAGTACAATCATATTCTTCAATATCCGTAGTTTATCATTAAGTTTATTGCTTTCCAGGGCATATAATAGATCTTAAAATCAATGATTCTGTATCTAAATTAAGCAGTCCAGCATCTCTGCAAGATTTTCTTTGCCATTTCAGTAAGATTAATAATGGTTTTAAGAAGAAAAAAAAGTATTGAAAGATATATATCTTGGAGGAAGGGAAGGTTAAGTCTTTTCTTCTTTGCATTTCTGGAGGAACAGGTTGGTTCAGCCATAGAGATACAGTTTGGTAATATGTTCACTAAGTTAGTAAATTAATCCCTAATTGGAGTATTCTGCTCAGCTATTGCAGGCATGGCACAGATGTCCTATGTGATGCAGTAAGTCTGCACCTCAAGTTCTCTGTAAAATATGCTTTATAACATTTTCTTCCAATGTTGTGATAAATACATAAATGATTTGAGATATTCAGAAGTGTAATAGTGAACATACTCAGCTATAGGCAAGAGACATTGTCTTCTAATTACCACTATAATCCCGATGCTACTGCCTGTTGCCTGTGAGCGGGCCTTAGCCATATGAAGCACAACAGCTGACTTGTCTGGAATCGTACAGTGCCAGGCACCAACACATGCATCCTCAAACACCCTTTCCATTTTTATTATTTTTTTTTTTTCCAAATTGTTCTGCTGTTAGATGGTAAATTTAGGGGTGTGTGTGTATATATTAGGTAAATAGGTATATTTGACATACCTTTTGAAAACAGCCTGTATTAGTCAAAATCCAGTCACACTTTGTTGTAATAGCCTTGTAAAAAGGTACATGCTAATGTTCTGTTGATTATGCCAGACTGCTTCTTTCTTTCTTTCCTCCTGCATTAGATTCAGAGTGCCCAAAATGACAAGCTAAGGAAACTACTGCTCTGTGAGTGGCTTCTTCTTTGGCAGGCTTCACTGGCAATTGTGTTGGCAACTTTACAAATGCCTTTGGGTCTCTCAGAGAGTAATCTGTTGTGCCGACGGAGGAGAGGATGCCTGGTACTCTTGAACATTATTTTCTTTTAATTAATTTCCCTTTCACAGTATTCTACTGTATGTAGGAATATATTTAGTTTGAAGGTAAATTAGGATATATGGAAAATATATCTTCTGCTTTTTCAATTTCCTAGAACAAATATCAACCCATCTCACACTTACGAATTCTGCAGATGAATTTAGTGGCCTAGTATTTAAACAGGAGAAGCTTCCAGTGATGGTCATGTAGGAGAAAACTATGGTTTGTATTTTAGAGATCTTACAAGACATTTTATGCTGTGATTTTCCATCTTTTGAAAAGATACTGCCTCTGGTATCATGCAGAAGAAACCCAAGAAATGTAATACAGAGGAAAATGGTGAGCTGATTTTATTTATTTTATTTTATTTTTATTTTATTATTTATTTTATTTTATTTTATTTTATCTTGTTTTGCTTTGTTGTGTTTTGTCAATGTGAGCTGTTTACATGAAGTATGCTTCAGAAGTTGGTCTTGTTGCTATCAGCCCCCATGTCCCAATGTCCCAACAGTGATATAAACCAGAACAGGCCTGTATAATGTAAGATAATTTAAGCAGATATTTTGTGATTCCGATAATCATTAAAACCACTTGTACTGGATTTATGTGACAAGGTTTTGGTAGCAGGGAGGGATGCAGGGGTGGATTCTGTAAGAAGACAGGAGCTACCCCCATGTTGGATAGAGGCAATTCCAGCAGGCTCTAAAACAGACTCACTGTTGGCCAAAGCTGAGCTCATCTTCAATGCTGGTGGTACCTCTGTGATAACATGTCTAGGAAAGGGTAAAAACCGGTGTGCAGCAGCTTTGAGAGAGGAGCAAGAACATGTGAGAGAAACAGCCCTGGAGGCACCATGGTCAGTGAAGGAGGAGGGAGAAGAAGTGCTCCAAGTGTCAAAGCAAACATTTCTCTGCAGCCCATGGAGGACCACATCAGAGCAGATATCAGCTCTGCAGTCTGTGGAGGACCCCACACTGGAGCAGGTGGACATGCCCTGAGGGAAGCTGCAGCCCATGAAGAGCCCACACTGCAGCAGGCTACCGGCAGGAGCCTTGGCCTGTGGTGAGGAGCCCATGCAGGAGCAGGTTCTGGTGGGAAGCATGGCTTGTGGGGAACCCACACTGAGCAGTCTGTTTCTCAAGCACTGTACCCTGTAGAAAGGAGTCATGCTGGAGCAGTTCTTGGAGAACTCTAGCACATGAGAAGGATCCATGTTGGAGCAGTTTGTGAAAGACTGTATCCTGTGGGAGGGACCTCAGGCTGGAGCAGGGGAAAAGTGAGGAGGAAGAAGGAGCAGCAGAGATGAAACATGATGAAGTGACTGCAACTTTCATTCATCATTCACCTGCACTGCTCTGGGCAAGGAGGAGACAGAAGAGTTAGAAAGAAAGGAATGGAATTGACCCTGGGAAGAAGGGGAGGGGTAGGGGAAAGAAGTTTTTATTTTTGTCTTCGTTTCTCACTATCCTACTCTATTTTTAATTGGCAATACACTAAATTCATTTTCTCCCAGTAAAGTCTGTTTTGCCTGTGATGGTAATTGACGAATGATTTTCTTAGCTTTATCTATGAGTCTTTTCACCTTATTTTCTCCTCCTGTCTTCATGAGAAGGGGGAGTGAGAGAGTGGTTTGTGGGCACCTGGTAGCCAGCCAAAGGTAACCCACCACAATGCTGTATGTCTGTACTCTTCAGAAATGCCATAGGTCAAAATGATTATTGTGCCTTAGATTAAGTTTTCATATCAATTTCTCTGCTGTAATTGGGTATGAAAATCAGAAAATAATACAATGATGTGAGATATTTTAAAGGGACTAAAACTATGTTTACTTAATAATTTTGAGAGTAGATATTAGGCAGTTAATTAAAGATTCATCTATATATGTTCATTCACCAAATCACAGCATCATTTAATACCTTTCAGTGTGCTACTAAAAGCATATGCAGAATTTGATGGTTTTTTAATACTAACTACTTTTTCAAAGTAATTTGGAACTTTTAATTTATTAAATTTCTTAGCAAGATAAGTAAATATTAAATGTAGTCTTTTTTTTCTTTTAAAATTTTACTTAAAAAAAGAAGCAGTAGGAAAAACCTCTCCCTCTTACCAGTAATCTAAAGTAATAATTTGTACTTTCTAACACTGTTTCATTATTACAGTTATGTCAATAATACAGTATAATACTATTTAATCTGTTAACATTCTAATTTGAAAAAAGTGTAATTTTTAAACTTTGTTACATTTCTTATTGTGATAAATTTTAACTACCATCAAATCCATGTAGTTATTGCTTCAAGCTACTTCTTTGTAGTCATTTTGACTTACGAAAAGATCTCAGACTTCATCTATATCTTCAAAGTTTACTTGTTAAAAACAGTTAACACTGAAATAAATCTGTGTATTTGTATTTTAAAATAAATAATCTTTTTCTTTATGGAACTGAAATATGATAAAATTTTATGTAATGAACATCATTAGGGATTTGCAGTAGCATCATCTGAAGATGCAACCTAATTCTGTGGTAGAATAATAATTTAAAAGTAGAGGTGGACCAGAAAAAATACCCCAAAGAGCATTTCTATAATATTGAGAGGAACTGCTACACTTATCTTGAAGTATTTACAGAGAAGCCAGTGAGTAGAAGTACCATCTATGCCAAGAAACCTCTTAGGAAAGAAACAGATGAATGAGATGTGAAAGTGTGCCAGCCTTTAGCTTGTGAAGTCTGTTGTTTTGAAAAAGTCTCTCCATTTAGACTGAACTTAAAAGTCTGGACTTAAAAGATAATGTTGACATATTCCTAATCTTGAACAAATGACATTATTCCTATAATTATTTGTTATTTCAAAGTGTTTACCTGCTGATTTTCTTTATACCATAAGCTGTTGTCTTGTGTCAGCTGTTTATGTGAGAGACTTTGTAAGGACTGCTTTGCATTGGAGGTAGTATCAGCCCACTGTAAACTGTGTCATTCTCTGCTTTCAGAAGCAAGTTGAAAAATATTTATCTCTCCCGTGTATGAATCTTCAGATCAGTACAGTATACCACAGTCTGCTGGATGGTGCAATAACCCGGCTTTTGCCATGAATCTTCACACCCGAGGGAGCACTAGGAAAACAGGTTCTGCACACAAGCCAGGCATTAGAACCATGTGTATATCCAGCTGCTATGCACAAATGCAAACAGGGAGCACAGCTCAAATAAATAAACATGTAATATTTATTAAAAAATAATAATGAATCCACGTTCATTTTTTTTACTCTGGAGTTCAGAAAAATGAAGAGAGAATCAGATGCTTCCTGGACTGCTAACTATATCACTAGAAGGCAGTTAGATATCATGGTGGCATAAAAATGAGAAGAGCTTCTGTGTTCTTAGAAATTCTTGTCCTTTAAAAGTCATCATAACTGGCTACAATCATTCTTCTTTCATACCCAAATTTATGTCCTGTCCTCTGTCTCTAAACTTCCCCAAGCCAACAAGAATCACAAAACTTTATTCAATTCTAATTTGACCCTGTTGCTTTCAGGTGGCAGTCTTTTCTGATTCACCCAGAATTAACCTTCTTATGCCATGGAAATCAATCCTTATGCACGTTTTGAAATACACGTTCAAATTTGGGCCCTGTTGCTGATGTAAAGTATGAACATCTAAACTCTGCTGTATGTAAAATCACACCTAGCCAACATACTATTTTCCTGTCTGGAACTATGATGTGTCCCATGAAAATTATATAACACTGTGTACCTATTTCTGTTAGAAATCATCTTTTCACGTTGTAATGAAATTATATCTTTTGAAATCCAGGCTGTTACACTGTCATTACAGTTTACATGTCATCCATGTTTTCTTGTCTACTGTGAGATCACCGATACAGTTTTACATTACAGGATCATTCCATGTGTCCTTCAGTTTGTTTTAAAAATTTTACTAAGTGTAGAGTGAATACATCTCAGGTCTCTTTTCATAGTTTGATTCTGTAGTATCTTGTAGTGCATTTATTTATTTATTTGTCCACAACAAATATACGGGGTTGACATCTGAATCATATTTTGGAAACAACTTTTGAGAGGTTGAGAGAAAATGTCTCTAAGCAACTTGCAATCCAACTCTACTTAGAATTAACTAATAACAACATTTCCAATGATGAGAGCAGTGATCAGTATTTTCTTGATAATCTGAGGAACATTTTGTTCTTTTTATGTCAGAACTCATGATGTTATGAAGCAGAGCTAATATTTGTATCTCTGCTTGAATTGTGACTGGATTGCTGAGGTCATAGAAGCAGAGTAATGGAGAATCACAGAGCACTCTACTGATTTAGGACCTTGCATTGTTCATCTCATCTTGCATAATTACATTCTCATGTAGAAATTTTCATTTAGTTGGTATACTTCATAATTAATCTGCGAGTCCAACAGTTTCAGTATCCTGTGTGTTTGTGCGTGATGCCTATTTTATCCATGAGTTGGTAGTTCAAACATTTCTGTCAGCTGATTTTCTTTCTTTCATTTTGGTGTCACCTTTTTATACATATTTTCTTTACTAGAAACTGGATCAATTGAATTGAAAGTGATATTTTCTTCTCAGACTGTTTACATAAGCTTTCTTAGAATCTCATGGTATTATGCTTAAATCGACATTGGTATTAGGAAGTCATAAGCTATTATATGGACACCCTCAATATCCGCAAATATTTCACTGATTTTTTTTTTTTAATTTTTTTTTTTTAATGCCTTAATTTCAAGTCTTCACTTATTCCAAAAGGCAGATGGAAAAACATATATCTGCCCCAGGGTGTACTAACGTGTACAGTTCACATGATTCCTCATATAATCTTACTTGCCAATATCTGTTTTCAAATTTAGAACCGTAAAATATGTTTTGCAAGCTTGTCAGTCCTGAATATCTGGTGGGGAAGAGAGAACAAACTGTCAATACAGTCCTGCTAAAATCTACAGTATCCAGTCAAATCCCAGTCCCCACTGTCCCTCTTTTCAGCTGCAGGGAGTTAACCAACAGAAAGCAGCAATGAACACTTCCTTTCCTAGCTAGAGAAACTCAGCCCTGAATCCATCTGGCAAAGACACGTCAGAGCTGTATGGGGGACTCACACATCAGAGGTAGCTCATATATTAATAATGGTATGCAACATTTCCCCTGAAAATCTTTTGTCCTCCTAGTTGTGTCATTGCAGAGTGCAATGATTTAGGGAGTCTTGGTGTGCAATATGTTGCACAAGTTCGGTTTAGATGCCAGGTAATCACCCTGTAGGGTGAAGAACCATCACATGGTCTTCTTTCACAAAGTAGGAACAAGATGACTGCTACAGTTCGGGTTTGTTTGTTTGTTTGTTTGTTTGTTTGTTTTCATCTGCCTCTGATTTTTTCTTGTGGATATGGAGGTGTAACTCAGATTTTGGTCTCAGACTCCTCTTTTGTTATGTTTCTGAGACAGTAAGAATTCTTACCCGTGACACAGCTGCCTCGTGTAACACTGTGACAGGGAACACACGCTACGGTGGTGCTAATAGGAAACCATACCCCCCCTCATCTCTGTAAGAATCCTGCACCTGCAGCCTTTGAAAATGCCAGCTAATGACAAAGTCATTTTGACCCATGATGTTCTGAGTTTCTCCGAGTCTCCTTCTGTGGCATTTTGTGAAATGTATTGTGCCCTACAAGCACAATTTGTATTTTTTTTCTGCACTGCTGTTGATCTGCTTTTTCTCCTAAAAGAAGACCAAAACAGTAGTTCAAGTACAAAAGTCTCTTGTAAGATTATTTTGAAAGCTTGTCTAAAATATCATCCAAAGTGGAAAGCAATTTGAGTTGATTCCCCTAATAAGGTGCTAGAACATTCAAAGTTTCTTCTTGCACTGTTCTTAGCAAGGAGGACTGTGTTCAGTCACCGCTTCCTTTAATCAGATCCTTTTGTAGATTTAGATGTTATTTAACTTGTCCACAAGATAAGGGGAGATAATTATTGTTTGACAACCCCTTCACATTTTGATTTTGTAAAAAAACTCAAAAACTTTTGCTCTTGTATTCATGTATTTACTGTGCTTCTAATAGAACATTTCCTCCCTAATAAACAGGGGCCATTTTTAACATAATGTTGTGCTATTTTTTGCTGCACCTTGTCTAGCACTTGATCTCAGATTGGAGTCTCAAGAAGAGCTTTCTTTTTTAGATAGTCAGCATTTATTAGACAATTTTAACTTTAATATGTACTAGTCTTGTACAATCATTCTCTCTGAATCCCGTCAGATGTCTTTGCCTCATTCTACATACATAATTCTGAAGAATTGATATAATAAAGAAAAATACACATGTAAACATAAGATTTTCTTGTTATTCTTGAAATTATTTCATAGCGAATTAATCAATCAATTAGGAAATTATTTTATAATTAATTTCCTATTTATAATTAGAAAAAATACATTAAGAATGATTTTATTTCATATTATTTTTGTAAAACATTTGTCTTTAAAAAAACTTTCATTTTACATTGATTGACTGACCAAATGGGATCACTTCCCAAATGAAAAGGAATAAAATAATATTTTTAAGGAGAAAAGGATGTTGTGAACTTTTGCAATATGTATGTAGATTAAGAGTCTTTAATATAAAAGCAAATATGAGCCTAAGATAGAATTTTGAGAGGTAAAAATAGATATATTTATATATTTATGTCTCAGAATTGTTTCTCTCTCTGTATATATATACTAGTTTAAAATACACCCTTGGGAAAAGGGCATATTCTCAGTTACATCACTCTGGGAATACTGAACTATGGAATACACTAATTATACATATGTATATATTTATTTTTCATTATAACAATGGATGTATATTTAAACTTGTATCTTTATTAACCTAGGAATAAAGAACTCCAAGAAATAGTGGAGATACAGGTTAATACAGAAAATAACAGGAACCGAGTAGGAAGGTAAGTAGGTACATAGGCATGTAGGTACTGAGAGAGACGATTATTTATCCCAAGAAAATACGAACTAAGTCTCATTAGATATCTCAACTATTTTTACAAAGTGTCCCTGTACTAGAGAATCAACAAGCGTAAGGGCAAATCAAGTACAGTATTCATAATTAATTTTAAGAAATTCTTAGAATAAATTAACCTGGGCAGGGAAAAAAAAAAAAAAAAAAAAAAGAAAGAAACCTAGCAATCTACTTTTGGAAATTTTGAAAAGAAATTTAACTTTTGAAAGACTTTTCCATCCATATCAGAATGCATTTTGCTAGGATCCACATGTATTACCCATGAATGTAAATTGCCCATGAATATATCGCCCATGAATGTAAATTGACAGGATCTCTCCAATTGTCTAGTTTCACCTTGGCCTGAGTTGGGTTTAGTCTGTTTCAGCTATGATAACACCTGTCTGGGGGTCAAGTGGTTATTGTCAAACCTGCTTTAGCTTAAGTTCTGTGAGTACTGTGGTAAAGGCTAAATATATGGTAAAGGTCTAACAAATCTAGATAGTCATTGTGTAACAAAAAATAGCCTATTGTGTTACTTGAGGCTGTCTAGGAAGACATGAAAAGAAAGCAAATTGTGCAAAGGAAACAAAAAATAACCCCAAGTAGACCCCAAGGCTGAAGAGGAACAAGTCTCCACCATCAGCAATGAATTCCTAGAAAATAATCTTTTATAATGTCTGGAGGTATCGATGGCATAAAGGCAGATCAAATATTACACAGGAATGTCACAGCATTGAATTGTCCTTTCCTAACTGGAAAGGATAGCAAGGAAGAAAAATATGGACATTACTGATCGTGGGACAGAAAAGAAAGAAAAAAGGGAAAGACATGATTCAGCTTTGAAGAAAGACTTTATATTCATAGTCAAAATACATCTGATTAGATAGGAAAGTATCAGTACCATTACACAAGACATTGGTAAAGCCACTCTGGAATACTATGTACAATCCTGGAAAAAACATGATCAAGAAAGATTAATTGAAATCAAGTAACTCTAAAGTCATTCTTCTAAGAATATTAGAGAATCTATTCCAGTTCATTAAAAAAAAAAAAAAAAAAGATAATAAAAGTTCTTGACTCAATTACTTTTGCAAAACATAGACTAGCAAAGAATTTATTTGTTCCCTTCAAATATATGAGGAGAAACAAGAGAAGAAAATAAACATTTAAACTAAAGGGCTAAAGTTGGGATAAGAAAAAAATAGCATACAAAATAGGCAGAAGTATTTTTGGCTGAAATTAAAAGAAAATTTCTGCTATTAGATCAATGAAGTCTTCTAACACAAGTTTCCTAAACACAGCAATCCATGAGATCTGTTCTTCTATTCCCCATGGATTTTATCTCTCTCCTGTTGTTTGTTTCTTTGTTTGTTTGTGGGTTTTGTGGGGGGGTTTTCTTTTTTTTTTTTTTTCCTTTCTTCCTATTTATTGTTTCAAAGAGAAAAGATAACTAAGGATTTGAGGATTTATGAGAAAATGTTTTTGATAACAAATGTGAAACTGGACAATTGCCATTTAAAAACAGATGGAAAACAGATCTAAATATGTCCAGGAGGCTAGAAATCCTGAAGAAGCAAACGCCAAAATATCTCAATTATTATAAAATTCTAAATAGCATTTTAGCAATTTCTTTTTAATATAGTCATTATATGTGTAGTATACCATAAAATAAATAAGCCCCCAGAGTTTCCTCTTCTCATTTATCACTGTCCTTAGTTATTTAGCTATTAATTTTAATTTTATTTAACTTTTAATTTGCTTTAATTTTTTTTTTGTACATATTTAGCACAATGCGTCACACATCTGGATAAAAACTGAGCTTTCTAGAAGAAGCTATGATTTATATTTATCTTAGATAGTGATAGGTTAAGATGTCTCTCACTTCTCAGTATCCTGACTACCTCAAGAAACAAAAACAAGGACATTTAAAAGCACTTGGAAGTACCCACCTCATCCTCATTTTCAGCTGTTTAATAGAACAATAAAATCTCTGTGTGGGTGAACACCATTCTATCTCTCAGCATGCCAAGGCTAAAAGGTAGAACAAACCCCTGTGGCTAAGCAGGGGGGAAAAAAGAAAAGGAAAAAAGGGGCGGCGGGGGGGGGGGGGGGAAGATAGTAATTTAAGATCCTAAAATGGTGCAACTTGACTTCAACAGACACCATTTACTGTAACCTCAGAAAGCCTGATCTCTCTCAGCCTTGTACCTGTAAATGAGTCTGCACAGGTAAAGTCCTTAAAACCAGTAGCTCTTCACCATTAAGCCTGAGGTGAACTGATGGCTGAATTGGAGCTCTGGTGGATCCAGGAGTGAAACTGACTCTTAGTTACTATGTAGTACTCCTCTGGATTATTATATTGTCTTTCAAATTGTGTTGATAATGTCATTAACACACTGTTAGGAATGGCTGTTAACAGTTTATGAAGTAATAAAGACAGAAATATGAACCAGCATTTGAAATCTGTATTGGAAAAGAACAGAGTACATGTGTTTGTAAAATATAAGTGACAAAAATCTTTCCATTTCATTAGAAAATGAGGAGAAGGCAAGACATCTAGTAAAAATAAACAGAAGTAGGTTTGGCTAGCATGTATGCAAAATAAAAGACCTGAAAGTTGCAGTTTGAGGCAATTTTTAATTGCTGATGGTAATTTTTAATAAGCCTTGCAATGTTTGCCAAATAATGGATGTTAAAGTCTTCTAGAAGAACAAAATGACCCGAGTTATCAAGGTTGGTGAGATTCAAACCACTTTTACACATATTAATGGCAAAATTAATTTAAAAAATTAAACAATTGTTATCTATGTCTATCACTTTGATCTTATGTAAAAGAAGTCTTGGAACACAAATTTCATATATGTCAGGACTGGCCAAGGTAGCTGTCCATAAGTGAATTTACTCAGACTGCTGCAAAGTCTTTAACCTAGTATACCATACAATTACATACGTACTAAATGGAATACCTAAATATAAATTAAATGGATTAAGAACACAGTAATTTGGAACTCTTAAGAAGACTAGAGCCAACAGGATTAATTGTTGAATTTATATTTTTCTTTATATGTTTGACAGAGTCACTATTCAACATTTTCACCAGTGAGCTGCAATGAATATGAAAAGGTAACTTGCAAAATTTGTGGATTGTTTCACAGTCAATGCAGATGATGTCAGAGGAATCCTGATTGCTTTGTAGTCTCAATCCAGCAGGCAAAATGTTTAATATGTCCATCTATACAACAAGAAGGCAGGACACATTTTCAGAATGGGAAGCACAAGAGTGGAAGAAGTAACTGCTGTAGGTGAGATATAAGTTTGGAGCTGCAGTGTGGCAAGGGAGAAAGCAGGCAGAAGCCTGCTGTCGTGCTTCCCTCTTTGTAGATTTGAGTGCTGTCAATGACAGCGAAATCTTCTACTGGCAGTACGAGGAATGAAGCTTTGTCCTATCTTCCAAGCAGTCATCAACAGAGTACGCAATCAGCTCAGTTGCCTCACTTTTGCAGTTGGCTATGTTACCAAACATTCGGCTGAAGTGTGCAATGACCGCTGGACTGTCTCCAGTAGTTCCCTGTCTTTCTTGAACTGGGGAGCTCAGAACTGGACACAATATTCCAGATGTGACCTCACCAGGGCTGAGGAGAGGGGGAGGATAACCTCCCTTGACCTGCTGGCCATGCTTTTCTTAGTGCCCCCCAGGATACCATTGGCCTTCCTGGCCACGAGGGCACACTGCTGGCTCATGAAGAGGTTGTTGTCCACCGGGACTCCCAGGTTCTTTTCCGCACAGCTGCTTCCCAGCAGGTTAATCCCTAACCTGTACTGGTGCATGGGGTTGTTATTCCCTAGGTGCAGGACCCTACACTTGCCCTTATTGAACTGGTTCCTCTTCGCCCAATTCTCTAGCCTGTCAAGATCTTGCTGAATGGCAGCGCAGCCTTCTGGTGAAGCCACTCCTCACAGTTTTGTATCATCAGCAAATTTGCTGAGGGTACACTCTGTTCCCTCATCCAGGTCATTGATGAATAGTCAAATGTTGCAGTGAAGAATGCCATGAAGACTGAAAATTCTAATTTTCTATTAGAAGACCCAAATAAAATTGTTCTACTTCCATCAAAAATAGAAAGAAATACAGAAACTTATCCTCTCAATAGGTCAAAATGCATCTGCAAATGTTCAGGATGGAGGATTTGATACTTCCTTATGACTGAAGGAGGATAAAATGTTTCAGAGAGATACATACTTTTTTAATATCTTAAAAGTTCAATAAGGGAAAAATGAAGCTACAGGGAGGACACATTTTAGAAGGGAGAAAGTGCTGCAAAACTGTTTCTGCAGCAGCTGCAGCACAATTTAGTATTAAGGCATTTCACAGCACATGGGCTTTCATTCTACAGTAACAGATAGCTGCAGTTTATGGACATGTAATATATGGATTTTTGTAGGTTAGATTTACAGAGCATCATTTATGTTAAGCCAAAGATCCGGGCGCTGATATTATGTCATGAAGAAAAATATTGCACATATAATAACATACATTTTAATCTATTATATAAACAGATTTCAGGCAGCACTGGTTGACATCATTAAACTCCATTCATGTACTTGTCATTGCAGTTTCCATAGAAACTAGTATTGCAAAAGAAAATGGAGAAACAAGATTGAGAAACATGGGCGGGGAGGGGGGAAGAAAAATAAAATATAATTAGAAAAATACCTCATTAAAATCAGCAAATTGTAGTTTACCTCAATCCAGGGAGCAATCTGTGTACAGAAATCCTGTCAAAGTTAATGGCAGTCATGACAGACACAGCTGCATCAACTGCTTTGTTGTGAGTGGCATTAGATTATTTATGGTACTTCAGTCAATTCAAATGTTGTGTTAGTACAGTGTCCTAACAGAGAGGTTTATTTGCTTGTTTGTTTGTTTGTTTTCCTCGGGATGGAAGGGGAGAGATTGCATCCTAGGGCACAGAAAATATTTTTGAGTTTTATACAGTCAGTGTCTCTCAAGTTTCTACTTTCTTTCTGAATGAATTGACTTCACATGAAACTATCATTCTGATTTTCCTTCTCATTTAATCTTCTGTATATTTTACCCTATAATACACTTCATTTAAAACCCTTAGTTGTTGCTTCACATCATTTATTTGGCATAATAGAAAAAAAGTTCTATTTAGTACATGTTACTGTGATTAAATAGCTCCCATTTTTACAATAAAACCAGAGGTATTTATTATGTAATAGTAGCTATTTGTACCACTGGAACATGCACTAAAAATATCATTGGTTTATTTATTAGAATTTGATATTATCAGCCCTATATTACTTACAACCTGAAAATACTTCCAAGGTGTATTACCAGAGCCTCAATCAGTTATGATCTGAAAAGTATATTAGAATAATACAGACTTGTTGGGAGGGAAGATTTTATTTTCAGATAGTTTCACTGCACATGTTTAAATTCTGTACATCTTACATCTACAGTACACCAGAGACCTTCATTTGTCTGTGACCTGTAATAAAAATTGTCCTGCTTTTAAACCTGTGAAACACAAAATACTTTAAAAAAGTGGTACACTTGCAATTTCTTAGTAAAATAGGATCTGATACACAAGAATCTCACTGCAAACATTAATTCTTGCATTTTCCTTGGGAATGGAACATGGGTTTTGGTTTTCACATGGAAAAAAATGTGTTTATGTTCCAGGTGATTTATTCAAAGACACCCAGCATCTTCATTACAAAAACCCCTGCATGCAGTCATGAGGTCATTAGACCGTAGTGTTCCTCACCCTATCCATAACTTAAAATTCTAACCAACTAATACAAACCAAACTCAATTATTTCTATAATCAATGGAATTACCTTGTGGGAACTGATTTGGGGTCTTTTTTTTCTTTTTTTTTGCCCCAGATCTTTTCAAAGACGACAGATGCTGATGTATAGTGTAACATGGAATAAGAAAGGATTATAATGTAGTTGTACAATAAAGGGATCGTTGTAGAACAAAGGAAACATATAAGACTGCATATGTAAATTATCTCTGCAAGCATGAAGAAGATATAACCAAACAGCTCCTAAATGTTCTTTCTATAGTTACTAGAATAAATTGTAAGTTATTTACATGCAGGCTGTGTGATATGGGCCTTATGAAAAAAATGGTTGCACTCAGGAGATTCTCTATTATAACATCTGTCTGGCTGACTATCAGCTATAACAAATAAGGGCTTCTTAAAGAATTTCTGCTACTTTTTAGTTATTATTAACAAGGATTTTGGTACTAGGTTTAATTATTGGAGATATTTTTTATATCTTTGAAGGTCATCAAGGGAAATCCATCCTTTGCACTTCTGTCCCCCTCCCTCATCTCCGTCCCTCTCTCCCTCTCTTCTTCCTTTCCTTGACTTTCTATGTCTGTCTCTCTTCCCTTCCCGCTCCCACACCCCTCTCCTCCTTTCTCCTCCCCTCCCATTCCCTTTTTTCCTCTCCCTCTCTCTCCTTATCCCTATCCCTATCCCTATCCTTATCCCTATCCCTATCCATTTCTCTCCTTCACTTTGCTTCTCTTTTCTTTTTCCTTTTTTCTTTTTTCCTTTTTTCTTTTTTCTTTTTCCTTTTTTTAAAATTTTTTCTTTTTTTCCTCAGTGCTGCAAAACATGATAACTGTCAATCAATCTTTACTTTCCTTCTGATTAACGAAGTTCACAGATAGCATATTTCCCGCCATTTTTTTAAAGTTTTTGTAATTTTTTTTCATTGGAACAGTCTTTACAAATTACAGATTGAGAAAAATTCTATTAGGCATAATCAGTTTTTTAATTTTACAATAATAACATATAAAATTACTATATCATATGTCAACGCACCAAAGCTGATAAAATAGCAGATATGTGGAAAGAAAAGAAAGCAAATATTTAACATGAAAATCTCACCTAGATAAGTATTCTATATGTCTATATTTTTGTTATCCTTTAAACCATATTTTAATATGTTATTACTATGGTCTGTATAATTACGTCTAGTCCACATTCCAAGGTCCAATATATAGAAAAGATTCCGTTTATGAAAATGTCTCCTTTCAGGTAAGAAAGAATTGCTGACCTGTCATTACAGTAGTATTCTGTGTACATTCATTGTAGAATGATCTATCAATCCAAAATTGGTGTCCAGGGAATAATATTGAGTAAGGTGTTATGCAATTTTTTCAGGTCAACTTTAGTAAAAAACCACCCCACTATATAAATTGTATCTTTTGGATTATTTTCTCCCTTTTGTTATGTCTACCCCTTTAATTATACTTGGACTACATAGAATATTTGAATGAAGAGTGCAAAATCAGAAACTTTTGCTGGAGACAGTGGGAAACTACAAGTTTTCTGAAACTAACCTTCCAGAAAAGCCCAAAAATTGGGAATTGGGAAAACTTTTCCAAAGTGGGAGACAAAACATTGTTGCAGGGGGAGAATGCCCTTCAAAAACAGTGTTGGCCAAATATTGAAAAGATATGAAAGGAAAATTTAGTGTATTTGGTTGCAGCACTACTGTTACTCAGCTGATGGCTGCTTTTGGTCTGATATGTCTAACCCAGATCTAATATCAAATAGTGATTAATTTTATGATAGTTAGTACTGCAACTCAATAGCTCTCAGATGTTTGTACTTCTTTAATTTGTTTTTCTAGACTGCACTGAAAGTCACTATATTGCCCTGGAATTCTTGGAAACACAGTAAAGCTTGACGGTTTTACATCCTGGTTCTTCAGGATGGTACAAATATAAAAGCGAGAAGAATTGGATAACTTTGATAATTACTATTTTTTGAATACTGTTACAGTATTGTTCCTGTGTTTTATTCATTCTGAAAGTTGAACTTTTTTTTTGTTGCTAGTTCAAGAGTGTATATCAAGAAGAATTGCTAGAGCTCATTTGTTTATTGGAAAATGAGCAATAAGTCCAGAGGAAAAAATACTGAAGACGGGTGAATTTAATAATCATGAAATAATCTGTTCTGGTCATAAAGCTAGACAGAGTGATTAAGAAAAAACAAACAAACAAACAAAAAAAAAAAACCACTGTGCTTGTTATTTGCTGATCCCTGAGGCTGACAACCTTTGTGAAGTTTTTGGTTTCTATTTGAGCCCAAACAGAAACTGTATAAAACAGAAACTACCTGAATTTTAATTCTAAATTAGCAGCCAAGATTTTAAAAACCACTTGGGGCAAAATACAAGTAGTCAAAATGAAAGGTGGTCAGAGTTCAATATCACTTAACATAGTCTAGTGACTTCCATTTGTTTATTTTCCTGTAAACAAAGATTTATAGTTTTGGGGGGAGGGGGGGGGGTGGTTGAGAAATCTAATTTAGGATTTTGATGAAGGAATTATCGAAGTGTTAGAAGACCTCATTATTATGACATTCAATATGAAAAATTCAATTTCTTGTTTGAAGTGAATTTATGTTTAGAACTTCATAGGAAAGGATCGTAAAACCACAGGATAATTCAGGTCAGAAGAGACCTCAGAAAGTCTCTAATCCAACCTCCTACTCAAAGTAGGGTCAGCTCTAAGATCAGACCAGGTTTGCTCAGGACTTAAAAGCTTTCAGGGATGGAGCATCTAGGCTCTCTTTGGGCAACCTGTTCCAAACCAACTAAAAAAATGTATAAGGTCAAAAATAAATAGGGGATCATTTCAGGGTGATTGAAGTAAAATTTTTGATACTTTGATATGATGGGAAACCTTTGGGGATAATCGACTTGCAAATATTTCTAGAGTGTTGGCGGTTTTTGTTTGTCTGTTTGTGGTTTGGTTTTTTTTTGTTTTTTTTTTTTTTTAAATATTATTATTCTTTCTGGAGAAAAAACACACAGATATAACAATATTCTTATGAGATGGAAACCCTGCAATCACCATAGACCACGTTTTTTAGAGTTTGATCTTATTGCGAAGGTTATTACAATAGGTTATTACACCTATTGGGTGTAATGGAGAAAATTAGGAACTAGATTTGCTCAAAGCTTTGGTACTGCCAAGTCCTAATTTTCTTGTTTTCTGGTTTAATTTCAACTCTTAGTGTTATTTAACTTTGTCTTTTAGTGGATGAATGTTCATAATGTTTAAAACAAACCTAACGAAATGAAAAATGCAAGATAAAGTATGTCTTGAACATATACTGTATACTTAGATTTTCAGTCAATGTAATCTGGGAGATATGACTTCTTGAACTCTTCCAAAACATATATTCATAGAATCACAGAATCATAGAATGGTTTGGGTTGGAAGGGACCTCAAAGATCACCTAGTTCCAACCCCCCTGCCATGGGCAGGGACACCCTCCACTACACCAGGTTGCCCAAAGCCTCATCCTGTAGTATGAAAGCCATTTACCCTGTAGTAGTTTGAAAATGCCAGTGAGTAAAATAAATCTATATTTATAAAACTATTCTGACACTTATTTTAACTGCATTAGTTTCTGTTTATCTTTGCTCATTTCTCATGAAAAAACACAGCCAAAATTTTTATAATCTACTTTATAGGATGCAATATTCACATAATCCCGTTCCTTCAAAATCTTCTTTTGAAGGTTACACCATTAGCACATCAGTTGGGTTGAAGCTTATTATTCTATGAAGATACTATAATTTTTAACTTCTTTACCAAAATTCACATTCGAAAGAAAGAAATATCGAGCAACACTAGAAAATGAGCCATCCTTCTTTTCTTTTCTGAATGCACTACTTTTTACATGACTCCAGGCTGTGATCCAATGAAGGAGCTATTAAAGCTGAAAGGTAGTCATCGCATAGGTTAATAAACTTATGCACATTCATTCTTTCTGTTCCAGGAAGTAGTTAACATAGATGTCTCTGGTCAGTAATGAGCTATTTTGTAGACTTCTAAAAGGCATTTTATTTGTGCAAGGTCTCAACCTCAGACCCAGAGACACATGCATTATAGATTCATAGTTCTGCCTTTCATTTTCACATCAAGAGATGTTGTAATCATACATTTTCTATCTTCTAATTAATTAATGAATGTGATAACATAAATTTCTATGCTGTATGTGTGAGAATCATAAAATCATAGAATCATTTTGCTTGGAAAAGATGTTTAGAATCAAGAAGAAAGTTCCAGTGGAGAAAAAAAAGATTAGATGCCCTGTAGAAATCTATGCCTTATATACAGCTAATTATTTAAATATTATCTGTCATAAATAATTGATTGTACAAACTAATATACAGTTTTTCCATACAAGCTAGTGATGATATTGGTTCCAATTTCACAGGTAAAAAAATCATTTTTGTAGTCTAATTTATTAATCAATGTAGATTATTAGTAAATTATCAACCACTTGCTTTCAGAATGAACTTTTAAAAAACATTAAATTATATCGAGGTTTTAGGAGGGCTTTTCTTATCAGAGATTGCACCAATATTTTTAATTTAATACTATCAATATAGTTTATAAGTGCAATTGTGATAACAATGGAGATAACTGTGTAAAGTTATGGAAAAATATGGCTTTGATGACACTTTCATTAATTGAAAGTTGCCATAACAACTGAAAGTCTGCATTGAAAGACCATCAGTTACAAAAGAAACCAGTTGCCCTCCATCACCCTTATACTCATTTTTTTAACACTTGCACATGCACAGCATGCTTAAGCAGGACAAATTTATACTGAGAAACTATGAAAGTGAAAAGGACATGACATAAATTAAAGTAATGGCAACTACTAAGAAGTATCTGCATGCCTCTCAAGTGTCCACTGTAGTACTACAATTTCTCCAAGTTGACTTGCAATAAACATCAAGATGTCTCCACCTGCACAGTATATGTGGGGGCAAAACCAATATGAATATTATGCAGCAGATTTCATCTTTTGGTTCCAGTTTCGTTTATCCTATAATTATTAAAATTAATAGCGCTTGTTTTGAAGCAATGAATGATGTGCTGAATATATAGTCAAACATTATCTGCAAAAAAAGGTCTATGAAAGATTACTAATTTTCAAGAAAACATATATCAGAGGGTTTTTTTTTTTTGGTGAAAGTTTTGTGGGCATAATATCTTGCTCAAAATAAAATAGCATAATTTAAACAGAAATTTTATTAAATAACTGAATTGAATGACAGTCACTTGCAGAGCAGAATGATGTTTGTGATGATCAGTAGTTGAAATATTAATATTTGCAAGAACCAAAATAAAGATCAAAACAACAGATTGGTGGCAATGGGTATGTGTCCCATTTTTTTGGCTGGGATAGAGTTAATTTTCACAAGAAGCTGGGAGGGGACACAGCTAGTATAACTGACCCACACTAGCCAAAGGGATATTCGATACCAAGATGTCACGCTCAGTATACAAGGGGGGAGCTGGCTGGGGAGGAGGAATCGCTGCTTGGGGACTGGCTGGGCATCGGGTTCTGGGCAGTGAGCAAATTGCATTGTGTGTCACCTGTTTCGTATATCTGTTGTAAGTATTGTTCTTGTTATTTTCCTCTTCCTTTGTTGTCCCAGTAAACTGTCGTTATTCCAACCCACGAGCTTTACCTTTTTCTTCCAATTCTCCTTCCCATCGCACTGGGAGGGAGAGGAGTAAGTGAGCAGCCATGTGGCTCTTAGTTGCCATCTGGGGCTAAATCATGACAGTATGCTAAATGAATGTGCTGTGAGAAAGGAATAAGAAAAATGTTTATCATATTTGCAGCATCTTATTTGGTGGTTATATATATTATCAGGTATAATTTACCTATAGAATAATGGATATGTTGTTCACAATCATATCCAAGTTCAGCTGTTTAGGAACTTAAATACTACGAAGAACTAAAAGACAAATACCATAAGATATATGAATAAATAAATAGATAAATTCATCCATATGTGCATGCTTATATGTGTACACACACATCTTATTAGAAAAGGACCTGTAGGACTTGTATAAACACACAGATTCATTGCTGTAAAGTTTAAATATATGATACAAGTGTTTTTGTTGAACAATAAAAGCTTGTTGTACTTCTTTTTTTCCAATAGTGCATCAGAATTTGTTTCTACATATTTGTGAAGAAAAAAATATTTGTAAAGTTACATAGAAGGAAATAAAAATGATTCCCAGTGCTCATATGTAAATGGAATCAGTTTTTACACAACAACTTCAAAACCAGTTTTTCAAAACCACAATTTTGTGCATTTTTGCATGTTTGGATTCCAATGTGGAAATAGTAGGGGCAAGCTATGAATTCATGTGCAAACATTCTTAAGGAGGTGATCCAAATTCAAGGAGAAAAGGTTTAGTCATTTGATAATTTATTCGATCAGCTAACTGGGGAAAAACAAACAAACAAAAAAAACAACAACAAAAAATTCCCAAAAAAGTAAAAATCTCACTAGAAACAGAATAGACAGGCAGTTAATAAGAGTTTATCGGGAACATAGAACCTCAACTCCTATTTCATCCATCAAGAAATTAATCAAGTTGTCTAAATGTTCCTCAGCTGTTATTTTTTTCATTTTCTGTACCCCATATTTCTCTATTTCCCCTTATCACCTAATGAGAGGGCTGCTTGAGCAACTGGCTTTTACTCTGCACTACCTGTAGATGAGACATCAGTTATATAAATATATGACATTCATATAGGATATGAAAACTTTTGCACTCATAAAACTTGCTACTTCTGTTTCAAAATGTCAATGGGAATCTGCCCAGATCTGATACAATGTGCTATTCAGTCTTGAAAAATCAGGATGTGCTATTCTCTTGGATACAATCTTGGAAATATCTGGAGTTTACAGCTGCTCTTATAAAATGTCTATGGGGCTTTGTTTGCTCCTTTCCATCTACTTGACTGCCCCCATTCTCCAGTTCCTAAACCTGTGGGGTTTTTTTCATTGTTTAATCTTTTAAGAAAATATATAACCTTTTCCTACCATTTTACTTTCTCGGCTTTTATTACGGGGTTTTGTTGTTTTTTTTTTTTTTTTTTTTTCATTCTACTCTCTGGTCTCCCTTCTCTGAAAGATTTTCTAATGCTTCTGAGACTACATCCTCATGCTTTCTCAGTCCCATTCAGAGGAAACTGTGACCCTCTCTGATGTTACTTTCCTTCCAAGGCTAGCATTTTATACTTGAATTTCCTCCACTTAATTTATGCTTTATCATCGTCAAGTTCTTGACCCTCAAATATCTGGCAGAGTCTCCAAATCTGTTGAAGCTACCTCTAATCAGAAATCCCCAAGAAAACCAGCTATATGTTTTAAAGAAAGCAGAATGTGTTTTTAGAATTCACAGCTTGTTCACTGGAATAGAAAAGTCAAAGAACAAAATGGTATGTGTAAATAATTTGCAGCACAAAATATTTTTATAAATTACATACTTATAATGGTTTGAATTATTTAACATTTATGGGAATTTCAGGCAGCTTGCTTAGAAAACAATTCAGTGTCTTTATCAAGACAGAACTGGACACAGACATTTGCTCATTAAATCAAATTTCTGTCACAAAGAGGTTATTCAATAAAGTGCCATGAAACTTTCTTCCATAAACTTTTCTTCTATAAGTTAGACATACTCATTCCTGCGGGGCAGAGGCAGGGAGGAGAGGAGAGGAGGGAAACCAAACCAAACCTACCCAACCCAACCCAAACCAAACCAAAAGCAACACCTTAGAACTATCTCTGGCTTCACCTCAGATGAATAGACGTTTGAAATATCATTGGTTAATTTTTACCAACAAAGAGAAGAAAAGTTGCTTATTTTTCATAGTATTCTGTAGTGTACTGAAGTTTTCCTCAAATAAATTTACAGACATAGACACACAGATCACTATAATGAAACTCCTATTTCCAAATTCCTGTTCTTAACTTTGGAGATTCATTCTTGGGCTTTTACATTGCTCAGATCAAAACTTGTGGCCAAAAATCTTTTCTGAAGCTATTTACTTTCCCAGGACACTTCCATAAGAGATGTTAGAAAGTAATAAAGAACTGGGACACTAAAGAACAGCAGTCCAAGAGGTTCTGCAGTATGAGGGATCTGCTTGGTAGAGTACCATGGAACAAAGCCCTGGAGGGAAGAGAGGCCCAGGAAAGCTGGTTAGTATTGAAGGATAACCTCTTCCAGGCTGAGGAGAGATGCATCCCAAAAAAGAAGAAGTCAGGCACTGGACAAACTCAAACACAAAAAGGAAGCCTACAGAGCGGGGAAGCAAGGGCAGGTAGCCTGGGAGGAATACAGAGAAATTGTCCAAGCAGCCAAGAACCAGGTTAGGAAAGCTAAAGCCCTGATTGATAGAATTAAATCTGGCCTGGGATGTCAAGGACAACAAGAAAAACTTCTACAGGTACATCAGTGATAAAAGGAAGACTAGGAAAAAGACTGGGCCCTCTTCAGAAGAAATCGGGAGACCAGGTTACCCAGGATATGGAGAAGGCTGCGGTACTCAATGACTTCTTTGCCTCAGTCTTCACCAGTAACTGCTCTAGACACACTACCCAAGTTGCAGAAGGCAAAGGCAGGGACTGAGAGAATTAAGAACCACCCACCATAGGAGAAGACCATGTTCAAGAAGATCTAAGGAACCTGAAGGTGCACAAGTCCATGGGACCTGATGAGATGCATTCACGGGTCCTGAGGGAATTGGCGTATGAAATTGCTAAGCCACTCTCCATCATATTTGAGAAGTTGTGGCAGTCTGGTGAAGTTCCCACTGACTGGAAAAGGGGAAACATAACCCCCATTTTTAAAAAGGGGAAAAAGGTAGACCCGGGGAACTACAGACCAGTGTCTCCAGTCAGAGGGCTGCAGCACCTCTCCAGTGAAGACAGACTCAGACAGTTGGGGTTGTTCAGCCTGGAGAAGAGAAGGCTCCCAGGAGACCTTATAGCAGCCTTCCAGTAGCTGAAGGGGGCCTACAAGAAAGCTGGAGAGGGACTGGTTACAAGGGCATGTAGTGATAGGACAAGGGGTAATGGTTTTAAGCTGAAGGAGGGTAGATTTATATTAGATATTAAGAACGAATTCTTTACTGTGAAATTCTTTACTTGTGAGACACTGGAACAGGTTGCCCAGAGAAGTTGTGGAGGCCCCATCCCTGGAAGTGTTCAAGGCCAGGCTGGATGAGGTTTTGGGCAACCTCGTTTAGTAGAGGGTGTCCCTGCCCATGGCAGGGGGGTTGGAACTAGATGATCTTTGAGGTCCTTTCCAACCCAAACCATTCTATGATTCTATGATCTCTTCATCCCATTAAATGTTTGTTATACAGGTCTACAGCTAATGTGTCAGAGAGCAGTTTCAGGGCATAAACCTTCACAGTACCCTGCAATACTTTCACCTGTTTCCCAGCCTAAAGTGGCCTCGATTTGTCAGTGTCGATAAATACAAACATGTATCAGTATCATATGTGTCAGTATCGTGTGTATCAGACATTCTGTGACTTTCATAGTTCTCCCTGACATTCCTTGACATAGCTGTGCGTCTACACACCTTCCCTTAAAGTTTACAAGTGATCACAGATGTCCATAAGATGATACTGAGCATTTGCATCTCAGTTTCCTTCAGTCCTCCTTCATTCTTTGATGGTAAGCTTTCTTTTATTTATACACACACATACACAAACACTATTTACTATATACAAATACAGTAAAAATTTACTGTATTTAATACACATTTAATATATGTGTATATATATTAACATGTATACATACCCATATATAGAAAGGAAGCATACTTAAGATTTTATTTTAACGTGACAACAATTCTAGGAATCCTTAGTCAAATTTTACGCAGGATGGGAAATGGAGATAAATTTATGAGCAATCTACACTCACAGTCATACATCAAACTGGTCTTACGAGCAGTAGTTATAGCTGCTGAGTCTTATGATGTATGCAACACCAAGTGACATCACAAAAAATATTTACTGAGATTGTCAAAATAGAAGCTGGAATCAATCAGCCTTTATAAATTATGAAAAAGAAGATAACTTTATTTATGGCCATGGGACAGAAAAAAAAAAAAATACTCTGCTTCTATATGTTTCAGGTTGGCCAATGAAGACTAACAATACAGCAAAGTGCAGCATTATACATTTCACACCTAAGAGAATAAAACTTCTAGACCAAAAGCCATTTATCACAAATTTTAATCTGTTTTCAATACCTTCCAAAACTCGATGAAATTCAATTACTGTGATAAACCACCATGAATAAACATTTTAGCACACTTGCATATTGAATAATAAGTATATATGAAAAAAACAACCAAACATAAGATGTCACATTATTTAAAAGG